>NC_142889.1:1302037-1609878 GCF_051225735.1 Oryctolagus cuniculus | reverse complement strand
AAAATAATATGCTGTAAAATCTGTTTCATAGGTTTGGATAAATACCTCAGACATTATTTTGATTGGTCTCCGAGAGTATCAGGTAAAAACTAAGTTTAAATTTATGTTGCAGCCTCCATAGCAAGTCATTAATTGTTAGGAAACACAGAATTAACATTGTTGGGCAATTCTAGGCCAGTGTGTTTTTAACCATTCTGCTGTTTGCATTTTGTTTAACACTATAGTGTTTTTACTACAATTTATTAATCGTGTATTTGTTTTTATTTTTTGTAAGAAGACTTGGTCAATACAGTTTCTATTTATATATGTATTTATTTTAAATATTTATTTATTTATTTGAAAGGCAGAGTTACAGAGAGCCCGAGACAGAAGCAGTGAGTGAGAAAGAAAGGCCTTTATTTGAAAGATTTACAGAGAGAAGCAGAGAAAGAGACATCTTCCATCCGTTGGTTCACTGTCCAGTTGGCTGCAACAGCCAGAGCTCCACGATCCAGGAGCCAGGTGCAGCTCTGGCTGTTGCAGCCAACTGGAGAGTGAACCAACGTTGGAAGACGTCTCTGTCTCCTCCTCTTTCTCTGTATATCTGTCTTTCAAATAAATAAAATAAATCTTTAAAAAAAAGAAAAAAACTTCGCAGAATGCACAGAGCAGTCAAAGCTGGAATAAGCCAAAGCCAGGAACCTGAAACTCAATCTAGTTTTCCTATAGGATTTGAGGGTTGTCCCAGCCTCTTTAGTTTTCCAAAAACCTGTTCTTAAGTCATAATTTGTTGTTTTTTGAAACTGAATATTTTGTATGTCATTATGATGTTTTGTTACTACTGCTTGTTTTTAGTGATTTATGAAAAATAGAAGATTGTTTCCCTGTCCTACTTTATTCAGATGAAATTACAGATGACCTATATTTTTAATTATTTAAAATTATATATTTTTTTCTATTTGTTTTAGAATTTTTTAATAGAGTACGGGTGGGTAAAGGAAGAAAAGCAGTGCAGTGTTATGAGTTTTACAAGTTTGTTTATTTCTAAGGATAACAAAGCAGACGTAATTTTAAAATACAATGCAGATGAAGCTAGAAGTCTGAAGGCATATGGCGAGCTTCCTGAACATGGTAATGTCTATTATTATTAATCTACTCTGTCATAGATATTTTCTTTTTTTATTTTTATTTTATTTATTTATTTATTTATTTATTTATTTATTTTGGCAGGCAGAGTGGACAGTGAGAGAGAGACAGAGAGAAAGGTCTTCCTTTGCCGTTGGTTCACCCTCCAATGGCCGCTGCGGCCAGCGCACCGCGCTGATGGGATGGCAGGAGCCAGGTGCTTTTCCTGGTCTCCCATGGGGTGCAGGGCCCAAGCACCTGGGCCATCCTCCACTGCACTCCTGGCCACAGCAGAGAGCTGGCCTGGAAGAGGGGCAACCGGGACAGAATCCGGCACCCAGACCGGGACTAGAACCCGGTGTGCCGGCGCCGCAAGGCGGAGGATTAGTCTACTGAGCCGCGGTGCCGGCTATGTCATAGATATTTTCATTCTTTGTGTTTAGTTGAAGGAATTTTCATGGAGTTGTCTGTGACATTAAATATATACACTTTCTGGTGAGTTTGTAAGTTTGCAAAACTTTGAAACCTGGATTTGTATAAACGTCTGTCAAAGTAACACATTATTAGCATTTTTCCATTTAACATTTCTCAGCCGACTCATAGTTTTCATTTTCTTAAAAAGATTTTATTTATTTATCTGAGAGGTAGAGTTGCAGACAGTGAGAGGGAGAGACACAGAGAAAGATCTGAAAATCAATTGAAATTCTTTGCATTTGAGGAAGTGCCGATGTCTGTGAATTAGTCTAGCACCTCCTTTTCTCTTTTATTATGTATTTATTTTAAAAAGATTTATTTATTTATTTGAAAGACAAAATTACAGAGAGACATAGAGATGAGACAGAGAGAGAGAGGTCCTCCACCCACTCGTTCACTCTCCAATTGGCTGCAATGGCCAGAGCTGTGCTGATCTGAAGCCAGGAGCCAGGAGCTTCCTCTGGGTCTCCCATGTGGGTGCAGGGGCCCAAGGACTTGAGCCATCTCCAACTGCTTTCCCAGGCCAGAGCAGAGAGCTAGATCAGAAATGGAGTAGCCAGGACTCGAACTGGTGCCCATATGGGATGGTGTCGCTGCAGGCAGATGCTTAGCCCAGTATGCCACAGCACCAGCTGTGCGTCACTGTTATTTCTTAAATGATAAACATGATTTGACTAAATCTTGCTCTGGTTTGCTAAGTTTCTCCAGTAGTTGTAGAACTAGTTGTTTTAATCTCATGATGTTTTATACTTCATGTGACTACATGTTGTTTAGTCATACTCATTTGATGTTTTTAAAATTGTTAAATTTTTAAAATGTTATTAAAATTATGTTGCACTGAACAAAAGTGCAGCACATATATTCTCTGTTGTAATGACTTAGGAATAGATGAATTTCTGGGGGATTTTGTTGTTAGATTGCTTTATATAGCTTCATAAAGCAATATATTTTGCTCCTAATAGCAGAACTTTGGTTGAATGGAAGGTTGGCCTATAATAAGACTCTTGCGGTTACTCATTTTAATAACATTTTAATTGTGTAATGAATGTTTTTTATGCATTTATTATTTATTTAGCTAAAATCAATGAAACTGATACATTTGGTCCTGGAGATGATGATGAAATCCAGTTTGATGATATTGGAGATGATGATGAAGACATTGATGATGTAAGTACATGACCCTAAAAGTTGAGGGGGTGTGTTTGCTAATAATGTTTAGTGCTTAATGCATAATGGAAATGCTGTGAATTTGAATATATTATTAGAAACAATCTAGCCAATCTAGGTGTTTATACTTGGACAAGCACTTTCTGAAAAGTAATTATTAACTTTCCCAGTGGATATTGCATGGTTACAGTTTGTATAAGCAGAGTATCTAAATAGATATTTCTGTTAAATAAAATAGTAGAAGATTTTTGTTTGAACTAACTTAGTGATACTGAGATTGCTGCATTTTTTTAAAGGTTTATTTGAGATGCAGAGTTACAGAGAGGTATGAGAGAGAGAGACAGAGGTCTTCCATCTTCTGGTTCACTCCCCAAATGTCTGCAATGGCTGCATCTGTGCTGAGCTGAAGCCAGGAGCCAGGAGCTTTTTCCATGTGGTGCAGGGGCTAATTTACTTATTTTGAAAGAGATGTGAAGAGAGACAGAGAGAGACAGGATCTTCCATTTGCAGATAGCTGCAGCAGCCAGTGCTGGTCTAGGTAGCTTCATTTGGATCTCCCATATGGGTGGCAGGGCCTTCTGCTTGGGCCATCTTTAGCTGGATTTCACAGGCCATTAGCAGGTAGCTGGATCAGATACGGAGCAGCATGGATACTGCTCTTCAAGGCAGAAGCTTAGCCCACTATTCCACAGTGTGCTGGCCCTACTGCAGACTCTTAAAGCCTGATTGTGGAGACAGATATTATGGAGCATGTAATGGGAAAATACTAATTTCTTTGTGAGGCATTGTTATTGCCCAGATCCTTGGTTTGGTCTTGTTGCATGCTTATTTTGTGCAAACTTAAAAAAGTGATGAGGACACAGAACTGAATGCCTTGCTACTGTTCTGTTGTTAACTCAATTTAAATGAAACATCCTGATTTTCTGTTTATCTATTAAAATAACTATATAGCTTACATTTCAATCTAGATTTTTTCTTACCACAGTGCAACAAAAATAGTTCAGAAAAAAAATCTGCATAGTTGCACACACAAACAATGCACACATAGAAAAACACAAAATGATTTTTTGCAGTTGTTTTTGACCAAGTTCATGCAATATAATAACCAGAGTTTCCAAAAATTATGAAGGCTAGTATCTTTGTGTATGTGCATTAAAAAATTTTAAACACAAAGTAATCTGCTGGTTTTATATAAGTTTAATATATACTTTATACTATATATCTTAATCTATCTTAAAACATACAGAACTTCCTTTGCAGATCCTAGATACGATGGATTCCCAAGGGTAGAAAGTATTAACAGTTAATTTCTTTGTCAAGCATCAAAAGTGTAACTATCATGGATTCAGGGTAGATTTGTGCATTTTTATAAGATTTTACTTTTCCTTCATTACCTAAAATCCTAACAACTTCTGGATCATTTTTCTGGGAGGTTTATAGGTTATATAATTTTGCTCCTGTGACTAATCACTCAGAGAACAGATTTGGGTAGGACTGTGCCTCATCTAATTGTTAAAGGACAGAAGGGTATACTGAACTTTTAAGGATATTTCCCATAGTAGAACATCTGAAACAGAAAGATTTTACTAATAGTAGATAGGAATTGAGAAAATCTAATGTATAATCTATTTCATTTAAAAGGAATTTGACATGTAATCCTGAAGAGATTCCTATGTTACAATAATTATTTCTTCATGGGTCTCTTTCTTTTCACTTACAGATCTAAATTGAATTCAGTTTTCATTTTCTGAAGACATTAACTGGGAATTTTGACCATCAACTTAAGAAGAATAGAACTTTATTTACCATGAGTATTGTTTATTAAAACAAATTGTCTTAATTCCGTTTTTTTTTTAATGTATTTACTATACTATATTTCTTTAAAAATTGATGTTGAACCATCTTAGGTGACATATTAATTCTTTATTTTTTATATAATGAGACTTAGAAATAAAACATTTTTAAAAAAGAGAAAGAAATGCCTTTTCTACCATTGACAGTCACAGTTGCAAGAAATTGATGTTTAATCAGAATTGAAAATCAAAATTGAAAGTCATAGATTTGTCTGGAATAGTATTTAACTAATTTCTATAGTCTATGGACTTGTTCTGTATCTTTCAGAAATATATTTATGGTCTCTATAACATTTAAGAATGATCAAAATATACTTTGGAATGGTGTCAGCTTAAGTATTTTTATACTGAGTTTGTTACCTTTTATATTTTTGTAACTATTTGTTTTCATCCTTGTAAGTCCATTTGTAAAATGCAGTTTTCAAAATAAGGATGTATGTTACAGTTTTGAATTTATAAGACTTGTGGCTCCAGAAATAGTATATTGAAACTGGAAGAAGTAGCATAGTAATTGATGCCATTTTCTTTAGCATGCATGGAAAAATTGTCAAGATGGTAAGGTACATCGAGTATTTTTTACTCTATGAAAAGTATGCTAAAAGGTGAAATTTTATTTATAACAGTCATCCATTGTAATCCAGTTTTAAGCTTCATAAACAGATGAATTCAGTATTTAAGTGGAAAACTAACTTCTTAGTAAATTTTTTAAACCAAAAAATTGTAAATCTTTTCCTGAACTTGGAGTATGGTATTCTTCCTGTGTACACAAAACTTCCTGTCATTTTCAATGTAATGGGACATCAGTCTTCACAAGAAGACTGGAACCTCATTTTCCAAGAACACAATGGAGCTTTATTATCTCAGAATGCAGTAAGGCATCACTTTTCCCAGAGGGCAAGGGAACTGCCCAACCCCAGAAGGCAGGGTGTGATGACAGAATTGTTAATAAGGTGAGGGACTCCATGGTTGGAAACATGCAGAAGTAAAGGAGACAAGGAGAGAGGAGAAAATAGTTGAGGATTGCAGGTGCTGAGAAGAAAGGATTTGAAATGATAATATACTGCTATAGAATTCACCTGTATTCCATTCCCAAACCACCCAAAGCTAAAAGGTGAGCTTGAGATGGACATTTCCTTATTGCTTCAAAAAGCAATGAAAAACATGTAAGTTTCATTTTTATGCATTGTTTTTGCACTGAGTACTGTATATCAGAGAAAACATATTTGTCTTTTAGGAACTGCCTTATTTCATTACGCAACATGATCTCAAGTCACATCCATTTTGTTAAAAAGACAGGCTTTCATTCCTTTTTATGCATGAGTAGTATTCCATAGTGTATATTTAACAGAATTTTAAAATTCAGCATGAGTTGATGGATAAGTTGATTGATTCTATATGTGAGGTATCATAAATTGAGCTGTCATACTCATAGTAGTGCAAATATCTTTCATTCATGGATATTTTTCTATCATCTGTGTACCATTTATCCGTTTGCTACAGGAAGTTTTCTCCCATGATATACAAAAAAGATCACGTGTTCACAGTTCAAACAGTCTTCAGAACATACCGGTTCTCATTTGGAATATTTGGAAGATGCATGGTTACAAGTTGTCATAGGCATTTTCTCTGAGAAAAACTTTATAAACAGTTTTCTCTCATGTTATTTTACTGTTTAAAGTTTTCTGCCATTGATTGGCAAACAAATATGATTCAGCCATGTGGTTTGTGTGTCTCCCAGGTGGTTGCAGCAAGTGCACAAGGTCCTGTAGTGTCCCCAGGAACTTGCTATGGTTGCAGCTTGAGCAGCTTAATGAATGGATGGGTGAGCAGGAAACTTCCCTGAGAGCCTCTCTTGGGATTGTAACACTATTCTGAATTGAAATACCCAGCAGAATGGCAGTGTACTTCACAACATTAATAAGAAATGAAATGAAAAATATAAATTTATGGTGCCAGTGCTGTGGCATAGTGGGTAAAGCCGCCGCTGCAGTGCCGGCATCCCATATGGGTGCTGGTTCTAGTCCCAGCTGCTCTTCTTCTGATCCAGCTCTCTGCTGTGGCCTGGGAAAGCAGTAGAAGATGGCCCAAGTGCTTGGGCCCCTGCACCCGCATGGGAGACCCGGAGGAATCTCCTGGCTCGTGGCTTCAGATCTGCTCAGCTGTGGCTGTTGTGGCCATCTAGGGAGTGAACCAGTGGATGGAAGACCTCTCTCTCCGTCTCTACCTCTCTCTGTAACTGTCTCAAGTTTGATTGCTCATGGCTGCCTCTGTGCCACTTTCTGACTTCTGTATGTCTGTCTGAGGTTTCATTGGCCTTACCCCCGTCTGTTAGTCTGTGGGTTCAACTGATTCTACCTTCTCTCTGTTTCAGGTTTTATTGCCCATGGCTGCGTCTGTGTTACTGCCTCTCAGAGCTGTTTTCTCTCCTTTAGATTTGTTCTGACTTGTCTGTCTCAGGTTCGAGTGGCTATGTGTGTATGGGTTTGATTAATTCTAGCTTTCTGTGTCTAAGTTTTCATTGACCATGCCTGCCTGTGACTGACTGTGGGTTTGGTTGTAGTACTCTGTCAGGTTTCTTTCTTTTTTTTTTTTTTTAATTTATAGATTTTATTTATTTGAGAAGCAGAGTTAGAGAGAGAGACAGAGAACCGTTTGTTCACTCCCCAGATGGTCACAACAGCCGGTGCTGTGCTGCTCTGAAGTCAGGAGCCAGCAGCAGTATAGGCAAGGGCCAGGGTACATTCCACTCTGGTATTTTGCAAGCCTGGACACTCAGTATGTGAGAACAGTAAAGAAAGAATTTCTTTAGGAACTGGTGCATTCATCTGTGTGCCTGTCAGATTCTGTAGGAGGAGAGAATTTTATTGGGTTTGCCAAAAGAATAATGAGGTTGGGATGGAACACTTTGTTCTCCATTCCTGTGTGTTCTCTGGAAAAAAATAGGGATGTGTTGTACATGAGACAATGTATGACAAAAAACTTAAGTTCCCAGTGTTGCCCATTGACTTATCAGTCCTGCATGGATTGATTTTGCAGTGTGCACTTTGTACTATACATTTCCTCTACCCACAGGTATCAGGAAAGAGAAAAGGCACTCAATATAGGATGAAAAGACACAAATGGCCATTGACTTCATTCATGTAAACAGTTTTATCCATTATTAAAGCATATCTCTCAACCTATCTGATGCTCGATTTTCATTGTAAAATGAGATTAGTGCATGCCTCACAAAAAGGTGGGAAAATTAAATGAGTAAATACATATAGAAAGACATTTCCAACTCTTTAAGTACTATGTTAATGTGAGATTATTCAGCTTGATAATTGTTGGGGTCTCTAGGGTATTTCAATATAATTCCATGGTATGACTTTTGTATATGACTGACAATTGGAGAGTGCCTTTACAGCAAGCCACTTTAAAGATCCAGAAGCCATCTGATGTGCCTATTTTATGACAGGTTGTTCCAGGGCCCTCTGATCATCATTTGAAGTTACAATACAGTCATATTATGACATGTACTAGAAGCTTCCATTTCTACTCTAGTCCTTTTAGATCATGATAATACCCTCTATACATATGCTCTGCATATATTAAGTGATGATTAGAAAATCTGCATTTAGCCACTTGAGGAAAAATTCTCACAGAATCCTGTCAAGCATCTCCATGAAATCCTAAGCCTCCTAGACTTCTTGGCTTCTTCTCAGTCCATCTGATCAAGTCATCCAAGAATCCAGTCACCTACCTATCCACCCATTCATACACTCATGAACATACCAACTCATCCAAACATAACAACTACCCATCCATCCACAACCAGTCACCTACCTATCCACCCATTCATCCACTCACATACAACCACCCATTCATCCACACAACTATCCTTCCATCCACCCACTAGTCCAGCTATCCATCAGTCCTACTATCCCATGAGTTCATTGACCCTTGTGTATTTTTGAACATTAATTAATGATCTATCTTTCTAATGTCATACACTGTCTTTTGGTGTAGAAGCAGACCCAGTGCCTGCTCTCCAGGCACATAAAATTTGGCAGTAGAAAATTAGTTGACGAGTTAAAATAAACCTGGAGAAATTGACATAGAACCTGAGTAACACTTTATAAGTTATTTTTTTTATTTATTTAATTTTTGGACAGGCAGAGTGGACAGTGAGAGAGAGACAGAGAGAAAGGTTTTCCTTTTGCCTCCAATGGCCGCCACGGTTGGCGCGCTGCGGCCAGCGCACCACGCTGATCCGATGGCAGGAGCCAGGTGCTTAACCTGGTCTCCCATGGGGTGCAGGGCCCAGGCACTTGGGCCATCCTCCACTGCACTCCCTGGCCACAGCAGAGAGCTGGCCTGGAAGAGGGGCAACCGGGACAGAATCCGGCGCCCCCACCGGGACTAGAACCCGGTGTGCCGGCGCCGCTAGGCGGAGGATTAGCCTAGTGAGCCGCGGTGCCAGCCAGGATATGATTCTTAAAGCAGTGAGTTAAAGCTATCTATTATGTTCCCTTGATGTCTCTGTTAAATCCTAATTATTTAAAAATAGCTGAGTTTTTATTTAGAGCTGTGGGTTATTTAAATATGTGCTTTTTTTTTTCCAAGCATTTGAATAGTCACCTTGTAACAAGGATCAGATTTGGTCTATATAATGTCATGATGTTAAAGAATTTTATTTCAACCAGATATTTTAGATTTTGAGCTTTCTTGACATCCTTGACAGTCATTCAAAAAATCAAAATTCCAAAAATTTACACTTTGACAATTCCAGATGTGCTCCTGGAAATTTCAAAGACATATGTCTCATCATAGAGAGACACAACTAATCAGGCTATTTGGATTATATTAGAAGTACTGTCAAGATGTGAAGTGGTGCTAAATTTTAAGTTTTATAATATAAAATGCTACTGATATAAATGTCTGAATGTTAAAAAGTTTAATGATCTTGTGTTACTAAATTAATGGTCATCTTAATGAGAAAGGCCCTGAGGTCTAAAAGGATTAGATGCTTTCTAAAATCCTACAGGTGCTTTTGAAAATACTGTGTGGAGTTAGCAAGTGCCTCTTGTTGGTTGATGTGTTTATAATTTTAAACATGGCTATTTGAAGTCTTGTCATCCACAGTTTTATATATCAGATTTTCTGCTCATGAAACTAAAACATTGTTGATTCTGTGTTTAGCTGCCCTCCCATAGCTTCTGATGGACTTTTTCCAGTTACTTCTATTGTATTCAGTACTATGGGATGGTTCTGTAAACAGATGAAGCCAATAATGCACTACAGGTTCCAATTCAGAGAAAGCATGGTTAATACAGGCTACTTAGAGCAGAAAGTAATTTGAATCAATTAGTAATTTAAAAAACAAAGAGTTTAAGAAGCTATTACTGAAGCTGCTTTATTGTCCTATCTTGTATGTTATGTTACATGTGTGTACATATTGTTTGTCTACATGGGATAATTGATTAAGAACTCTGTTTTAATTGGCTTATAGATAAAAGATTGCTCATAAGTTTAAACTGCTAAATTAATCAGATACATTTTGATTCATGTGACCTGAGTCTGGATCAGATGTTTTAAACTTGGTGGTAGAAAGAAACTAACACAGTTTTTTTTTTTTTTAAGATTTATTTTATTTATTTGAAAGAGTTACAGAGAGAGGTAGTGACAGAGAGAGGGTCTTCTACCCACTGCATCACTCCCCAGATGGCTGCAACAGCCAGAGCTGCGCCCATCCAAAGCCAGGAGCCAGGAGCCTCTTCCAGGTCTCCCACGTGGGTGCAGGGGCCCAAGGACTTGGGCCAACTTCTACTGCTTTCCCAGGCCACAGCAGAGAGCTGGATCAGAAGAGGAGCAGCCAGGACATGAACTGGTGGGATACCAGCACTGCAGGCCAAGGCTTTAACTCACTGTGCCACAGTGCCAGCCCCCACCATTTTTATATGTTTGTGCTTGAATTTACTGGCTAAAAAAGCTATACCATGTTAGATATTTAAGAGATGTTTCCAAATACAAGTATCATTAAAATGTATAGAAGTTTTCATTTGATATTGTTACCATCAGCAAGTGATCTGGGACTTGCTCCCTTATTTCTCTATTCTCTTCAAGGTAGGAAACTGACTATACTGAAGGACTCTCTAGGATGCACGATTTGATCTTTACATATAATAAAAGGGATGGCAAATATATTCTGTAACAGCATACCCAAAATTAAAGCTTAAATTATAATTTTATCGCTTGGATTACTTTGCCATCAGCACAGTAAACAGTCAAAATCTCCCTTTCAGACCAGAAAGGTTGTAAAGTAAGGACATAGCTTTCCTCATGGGCATGAAATAAACCTTTATCAGAACATGTCTGTAATTACAGACTGTAAATTACAGATTTGAGATGGGACTTGAGCACCCCCTTTGACTTGCATCCTCTGGCCTGGTTTAACAAAAACTGGAAGGAAGAGAGCTAGGCTTCAGAAGCAATGTAAAGATGGGTGGAAGGCCTATTAAATGTAGCTCTGTACAGTGATCTGCCATTAGAGACCCAACAGGCCAGTCCACTGCAGTGGCTTTCTTTCTTTCTTCTTCTTCTTCTTCTTCTTCTTCTTCTTCTTCTTCTTCTTCTTCTTCTTCTTCTTCTTCTTTTGACAGGCAGCGTGGGCAGTGAGAGAGAGAGACAGAGAGAAAGGTCTTCCTTTTGCCGTTGGTTCACCCTCCAAGATGGCCGCCGTGGCTGGTGCACCGCGCTGATCCAATGGCAGGAGCCAGGTACTTCTCCTGGTCTCCCATGGGGTGCAGGGCCCAGGCACTTCGGCCATCCTCCACTGCACTCCCTGGCCACAGCAGAGAGCTGGCCTGGAAGAGGGGCAACTGGGACAGAATCTGGCGCCCCGACCAGGACTAGAACCCGGTGTTCCAGTGCTGCAAGGCGAAGGATTAGCCTAGTGAGCCGCGGCGCCGGCCCACCACAGTGGCTTTCAATGAGGTAAGCCTGGACTTTAATAGAAATCAGCTCATTAAGAGCCCTGGCAGCTCTGCCAGCCAAGAGTTGGATCACTGGAAATGGACCTGCCCTGGAGTTGAAGGATACCCAGGTGAGAGTCATGGATCTTATTGGCTCTAAGCTGAAAAGTCTTTCACTCAGCCCAGCTTCCAAGGTGACCACTGCTGCTGAAGGGGTGGCCAAGCAGGGTCTGCAACATTACAGGCAGAACTGTAAATTTCCTGTTGGAGATGCCATCTGCCTTTACCTGGCCAACTCTCCTCCCAGGCCAGCTGGTAATGGAAGTCAACAGGGTGCCTTCCCCAAGGAGGTTCACACCTCTCTTAAAATGTACCCCATGTAAAGAGATAGATGAGTCTGGGCCTCATAACTGACAGGACCATAAAGCCCAGCAGATTATCAAGCCCCTTCTGTCAGGTTCTATTTGCCTCTCAATCAGAGAACTTATTTGTGGCTTAGACAGCAGCTTCCTTAGGTCCTCCACTAGTAACTCTTCTAGACCCTGTCTAGCCCACTTGGGGCCTCATTCCTTTGTAATCACAGCCTCTACTCTAACATCAGTGGCTCTACTCCCAACCCGTGTGTACTGATGGTCCTCTCTCCCACTCAATGTTGTATGATTGTTCAGGATTTTCTCCACAGACAAATCCCTCTACTGATTACCTGTGTGGTCCTTGGGAAAGAGCAGATGAATGTTATACCCACAGGAGCCAGAGATTGGACGCTGACTACCTTCAATTCTGCTTAGCTGTGCAGCATTACTTCCCTTCTGAATAAAAAAATAATAAATAAAAAAAGAGAGAGATTTACCATGCCTAACCTGGGAGTGTCACCTTTGGCATACCCTTAACCCTGAGGAACCAAACAGGCTCTCAGGCCACACCCATCTCAAGCCTCTAAGGCTCCATCAAAAGCAGACAGTCCACTTAATACAGTCATAGTATAACAAGAAAAAAACACCACAGCAAGGGAAGAAGCATCCAAAGAGTATCCACAATGCCAAGCAACAAATGCAGAAACCGAGGAAACAAGATCAAGGAAGACATTATGGCACCCCCAAAATGAACAAGACACCCCAATTCAAGATTATGAAGATGATGAGATAGAAGAAATGAAAGATAGAGATTTCAAAAAATTTATGATAAGAACATTTAGAAGTTTTCAAAAGCAAATCCTTGAACTACAGAAATCCTTACTGGACAGGATTGAAAATCTCTCTCATGAAAATGAAATTTTAAGGAAGAATCAAAATGAAACACAGAAACTAGTAGAACAGGAAAGTGTGATAGTGAGGCGAAACCAAAATGAAATGAAGAGCTCAATAGATCAAATGACAAACACATTAGAAAGCCTTAAAAACAGAGTCAGTGAAACAGAAGAGAGAATATTGGGCTTAGAAGACAGAGCACAGGAAAACATACAGTCAAACCAAAGAAAAGAAGAGGAAATTAGAAATCTAAAAAATATTGTTGGGAATCTACAGGATACTATTGAAAAAACCAACATTCGAGTTCTAGGAGTTCCTGAAGGCATGGAGAGAGAGAAAGGATTAGAAGGCCTTTTTAGTGAGATACTAGCAGAGAACTTTATGGGTGTGGAGAAGGACAGAGACATCCTAGTACAGGAAGCTCATAGAACCCCCAATAAACATGACCAAAAGAGATCCTCACCACGACACGTGGTAATTAAACTCACCACAGTGAAACATAAAGAAAAGATCCTAAAATGTGCAAGAGAGAAACGTCAGATTACTCTCAGAGGATCTCCAATTAGACTCACAGACTTGTATGCCAGCAAACAGGGAAATCTATCAGAAATGGAGAGATTCCTGGACACATACAATCTACCTAAATTGAACCAGGAAGACAGAAAACCTAAATGTTCAGGATCACTAGCACTCAGGGAAATGCAAATCAAAACCACAATGAGGTTTCACCTCACCCCAGTTAGAATGGCTCACATTCAGAAATCTACCAACAACAGATGCTGGCGAGGATGTGGGGAAAAAGGGGCACTAACCCACTGTTGGTGGGAATGCAAACTGGTCAAGCCACTATGGAAGTCAGTCTGGAGATTCCTCAGAAACCTGAATATAACCTTACCATACAACCCAGCCATCCCACTCCTTGGAATTTACCCAAAGGAAATTAAATTGGCAAACAAACAAGCTGTCTGCACATTAATGTTTAGTGCAGCTCAATTCACAATAGCTAAGACCTGGAACCAACCCAAATGCCCATCAACAGTAGACTGGATAAAGAAATTATGGGACATGTACTCTATAGAATACTATACAGCAGTCAAAAACAATGAAACCCAGTCATTTGCAACAAGATGGAGAAACCTTGAAAACATCATGCTGAGTGAAATAGGCCAGTCCCAAAGGGACAAATATCATATGTTCTCCCTGATCGGTGACAACTGACTGAGCACCAAAGAGGAAACCTGTTGAAGTGAAATGGACACTGTGAGAAACGGTGACTTGATCAGCTCTTGTCCTGACTGTTGATGTACAATGTAATACTTTATCCATTTTAGTATTTTTTCTTTTCTTGTTCTATTACTATTGGTTGAATTCTGTAATTAACACACAATTCTTCTTAAGTGCTGAAACTTAACTGAAAAGTGATCCCTGTTAAACATAAGAGTGGGAATAAGAGAGGGAAGAGATGTGCAATTCGGGACATGCTCAAGCTGACTTACCTCAAACGGTAGAGTTAGAAACATACCAGGGGATTCCAATTCAATCCCATCAAGGTGGCATGTACCAATGCCATCTCACTAGTCCCGGTGATCAATTTCAGTTCACAATTGATCACACTGATAGGTCTAAGAGTCAAAGGGATCACACAAACAAGACTAGTGTCTGCTAATACTAACTGATATAATCAAAAAGGGAGAGAACCATCCAATGTGGGGAGCGGGATACACAGCAGACTCATAGAATGGCAGATGTCCTAACAGCACTCTGGCCTCAGAATCAGCCCTTAAGGCATTCAGATCTGGCTGAAGAGCCCATGAGAGTATTTCAGGCATGGAAAGCCAAGACACTCTGGAAAAAAAAAAAAACACCTAAATGAAAGATCTCTGTGAGTGAGATCCCAGTGGAAAGAATGGGCCATCAAAGAAGGAGGTACCTTTCTCTGAAGGGAGGAGAGAACTTCCACTTTGACTATGACCCTGTCCGAACAAGATCGAAGTCGGCAAACTCAAAAGGCTTCCATAGCCTTGGCGACTCATGACTAGAGCCTAGGGTGATTACTGATACCATAAACAGGAGTGTCAATTTGTTAAGTCAACAACAGGAGTCACTGTGCACTTACTCCTCATGTAGGATCTCTGTCCTTGGTGTGCTGTACATTGAGATTTAATGCTATAACTAATACTCAAACAGTATTTTTCACTTTATGTTTCTGTGTGGGAGCAAACTATTGAAATCTTTTTTTTTTAATTTTTTTTTTTTGACAGGCAGAGTGGACAGTGAGAGAGAGAGATAGAGAGAAAGGTCTTCCTTTGCCGTTGGTTCACCCTCCAATGGCCGCCGCGGCCGGCGCGCTGCGGCCGGCGCACCGCGCTGATCCGATGGCAGGAGCCAGGAGCCAGATACTTTTCCTGGTCTCCCATGGGGTGCAGGGCCCAAGCACCTGGGCCATCCTCCACTGCACTCCCTGGCCACAGCAGAGAGCTGGCCCGGAAGAGGGGCAACCGGGACAGAATCCGGCGCCCTGACCGGGACTAGAACCCGGTGTGCCGGCGCTGCTAGGCGGAGGATTAGCCTAGTGAGCCGCGGCGCTGGCCTGAAATCTTTACTTAATGTATGCTAAACTGATCTTCTGTATATAAAGAGAATTGAAAATGAATCTTGATGTGAATGGAAGGGGAGAGGGAGAGAGAAAGGGGAGGGTTGCGGGTGGGAGGGATGTTATGGGGGGGAAGCCATTGTAATCCATACGCTGTACTTGGGAAATTTATATTGATTAAATAAAAGCTACAAAAAAACAGACTAACTTAAAAAAATTGAATAGAATTATGTTCTAGCAATTATTAATGCATTTGCTTTGACCCTGAGAATGCAATGTATTAATACATTTCTTTATAAAATATAAAATGAAATAAAGTTAACTTTCAAATATTCAATGTGAAGTTTCATATCAAATGACTGGAACTTCATAAACTATACAACTAATAGCAGACTAGCCTCCTGTCAATATAAAATATTTACTATAAAACTATATTTTGAAAAGAAAAAAAATCATAAAGTTGAACATGTCATTTTATTGTTCAAGTAATAGAATTTCAGTTATTTTTTCAGAACTGATGAACATAACACCTTTCCGTGTCTAATTTTCATTTAGTCGAAGGTCAGTTAAAATTAGGATATTGGTATATTGAGGATGGTTGATTAGTTGACATTGGCGGGGAGGCAGCAGTTCTACTAGCTATCATTGGCATAGTGAACCATGGATTGCTTGCTGTTAACGTGCTAGAAAAAGGACCCACAATTGTTGCTAAAGAAGGATGTCTAGGTGCAAAAACAGGACGGTTTGCCATCAGTCCAAAATAATTATTCTGTACAGGAGACAATATTTGAAATTGGGAAATAGAAGTTGTAGTTGTCACAACATTCAGGATATGGCCATGTGCTTGAGAGTAGGTGCTATATGAATGCCTATGAGAAGTGGTCATTTGATTTAAAAGAGCATGTTGATTTGTTACAAATTGTACTGATGGTGCAATTAAAGTTGATGATGGAGTCAAAATATTACTTGTCACTGGATCATTTGAATTAGCAATTCTGTGGCTAGTAGGAGGCACATTTAAATTTGTAGAAGTTGAAAGTAACCTTTCTTCATTAGTTTCTGTAGATGAGCTAGGATTTTGAGTATGCACATACTCGCCTGCACTGTGGTATGTCTTGTCAAGATTGTGAACTAAAGAAGCAGATGGTGGAGATGTGTGTTTAATCCCAACTCTGCGCTTCATTCTTACTAGAAGTTGGGGACATCCTCGCTTAAAATTTGGATTCTGATAGAACAGTAACTGAAACCAAAGGAGAAAGCATTTAGTGATACTTCAAACCAAGAGTCACAAATTAATATATATGAATATATGCAATCTATGAATAAATGAATAGATAAAATTATAAAATCTAAAATATCAGGTTCAACATAATTACAACAAATAAAACTTGATTATTCCTAAATGTAAAAGTTAGCAAACATTTAAATATGATAACCGTTCCACTAAACTGACCTTAACTTCTTTGTGTGGAGCTCACTGATAAGATTCAAAATAACTAGTAACATTGCTTATATTTTTGAATTTCAAACTTTCTTCTCATAAAAATTTAATGTTGATCCAGCTAATTTTAAACTTTGTGTCTTACTCCATAAATAAATATATTAAGTGAGGTACAAACTAAACTTAGTTGTGATGCCTACATTAGTTGTAAGTGAATATGTTGAATACCTTGCTAAAAACAGGTATGTTGTTTTCTTCTTCCAGAAAGTCAGTCAGGGATGCAGAGCTTTGGAAATCTTGTCGTATTTTTCTAAATCCATAAAGGTTAAGCTGTCGAACTAAACTTTTCATGCTGTCTGTTTCAAATATCTTAAAAGGGGTCTTTCTTTCCAACACTTCTTTCTTAAAGTATTCTTCATTTATCACAATAGAAGTCCCATTTTCGTCCCACCAAATTGACTTAAATTGATCACTTTCAACTATCTTCCAAAGTTTTACAGGAAAGGTCAGAGAAACAAAATCATTCCCTTCTGGGGTGTCAGACATACAAAGTGTATAGCGTGGTCTTTTTATCAAGGGTCCTTCAGATAAAGCTTGAAAGGCATTTTCTTCAACTACAGACCTTAAATCCAAGTCATTATCAATTGTGGGATACCAGCCTGGAGCTTCAGTGGTGTTTTCTGAATCAGTTGTTCCACTCTGAGGAGAGACACCTTGAACTTCTGAGGGAACCTGGGCCATCTCAAATAAATTTTTCTTTGGCTTCTGCCTGGTTTTGAGAACTGAGGCCTCAAATGTTGCTTTAGTAGACTTACACAAGACTAGCTGATGTCAGCCATCACCATGGTCCTGAGTTACTGTGACATCATAAGAGGACTTGTCTCTTAGCAATGCAAATATGACTTTCTGCCTAATGTTGGTTTTCCTCCCTGCAAAACAAGTTAAAATAAAACATTCACAGATAATTTACACAATACACATGTTGCAAAGTCTTGTCGCAGCAAATATTTTGGTTAAATAAAATGGATAAAATGCCTAAATTAGAAGTTTTCCCTTCTTTCTAGCTACATTCTTTACTAAACTTTCATAAGTTGAATGATTCCTGCATGCCAGGAATAAATTTGACTTGGTCCTGATGCACATTCTTGCTGATACATTGTTGGATTTAATTATATCGTACTTTGTTGAGGACTTTTGCATCTATATTCATCAGACATTGCTCTATAATTATCTTTCCTTATTGTATCTTTTTCTGGTTTTAGAATTAGGTGATGCTGGCCTCATAAAAGGAGTCTGGGATAATATCCATGTTTTCAAAAGCTTGAGAACAATTGGAATCAATTTTTCTTTGGATCATGTTCAGCATTGAAGTCATCCAGTCCTCAGTTTCTCAATGTCGTGGAGGGTCTTTATTAATAATTCAACTGCTGGGTACCAAAAAGTATGCTGTGCCCAGATCATTAGATCCCTGCAGAGACCCCCAGAGTGTCGATCACACCGAACTGCAAAAGCAAGGTTTATTCAGGAGTACAAGCCGCGACAGGGACCCCATCCAACCAACCAGCACAGCAGAGGAAGGAGTGAGGCCCCGATCTTTCTTAGGGAGAGTTTTTAAAGGGAAAAAGGGCTACATCAGCAGGAAAACGGAGTTACATACAACATGGAAGCTTTGGATACAGGGAGTCACAGGGGGGCTTACAGCACAGAAGCTTTGGATGCAGGGAGTTACTTTGTTCAGCAATCTCTACTGTACTGAAGCCAGAATCCACTTCCTTGACTTCACCGGGAACCTGTCAGTCTGCTGCCAGGACCTCACTCCCTGAGGCTGCCCTGTGTGGCCCTGATGGTACCTAGACCTGACAGCCTGTGCCCAGAACCCAACTTCCTGTGGCTGTGCTGAGTAGCATTGACTGTACATGTCAATCTGTAACAGGAACCCCACATCCTTAGGTCTGCAGACTGCTCCTGATGGGACTGGAAACCTGTCTGTCTGTGGCCATCACACCAACTTTTTGCTCCCCTGCCTGCCCATGAGTGGATCAGGAACCTGTGAGTCTGAGGCCAGAACCCCACACTCTTAGCCTCCCTGCCAGGCCATAAGGAGCAGGAACATGTAAGTCTGCAGTCAGAACCATATCTCCTTTGTTCCCCTGCCTGGCCTTACTAGACCGGACCCTGTCAATCTTCAGTCATAACCCCATGTTCTTAGCTCCCTTGCCTGCCCCTGATGGACCCGCAACCTGTCAGTCTCCCGCCAGAACCCCACCTCCTTGGTTCCCCTTCCTGACCCTGACTGGACCAGGAAGCTGTCAGTCTGCGCCCAAACCCCAAGGTCTTAGCTCCCCTGCCGGCCCACAACTGCACCGGGAAACTGTCACTCTGCCGCCAGAACCCCACCCCCTTGGCGGTCCTGCCTGCCCCAGACTGGACGGGACCCTGTCAGTCTCCCGCCAGAACCCCACCTCCTTGGCTCCCCTGCCAGCTCCTGACTCGGACCAAAAGCTGCCCGTCGTCAACCAGAACCCCGCATCCCTAGCTCCCCTGCCTGCCCCTGCCTGGACCGGGAACCTGTCAGTCTCCCGCCAGAAACCCACCCCCTTAGCTCCCCTGCCTGCCCCTGATTGGACCGGGATCATGTCAGTCACCCGCCTAAACCCCAGCCCCTCGGCGCTCCTTCTGCCCCTGAGTGGACGGGGAACCTGTCAGTCTCCCGCCAGAAACCGCACCCTCTTGGCGCTATTTCTGCCCCTGACCGGACGGGAAACCTGTCAGTCTCCCGCCTAAACCCCACCCCCTTGGCGCTCCTTCTGCCCCTGACTGGACGGGGAACCTGTCAGTCTCCCGCCTAAACCCCACCCCCTTGGCGCTCCTTCTGCCCCTGATTGGACGGGGAACCTGTCAGTCTCCCGCCAGAAACCCACCCCCTTAGCTCCCCTGCCTGCCCCTGCCTGGACCGGGAACCTGTCAGTCTCCCGCCAGAAACCCACCCCTTTAGGCTCTACTGCCTGCCCCTGATTGGACCGGGATCCTGTCAGTCTCCCGCCAGCACCCCACCCCCTTGGCGCTCCTTCTGCCCCTGACTGGACGGGGAACCTATCAGTCTCCCGCCAGAAACCCACCCCTTTAGCGTTCCCCTGCATGCCCCTGAATGGATGGGGAACCTGTCAGTCTCCCGCCTAAACCCCACCCTCTTGGCGCTATTTCTGCCCCTGACTGGACGGGGAACCTGTCAGTCTTCCGCCTAAACCCCACCCCCTTGGCGGTGCTGCCTGCCCCTGACTGGACCGGGATCCTGTCAGTCTGCCGCTCAAACCACACCCCCTTGGCGCTCCTTCTGCCCCTGACTGGACGGGGAACCTGTCAGTCTCCTGCCTAAAGCCCACCCCCTCGGCGTTCCTTCTTCCCCTGACTGGACGGGGATCCTGTCAGTCTCCCACCAGAACCCCACCTCCTTGGGTCCCCTTCCTGCCCCTGACTGGACCAGGAACCTGTCAGTCTGCGCCCAAACCCCAAGGCCTTAGCTCCCCTGCTGGCCCACAACTGCACCGGGAAACTGTCACTCTGCTGCCAGAACCCCACCCCCTTGGCGGTCCTGCCTGCCCCAGACTGGACGGGACCCTGTCAGTCTCCCGCCAGAACCCCACCTCCTTGGCTCCCCTGCCAGCTCCTGACTCGGACCAAAAGCTGCCCGTCGTCAACCAGAACCCCGCATCCCTAGCTCCCCTGCCTGCCCCTGCCTGGACCGGGAACCTGTCAGTCTCTCGCCAGAACCCCACCCCCTTAGCTCCCCTGCCTGACCCTGCCTGGACCGGGAACCTGTCAGTCTCCCGCCAGAAACCCACCCCCTTAGCTCCCCTGCCTGGCCCTGATTGGACCGGGATCCTGTCAGTCTCCCGCCTAAACCCCAGCCCCTCGGCGCTCCTTCTGCCCCTGACTGGACGGGGAACCTGTCAGTCTCCCGCCAGAAGCCCACACCCTTAGCTCCCCTGCCTGCCCCTGCCTGGACCGGGAACCTGTCAGTCTCCCGCCAGAAACCCACCCCTTTAGGCTCAATGCCTGCCCCTGATTGGACGGGGTTCCTATCAGTATCCCTGTAAGCCCCACCCCCTCGGTGCTCCTTCTGCCCCTGACTGGACGGGGAACCTGTCAGTCTCCCGCCTAAACCTCACCCCTTTAGCGTTCGCATGCCTGCCCCTGACTGGACGGGGAACCTGTCAGTCTCCCGCCTAAACCACACCCTCTTGGTGCTATTTCTACCGCTAAATGGATGGGGAACCTGTCAGTCTCCCGCCTACACTCCACCCCCTTGGCGGTGCTGCCTGCCCCTGACTGGACCGTGATCCTGTCAGTCTCCCGACAGCACCCCACCCCCTTGGCGCTCCTTCTGCCCCTGACTGGACGGGGAACCTGTCAGTCTCCCGCCTAAACCCCACCCTCTAGGCGGTGCTGCCTGCCACTGAATGGACCGTGATCCTGTCAGTCTCACGCCAGCACCCCACCCCCTTGGGGCTCCTGCTGCCCCTGACTGGACGGGGAAACTGTCAGTCTCCCTCCTAAACCCCACCCCCTTGGCGCTCCTGCTGCACCTGAGTGGACCGGGATCCTGTAGTCTCCCGCCAGCACCCCACCCCCTTGGCGCTCCTTCTGTCCCTGATTGGACGGGGAACCTGTCAGTCTCCCGCCTGAACCCCACCCCCTCGACGCTCCTTCTGCCCCTGACTGGACGGGGATCCTGTGTGTCTCCCTCCTAAACCCCACCCCCTTGGCGGTGCTGCCTGCCCCTGACTGGACGGGGATCCTGTCAGTCTCCCGCCTAAACCCCACCCCCTTGGCTCTCCTTCTGCCCCTGACTGGACGGGGATCCTGTCACTCTCCCGCCTAAACCCCACCCCCTTGGCGCTCCTTCTGCCCCTGACTGGACCGGGAAGCTGTCAGTCTCCCGCCAGCACCCCACCCCCTTAGCGCTCCTGCTGCCCCTAACGCGACCCGGAAGCTGCCGGAGGGCGCCTCCTCCCGCCCTCTGCACTGCCGCTAATGACTTTTTCCAGTGCGCGCTCAGAACGCCACCTCCTTCCTCGCCGGTGGCTGCCTGGCCTCCCTGGACGAGTGAGGCGCAGGTCTAGGTTCAGAACCTCGCCCTCTGCCCGGCCCTGAGTGGCTCTGCTGGATGAGGAGGAACAGTCCGGCCTGTCCCGCCCGTGCTGGGCGCGGGCAGGCAGCGTGGCAGAAGACAGGTTCTGGGCTCCTCCTGCGCGTTCCTCCTCCCAGACAAGGGCAGGCAGGGCCAAGCTACAGGGCGAGGTTCTGGCGGACGGACAGGCGGGTACGCGCCCGCTCAGGGGCTGCCAGGGACGTGCGGGACCCAGACCCGAAGCTGCCCCGTCCGGTCCGAGCTGGACATGGGCGGGACGACTGCCGCGTGGTGCGCGCAGACGTCACTTCCCGCGTCCAGTCAGGAGCCGCGAGGGGCGTGGCTCGAGGCGGTTCCTTTCCACACCATTTCCGCCCCGAGCCGCAGAAACAGGGCGACACAACCACTCAGCATCTGATTGGCAACGGAGTCTGAGACCGCGTGAAGCCAATGGCTGCCCGACCTGTCACTCAGACGAGCCCAGCCGCAGAGCGCCCTGCCGCTGAGGCTTTGGGGAGTTGTAGTCTCCCCGGTCCACCCTGTCCAAGCAGAGGGTGGCTGGACAATGTGAAATCAGGAAATATGGCCCACAGGTGACAGACGAAAAATGATCATTTAGGTCAGGAAAATTAGGCCTCAGAGCTTTTTTTCAAAGAAGAGAAAGAAGACAGCTGGGTTGAAACACGGTTCCTTTCCACACCATTTCCGCCCCGAGCAGACGCCTCCGAAACAGGAAGCACACACCCACCCCGCGTCTGAGCGGTTCGGAGTCTGAGACCGGGGAAGCCATTGGGTCGGCTACCTGTCACTCAGGCCAGCACAGCCCACACGTAGAGCGTCGCCGCCGCCGCTGAGGCTTCGGGGAGTTGGAAGTCTCCCCGCCCCGCTCTGTGCAAGCCGAGCGTGGCTGGACAATGTGAAACCAGGGAATATGGCCCACAGATGATAAAAGAAAAATGATAACTTAGGTCAGGAAAATTAGATCATAGAGCTTTTATTTTTTTTTTTCCAAGAAAAGGAGAGATCTGGGTTGAAACGGGGTCCTTTGAAGACCATGTCTGCCCCGAGTCGCAGAAACAGGACGCACACACCAACCCGGCCTGTGATTGGCCCCCGGGTCTGAGACAGGGGGAAGCCATTGGCTGCCTGACGTGTCACCCAGGCGAGTCCTGCCCAGACGGAAAGCGACGCTCTCGCTTAGCCGTTTGGGAGTTGTAGTCTTCCCGCTCCTCCCTGTCCAAGCCTACTGTGGCTGGACGGTGTGAAACCAGGACATATGGCCCACAGATGATAAAAGCAAAATGATAATTTCGGTCAGAAAAATTAGATCAAGGAGCTTTTGTTAAAAGAAAAGAGAGGAGAGAGCTGTGTGAAATGCGGTTCAGCACCACTTCCGCCCGAGCCGCTGAAACAGGAAGCACACGTCCCCCCAGCCTCTGATTGGTCCCCGAGTCTGAGACCGGAGAAGCCATAGGCTGTGCTACCTGTCACTCGTACGAGCCCAGCCCAGTCGTAGAGCGCCGCATCCGCCGCCGCTAGCGCTCCTGGCAGCTATAGTTCAGGGCTGCGTTCAGACAAGGCAAGTGTGCCTGCACCATTTGAAATCAGGAAAGATGGCCCAAAAATGATAAAAGAAAAATGATAACTTAGGTCCGGAAAATTAGATCATAGAGCTTTTATTTTCAAGAAAAGAGAGAAGTGAGTTGGGTTGAACGTGGTGTGTTTCAAGACCACGTCCGTCGGGAGCCGCAGATACAGGAAGCCCGCAACCACCCAGCATCTGATTGGCCCCCGGGTCTGAGACGCGTGAAGCCATTGGCTTGCGGACCTGTCACTCAGGAGAGTCCAGCCCAGACGCAAAGCGACGCTCTCGCTGAACCGTTGGGGAGTTGTGGTCTCCCCGCTCCGCCCAGTTCAAGCCTAGCGTGGCTGGGCAATGTGAAACCAGGAAATATGGCCCACAGATGATAAAAGGAAAATGATAGCTCAGGTCAGGAAAATTAGGCCTCACAGCTTTTTTTCAAAGAAGAGAAAGAAGACAGCTGGGTTGAAACACGGTTCCTTTCCACACCATTTCCGCCCCGAGCAGACGCCTCCGAAACAGGAAGCACACACACACCCCACGTCTGAGCGGTCCGGAGTATGAGACCGGGGAAGCCATTGGGTCGGCTACCTGTCACTCAGGCCAGTACAGCCCACACGTAGAGCGTCGCCGCCGCCGCTGAGGCTTCGGGGAGGTGGAAGTCTCCCCGCCCCGCTCTGTGCAAGCCGAGCGTGGCTGGACAATGTGAAACCAGGGAATATGGCCCACAGATGATAAAAGAAAAATGATAACTTAGGTCAGGAAAATTAGATCATAGAGCCTTTTTTTTTTTTTCCAAGAAAGGGAAAGATCTGTGTTGAAACGGGGTTCCTTTCAAGACCATGTCTGCACCGAGTCGCAGAAACAGGACGCACACACCAACCCGGCCTGTGATTGGCCCCCGGGTCTGAGACAGGGGGAAGCCATTGGCTGCCCGACGTGTCACCCAGGCGAGTCCAGCCCAGACGCAAAGCGACGCTCTCGCTGAGCCGTTTGGGAGTTGTAGTCTTCCCGCTCCTCCCTGTCCAAGCCTACTGTGGCTGGACGGTGTGAAACCAGGACATATGGCCCACAGATGATAGAAGCAAAATGATAATTTCGGTCAGCAAAATTAGATCAAGGAGCTTTTTTTTTTAAAAGAAAAGAGAGGAGAGAGCTGTGTGGAATCGCGGTTCAACACCACTTCCGCCCCGAGCCGCTGAAACAGGAAGCACACGCCCGCCCAGCGTCTGATTGGTCCCCGCGTCTGAGACGGGGGGAGCCATTGGCTGTGAACTCGTCATTCTGCGCCCAGAACCCCACCCCCTGAGGCTCCACTGCCTGCTCTCGACTGCACGGGGAACCTGTCAGTCTGCCACCAGGACCCCACCCCCTTAGCTCCCCTGCCTGCCCCTGATGGGACGGGGAACCTCTCGGTCTGCAGCCAGAAACCCACTGCCTTAGGATCCACTGAATGCCCCTGACTGGATGAGGAACCTGTTAGCTAGCATCTAGAACCCCCACTCGCCAGCTCCCCACATGCCCCTGACGGTACTTGGAACTGTCAGGCTGCGGCAGGAAACCAGGGTCCTTAGTTCCCCTGCCTGTCCATACTGGGCCGTCCATACTGTCAGTCTGCAGCCAGAACCCCCACCCTCTTAGGCTCCACTGAGTGCCCCTGACAGGACCGGACACCTGTCAGTCAGCACATAGAACCCCACCTTGTTAGTTCCCCAGCATGCCCCTGAGAGGACTGTGATCTCGTCAGTCTGTGGCCAGAACCCCACATCCTCAGCTCCCCTGCCTGCCCCTGATGGGACCAGGAAACCTCAGTCTGTTCAGAACTCCACCCCCTTAGCTCCCCTGCCTATCCATTCACGACCAGGAACCGGTCAGTCTGCCACCATAACCCCACCCCCTTAAGCTCCACTGAGTACCCCTGACTGGACAGGGAACCTGTCAGTCTGCAGCCAGAACCCCACACCCTTCGCTCCCTCGCGGGTCCACTGACTGAACCAGAAATCTGTCAGTTTGCTATCAAAACCCAGCCCCTTAGCTCTCCTGACGCCCCTAACGGCACCCGGAACCTGCCAGTCTCCCGCCAGAACCCCACCTCCTGGGCTCCCCTGCCCGCCCCTGACTGGCACAGGAACCTGTCAGTCTGCCGCCAGAACTGCACCTGCTTAGCTCCCCTGCCTGCCCCCGATGAGAATGGGAACCTGTTGGTCTGCGGCCAGAAACCCACCTCTTGGTTCCCTGCCTGCCCCTGACTGGACAGGGGAACTGTCGGTCTGCAGCCCAAACCCCACACCATGAGCTCCCTCGCCTGCCCATGACAGGACCAGGAACCTGTCAGACTGTGACCAGAACCACACCTCCTTAGGCTCCCCTGCCTGCCCCTGACTGGACCAGGAACCTGTCAGTCTGCAGCCAAAGCCCCACCCAGCTTGGCTCCACTGAGTGCTCTTGACAGGACCGGGAACCTGTCAGTCTGTGGCCAGAACCCCACGTCCTTAGCTGCCCGCCCGCCTTTGATAGACCTGGAACCTGTAGTCTGCAGAAAGAACCTCACCACCGTGCCTCCCTGTCCTACTCCACACGCACATGGAACCTGTAAGTCTGCCGCCAGAACCCCACATCCTTAGCTCCTTTGGCTGCCCCTGAGGGGACCAGGAGCCTGTCAGTCTGCATGCAGACTTCATGTCCTTAGCTCCCCTTATTGCCCCTGACTGGACCAGGAACCTGTCAGTGTGCAGCCAAACCCCACATCCTTAGCTCCACTGCCTACCCCTGTTGGAAATGGAACCCGTGAGTCTGTGGCCAGAACCCCACCCACTTTGGCTCCCCTGCCTGCCCTTGACGGGACTGGGAACCTGTCAGTTGCGGCCAGAACCCCATGTCCTTAGCTGCCCTTCCTGCCCCTGACTGGACCGGGAACCTGTCAGTGTGCAGCCAGAACCCCACATCCTTAGCTCCACTGCCTGCCTCTGTTGGACCCAGTACCTGTAAGTCTGCGGCTAGAACCCCAGCTCCTGGGCTCATTTCCCGCCCCAGATGGACCCGGAATGTGTCAGTCTGCCACTAGAACCCTAACTTCTTTGCTCCCCTGACTTGCCCCTAACTGGAGCAGGAACCTGTCAGTCTGCAGCCAGAACCCCACCCTCTAGTCTCTGCTGAGTGCTCCTGACAGGACCGGGCACCAGTCAGTCTGCGGCCAAAACTCCACCCCCTTAGCTCCCTTGCCTGACCATACTGGACCAGGAATCTGTCAGTCTGTGGCCAGAACCACACGTAGCTAACTCCCCTTCCTGGCGTCACTGGACCGAAACGTGTCACTCTGAGGCCAGAACCACCCTCCTTGGCTCCCCTGACTGCCACTGATGGGACCGGGAACCCATCAGTCTGCAGCCAGAACCCCAACCTTGAGGCTCCAGTGAGTCCCCCTGATGGGACTGGGATCCTTTCAGTCTGCGGACAGAACTCCACCCCTTAGCTCCCAGGCCTGCCCCTGACTAGACCAGGAACCTGTCAGTCTGTGGCCAGAACCCCACCTCCTTGGCTCCTCTGACTGTCCCTGACTGGACTGGGAACCTGTCAGTCTGTGGCCAGAACCCCACCTCCTTGGCTCCTCTGACTGTCCCTGACTGGACCAGGAACCTGGCAGTCTGTGGCCAGAACTCCACTCCTTAGCTCCCCTGCCTGCCCCTGACTGGACCTGGAATCTGTCAGTCAGTCTGCGGAAGGAACCCCATGTCCTTAGCTCCCTGCCTACTCCTGATGGGACCAGAGACCTGTCGTCATTCTGTGGCCAGAACCCCACCTCCGTAGGCTACGCTGCCCGCCCCTGACTGGACCAGGAACTTGTGAGTCTGCAGCCAGAACCCCACCCCATCAGCACCCCTCCCTACCCTTGATGGACCTGCAACTGTCACCAGTGGCCAGAACCCCGCTTCCTTAGGCTCCCCTGCCTACCTGTGACGGGACTCGGAACCTGTCAGTCTCGACCAGAGCCTAACCTGCGTGGCTCCCCTGACTTTCCCTGAGGGGGCCAGGAACCTGTCACTCTGTAGCCAGAACCCCACCTCATTGGGCTGCCCTGACAGCAACGGGAACCTGTCAGCCTGTGGCCAGATCCCCATGTCCTCAGCTCCCCTGCCTGCCCCTGATAGACCTGAACCTGTCAGTCTGTGGCCAGAACCAACCTCCTTGGCTCCCCTGACTGCCCGCGATGGGACCAGGAACCTGTCATGCTGCTGCCAGAACCTTAGCCAGAACGCCTTAGCTTCCCTGCCTGGCCATATGGACCGGGAACCTGTCCATGTGCGGCCAGAACCCCACATGCTTAGCTCCCCGGCTTGTCCCTGACTAGACAGGGAACTGGTATGTCTGTGGCAGGAACACCATCCTCTTACACTACCCTGCCTGCCCCTGACTGGAACCAGAGCCTGTCATTCTGCAGCCAGAACCCCACCTCCTTGGCTCCCCTGACTGCCTCTTTCTGGCCTGAGAACCGGACAGTCTCAGACTACAACCCCACCTCTTGGATCCCCTGCCGGCCCTTGATGGAACTGGGAACCTGTCAGTCTGGGGCCAGAACCCCACCTCCTTGTCTCCCCTGCCTGCCGCTGATGGGACTGGTAGCTTGCCAGTCTAGGGCCAGAAACGCCGTCTTTGGCTCCCCTGCCTGCCCCTGACAGGACCGGGAACCTGTCAGTCTGCGGCAGGAACCCCAAGTCCTTAGCTCTCCTGCCTGCCCCTGACTGACCCAGAACCTGTCACTCTGCGACAGTTCCTGATCCAGTCAGGGGCACTCAGTGGATCCTAAGGGAGTGGTTTCTCCGCCATATCTGAATGTGAAAGTCCAGCTGGGTGCAGAAACTAGGGAAGAACAGACAGTGCACACATCTGGTCTAATGGCAAGTGTGTGACATTCAAGATGGTTTACAAAGTGGCCCACAACAGGTGATCTCTCCCTACCTCTTCATGTAGTGTGCCTTCAGACACTAACACCTGGCTCACAACTTGAAGTCTATAAAGGACGGAGACCCTCAGCTATCACTGAGTGGCTCAGAGGACACTGCATGGCTTGTGCTCAATCACTTGTGTCCCTGTTCAAAGCATAGTTTATGAAAATAATCATACAAGCCGGCGCCGCGGCTCACCAGGCTAATCCTCCACCTGCGGCGCCGGCACACCGGGTTTTAGTCCCGGTCAGGGCACCGGATTCTGTCCCGGTTGCCCCTCTTCCAGGCCAGCTCTCTGCTGTGACCAGGGAGTGCAGTGGAGGATGGCCCAAGTGCTTGGGCCCTGCACCACATGGGAGACCAGGAGAGGCACCTGGCTCCTGCCATCGGATCAGCGCGGTGCGCCGGCCGCGGCGGCCATTGGAGGGTGAACCAACGGCAAAGGAAGACCTTTCTCTCTGTCTCTCTGTCTCTCACTGTCCACTCCTGCCTGTCAAAAAAAAAAAAGAGGCTATCAGCAAAAACCAAGACTCGTTCAAGGTGGTGAAGACCGTGCGTACGTTTCGGGAGTCTTATTTCAAGTTTTAATTCTTCTGCCAACACACTCATGGTAATCCCAGGCTAGTTGCTCTCGTTTCTGAATCGACGTGTCACCCACTGCGCCTCCCTCGTCTGGGCACTTCATCACTCACTCACTGAAGTTGCTGTTCAGAGTGTCTGCTGTGTCCTGTTCTCTCCTGCTCTAAAGTCACTGAGGAGACAGTACTGACGACGAAGCTGCAAACCCTTTCAAGAAGCAAACGTGTCTATACACGACCATGTTTTCAAGGCATTTCCGATGGATCTGACTGCCTGTCAAAAAAAAAATTAAAAAATAACTGAGATATTGGGGGTCTTGGTATTAGAAGATGAGCAAACTTCGTAGTTATGAATCTGCCTTGTCCAGCGTGCTCTACACGCCACGTTGATGACCCTCCTCTCCCTGAGAGAAGAGCCAGCCTGAGCCGTGGAGTGGAGCAGAAAACCAGATTAGAGGATTACACAACGCAGAACCGGTCAAGTCGGTTTTTCCCATCGAGAGACAGAAGCTACAGTGACCTCCCTGGAGCTCTCAAGGTCATGTCTGGGTGCCTGGGCACGAAAAAAGCTAAAAAAAAATAAAATAAAATAAAAAATCCAGGTTCTGGAACATTCTAGGACGTTCTAGAATGTTCCGGGATCCCTAGAATTTTTCCGAGGTGTTCTAGAATGTACCAGAACATCACCAAGTGAGTCTGGGGGGATTCTGGGATACGGGTCTGAGTAGAAGTTTCCCGGCTGGGTGTGACGGGTGTCCTGGTGCCGGCCTGTCCCTGCGGACATTGACGTGACATCCCGTGCCCACCGGGGCTGCGGAAACTTCCAGCACATCGGCAGAGGGTCTCAGACCCCCCAGGACGCTCGCTGGGTTCTCTGGAACATACTGGAACATTCTACAACATTCCAAGACCCCAAAGACACTCTCCAAGCGGTCCAGGGCATCCTACGAACATTCTAGAAAATTCTACGTCATCCACCAGTATTCCGGAACACTCCAAGACCAGGTGCTCTAGAATACTCTAAGGCCCCGAGGACGTGCACCGGGCTCTCTGGACGTGTTCTAGAACATTCCGGAACATTCCACAGAATTCCTCGCGATTCCAAGGACATTCCCTGGGCATTCTAGAACATTCTGGAATCCTGGAAACACGCACCAGGGGTTCTGGAAAATTCCAAGGCCCAAGAACGCACGACAGACTCTCCCAGAATTCCCTGGGAGCACTGACCGTTCCGGAACGTCCCTGGTATCCACCAGGATGTTTGCACAACCTTCGGCCCCGCCAACTCCTCCCCCAGCCCTGGCAATAAATAGACGCCGGGTCCCCGCCGGCTCAGACGACAACGAAGACGATGGTGATGAAGATGACGGTGACGAAGGCTCTCCTCCTCGCCCTCACGGTGGGCGTGGCCTGTGCGGACGTCGACCCCGCCCAGGTATCATTAATTTGCATCATTAGTTCCCAGTATTAATTTTCGTCATGAATTCATATCATTTCTTCACATCATTACTTCGCATCACTAATTCGCATCACTACTTCGTGTTGTTTCTTCAGCCGTATCATTAATGCGCGTCATTTCTTCACCTCCCCAGCTCTCCGGGCCCTGGCGCACCTCCGCCATGGCCTCCAACAACCTGGAAATGATCTTGAAGGATGGGCCACTCCGGATGCTGTTCCGCGAGATGGAGTGCAACGAGGACTGCAACGCCCTGAACGTCTTCTTCTACGTCAAGTGAGGGGCGGGGCCAGGGGAGACAAGCCGAGGCCAAAGACAGCCAGGGGGGAGCAATCGAGCCCAGAGAGCGGGGAAGACAGGCGCCACCAAGCACAATCGATCCCAGAGAGAGAGAGAGAGAGCAGGCCAGGGCGACCAGCCGAGCCCAGAGAGAGAGAGAGCAGACAGGAGTAGTTCAGCCCAGAGTCAGAGAGCATGTGGGCTAGAGGGGAGTAATGGAGCTGAGAAAGAGCAGACAGGAGTAGTTGAGCCCAGAGTCAAAGAGCAAGCCAGGGGGGACCAGCCGAGCCCAGGGAGAGTGAGCAGACAGGAGTAGTTGAGCCCAGAGTCAGAGAACAGGTGGGCTAGAGGGGAGTAATGGAGCTGAGAGTGAGCAGACAGGACCAGCCGATCCCAGAGTCAAAGAGCAGGCCATCGTGGACCAGCCGAACCCAGAGAGAGAAAGAGTAGACAGGAGTAGTTGAGCCCAGAGTCAGAGAGCATGTGGGCTAGAGGGGAGTAATGGAGCTGAGAGAGAGCAGACAGGACCAGCCGATCCCAGAGTCAAAGAGCAGGCCATGGTGGACCAGGCGAGCCCAGAGGGAGAGCAGACAGGAGTAGTTGAGCCCAGAGTCAGAGAGCATGTGGGCTAGAGGGAAGTAATGGAGCTGAGAAAGAGCAGACAGTAGTACTTGAGCCCAGAGTCAAAGAGCAAGCCAGGGGGCACCAGCCGAGCCCAGGGAGAGTGAGCAGACAGGAGTAGTTAAGCCCAGAGTCAGAGAGCATGTGGGCTAGAGGGGAGTAATGGAGCTGAGAGTGAGCAGACAGGACCAGCCGATCCCAGAGTCAAAGAGCAGGCCATGGTGGACCAGCTGAGCCCAGAGAGAGAAAGAGTAGACAGGAGCAGTTGAGCCCAGAGTCAGAGAACAGGTGGGCTAGAGGGGAGTAATGGAGCTGAGAGAGAGCAGACAGGACCAGCCGATCCCAGAGTCAAAGAGCAGGCCATGGTGGACCAGGCGAGCCCAGAGGGAGAGCAGACAGGAGCAGTTGAGCCCACAGCGAGCGGCCATGTTCCCGGTCTCTCCTTCAGGAAGAACGAGGTATGCACCCCGCACACGGTTGTGGCCCAGAAGAACGCAGACGGCATCTACACCACTGACTGTGAGTACAGAGCATTTCGGAAAGTTCCAGACAATTCCAGATGACCCCAGGGAATGTCCGGTGTGTTCCAGAATGTTCGAGAATGTTCCCAGAAATGTTCCAGGATGTTGCAAATGTCCCAGAATGCTCCAGTTCCTCAATGTTCTAGAATGTTCCAGAATGCGCTAGAATGTCCCAGCATGCCCCGGCACATCCAGAACACCCACCTCTCTCCCTACAGTCGAGGGCCAGACCTCCTTCCAGTTCCAGGAATTGGATCCCACTAGCCTCATCGTCTTCATCAATAACATGGCATCCGGCGGCACCACCAGCCGCCTCAGCTTCCTCACTGGTGAGCCCCCCTCACACACACATGTACACTGCCGGTGCCCGCTAGGGATACGCACCACGACCCGAGAGTCTGAGCCCGACTGTATACGGGGAAAGGGGGGCTGCATGGCCAGGCATATACAGTCGGTGCCCACTGGATAAAGCGGGTGTATACAGTCAGTGCCCACTAGACATGGTGGGCATATACAGTCGGTGCCCACTAACGCTAGCATATACAGTTGGTGCTCGCTAGATGGGGTGAGCGTATACAGTCACTAAAGCGAGTGTATGCAGTAGGCGCACACTAAAGCGAGCGTACTCAGTCGGCGCCCACTCTTGCCACAGCCAAATTGAATTTCATAAACGATGACGCGCTGGACGACTACGCGAGGCTCACGGAGCAGAATGGGATCCCGCGGAAGTACATCCGGCGTGTGGCCGACACAGGTGAGGCCTTGGCGGCTTCCGGGCTGACTCGGCGCTGACTCGGCGCTGACTCGGCGCTGACTCGGCTTTCCTCTCTCTCCAACAGACACCTGTCCACCCTGAGGACGCCTCCCTTGGAGAAGGTGCCAGAACGTTCTAGACCATTCCAGAACCGCCCCTGATCGCCTTACCATCTCCTCCCACCTGCGAATGCGCTAGCATGCTCCGGAACATTCTAGAACGTTCTGGATTGATCCAAGATGGTCTGGATCGTCCCAGAATTTCTAGAAAGCTCCGGAACATTCTAGAATCGGCCGTCCCCGGCTTTCTCTGCTTCCTGTTCATGGAATAAACTCATCTTAGGCACAGTCCCAGTCATTTATTTTAAACGATTTTTATTGTTCCGTCAAAAGACAGAGCGAGCTGGTGGAGGAACCCAGGGGCTACCTCCGGGTCTCCCTGCACTGTCAGTCACCGTTCACTGACAAGGGGGTGGGCTCTGTCATCTGGTGGCTGTCAATCAGCCCTGAGTGACACTGGGGGGGTTCTCCCCGACTCCACTGGCAGCCAGTCACACTCCACCAGGATCCCAGGGCCACACCCGGGTCCCCATGGCCACATCCGGGTCTCCAGGGCAATATCCGGCTCCCCAGGGCTCCACTCATGTCCGCAGTGACACATCCAGGTCCCCAGGGGCACATCCTGGTCCCCAGGGCCACATCCGGGTCTAAGTGCTCCATCCAGGTCTCTGGGCTCCATCTGGGTCCCTAGGGCTCCATCCGGGTCTCTGGGCTCCATCCGGGACTCCTGGCTCCATCCGAGTCTCTGGGCTCCACACAGGTCTCTGGGCTCCATCGGGGTCTCTGGTCTCCATCTGTATCTCTGGACTCCATCCGGGTCCCTAAGGAAACATCCGGGTCCCTAAGGCTTCATCCGGGTCTCTGTGCTCCTTCAGGGTCACTAAGGCTACATCCGGGTCCTTAAGGTTCCTTCCAAGTCCTTAAGGCTCCATCCGAGTCTCTGGGCTCCATCCAGGTCTCTGGACCACATCCGGGTCTCTGGGCTCCATCCGGGTTTCGGGGCTCCAACCGTGTCCCTAAGGCTGCATCCAGTCTCTGTGCTCCATCCGAGTCTCTGGGCTCCATCCCAGTCTCTGGGCTCCACCCCGATCTCCAGGGCCACATCCAGGTCCCCAGGGTCACATCCGGGTCTCCAGGGCCACATCCGGTTCCCCAGGGCTCTATCCGGGTCTCCAGGGCCACATCCGGGTCCCCCAGGGCCACATCGTGGTGTCTAGGGCCACATCCGTGTCTCCATGGCCACATCCAGGTCTCCAGGGCTCCCTCCAGGGCCACATCTGCGTCCCAGGGCTCCACCCGCGTCCAGAGCTACATCCGGGTCCCCAGAGCCACATCCAGGTCTCCATGGCCACATTCAGGTCCCCAGGGCCACATTCGGTCTCCCATGGCTCTACCCGGGTTTCCCAGGGCTACATACGGGTCCCCAGGGCCACATCTGGGTCCCCAGGGCCACACCCGGGTCTCCAGGGCCACACCAGGGTCCAGGGCCACATCCGGATTTCCAGGACTCCCTCCAGGGCCATATCTGGGTCCCAGGGCGCCACCCGGGTCTCTGGGCTCTCTCCAGGTCTCTGAGCTACATCTGGGTCCCTAAGGCTCCATCCTGGTCTCTGGGCTCCATCCTGGTCTCTGGGCTCCGTCCGAGTCTCTGGGCTCCATCTGGGTCACTAAGGCTCTATCCGCATCCCTAAGGCTCCATGCGGGTCTCTGGGCTCCATTCAGGTCCTTAAGGCTCCATCTGAGTCTATGGGCTCCATTCGAGTCTCTGGGCTCCATCCGGGTCTTTGGGCTCCATCCAGGTCCCTAAGGATCCATCCGGGACTCCTGGCTCCATCCGAGTCCCTGGGCTCCATACGGGTCTCTGGGCTCCATCCAGGTCTCTGGGCTCCATCCGTATCTCTGGGCTCCATCTGGGTCCCTAAGGCTCCATCCACATCTCTGGGCTCTATGCGAGTCTCTGGGCTCCATCCGATTCCCTAAGACTCCATCCAAGTCCTAAGGCTCCATCCGGGTCTCTGGGCTCCATCCAGGTCTCTGGGCTCCATCCAAGTCTCTGGGCTCCATCTGGGTTCCTAAGGCTCCATCCGGGTCCCTAAGGCTCCATCCAGTTCCCTAAGGCTCTTCCGAGTCTCTGGGCTCCATCTGGGTCCCTAAGGCTCCATCCGGGTCCATAAGGCTCGATCCGGGTCTCTGGGCTCCATCCGGGTCTCTGGGCTCCATCCGGGTCCCTAATGCTCCATCGGGGTCCCTAAGGCTCCATCCGGGTCTCTGGGTTCCATCCGAGTCCCTAAGATTCCATCTGGGTCCCTAAGGCTCCATCCAGTCCCTAAGCCTCCATCCGGCTCTCTGGGCTCCATCCGGGTCTCTGGGCTCCCTCCAAGTCTCTGGGCTCCATCCGAGCCATAAGGCTCTATCTCACTCTCTGGACACCATCCGAGTCTCTGGACTCCATACATATCTCGGCTCCATCCGGGTCTCTGGGCTCCATCCAAGTCTCTGGGCTCCATCTGGATCTCTGGGCTCCATCCAGGTTCCTAAGGCTCCATCCAGGTCTCTGGGCTCCATCCGGGTCTCTGGGCTCCATCCGGGTCTCTGGGCTCCATCCAAGTCTCTGGGCTCCATCTGGATCTCTGGGCTCCATCCAGGTTCCTAAGGCTCCATCCAGGTCTCTGGGCTCCATCCGGATCCCTAAGACTCCATCGGGGTCCCTAAGGCTCCATCTGGGTCTCTGGGCTCCATCCGGGTCTCTGGGCTCCATCCGGGTCTCTGGGCTCCATCAGGGTCCCTAAGGCTCCATCCGGGTCTCTGGGCTCCATCCTGGTCTCTGGGTTCCATCTGAGTCCCTAAGATTCCATCCGGGTCCCTAAGGCTCCATCCAGTCCCTAAGCCTCCATCCGGGTCTCTGGGCTCCATCCGGGTCTCTGGGCTCCATCCGAGCCATAAGGCTCTATCTCACTCTCTGGACACCATCCAAGTCTCTAGGCTCCATCCGGATCTCTGGGCTCCATCCGAGTCTCTGGGCTCCATCCGAGACTCTGGGCTCTATCCGGGTCTCTGGGCTCCATCCAAGTCTCTGGACTCCATCCGAGTCTCTGGGCTTCACCCAGGTTCCAGGGCCACATCTGGGTCTCCAGGGCCACATCCGGATGCTCAGGGCCACATCCAGGTCTCTAGGGTTCTCTCCATGGCCACATCCGGGTCTCCAGGGCACCATCCAGGTCTCCAGGGTCACTCTGGGTCTCCAGGGCCAAATACGGGATCCCAGGGCCACATCCGGGTCCCCAGAGTCACATGGGGCTCTCTAGGGCCACACCCGGGTCTCTAGGGCCACATCCGGGTCCCTAGGGCCACTTCCGTGCCTCCAGGTCCACGTCCGGGTCTCCAGAGCCACATCCGGGTCTCCATCGCTACATCCGGGTCTCCCAGGGCTCCATCCGGGTCCCCCAGGTCCACATCCCAAGTCCACATCCAGGTCTCCCAGGGCTCCATCCAGGTCCACATAAGGTCTCCAGGGCCACATCTGGTTCTCCCAGGGCCACATCCGGTTCCCAGGTCGACACCCGGGTCCCAGGGCCACATCCAGGTCCCTAGGGCCACATCCGGGTCTTCAGGGCCGCAACCGGCTCTCCAGGGACACATCTCGATCCCCCAGGGCCACATCCAGGTCTCCAGGGCTCACTCAAGGGCCACATCTTGGTCCCAGGGCTCCACCCAGGTCTCCAGGGCCACATCCGGGACTCCACGGCCACATCCGGGTCTCCAGGGCCACATCCTTGTCTCCAGGGCCACATCCAGGTCTCCCAGGGCTTCACCGGGTCCCCAGGTCACATCTGGGTCCCGAGGGCTACATCGGGGTCCCCAGGGCTCCTTTAGTGTCTCCAGGGCCACATCCGGGTCTCCTGGGCCACATCTGGATCTCAAGGGCTACATCGGGGTCTCCAGGGCCACATCCGGGTCTCCAGGGCCACATCCAGGTCTTCAGGGCTCCCTCCAGGGCCACTTCTGTGTCCCAAGGCTCCACCCGGTTCTCCAGGGGCACATCCGGGTCCCCAGGGCCACATCCAGGTCTCCCAGGGCTCCACTCGGTTCCCCAGGTCCACACCTGGGTCTCCAGTGCCCCATTGGGTCTTCAGGGCCACATCCAGGTCTCCAGGACCACATCCGGGTCCCCAGGGCCACATCCGGGTCTCCAGGGACACATCCAGGTCCCCAGGGCCACATCTGGGTCTCCCAGGGCTCCACCTGGGTCCCCCAGGGCCACATCCAGGTCTCCCAGGGCTCCACCTGGGTCCCCAGGGCCACATCCGCATCCCCAGGGCCCCACCCAGGTTTCCAGGGCCACACCCGGGTCTCCAGGTCCACACCCTGGTCTCCAGAGCCCCATTGGGTCCTCAGGGTCACATCCAGGTCTCCAGGGCCATATCCGGGTACCCAGGGCCACATCCCAGTGTCCAGAGCCACATCCAGGTCTCCCAGGGTCACATCAGGGTGTCTAGCGCCACATCCAGATCTCCAGGGCTACATCCAGGTCTCCAGGGCCACATCCGGATCTCCAGGGCCACATCCAGGTCTCCAGGGTGACATCTGGGTCTCATGGGCCACATCCGGGTCTGCAGAGCCACTTCCGGGTCTCCAGGGCCAATTCTGGGTCTCTAGGTCCACATCCGGGTTTCTAGGGACACATCTGGGTCTCCAGAGCTCCATGCAGGGCCCCACCCCGGTCTCCAGGGCCACATTGTGGTATCCCAGGGCCACATCCGGGTCTCCAGGGCCACAACTGGATTTCAAGGGCCACACCCAGGTCTTCAGGGCCACATCCAGGTCCGCAGGACCACATCCGTGTGCCCAGGGCCACATCCTGGTGTCTAGGGCCACATCCGAGTCTCTAGGACCACATCCAGGTCCACAAGGCCAATTCCGGGTCTCCAGGGCCAATTCCGGGTCTCCAGGGCCACTTCTGGGTCTCTAGGGCCACATCTGGGTCTTTAGGGCCAAATCCGATTCTTTAGGGCTACATCCTGGTCTCCAGGCCTCATCCGAGCCTCCAGGGCTCCCTCCAGGGCCACATCTGTGTCCCAGGGCTCCACCCGAGTCTCCAGGGCCACATCCGGGTCTCTAGGGCCACATCTGTGTCTCCAGGGCTCCATTCGGGTCTTCAGGGCACATCCGGGTCTCTAGGGCCACATCCAGTTTCCAGGCGCATCCAGGTCTCCAAGGCTCCCTCCAGGGCCACATCTGTTTCTCAGGGCTCCACCTGGGTCTCCAGGGCCACATTCAGGTCTACAGGGCCACATCTGGGTCCCCAGGGCCACATCTGTTTCCCCTGGACCACATCCGGGTTTCCAAGACCACATCTGGGACCCAGGGCTCCGTCAGGGTCTCCAGGGCCACATACGGGTCTCTAGGTCCACCTCCGGGTCTCCAGGACTGCTTCCAGGGCCCCAACCTTGCCTCCAGGGCCACACCCGGGTCTCCAGGGCCATACCTAGATCCCCAAGGCCACATCCGTATCCCCAGGGCCACATCCGGGTATCCAGGGCGACATGCAGGTCTCCCAGGTTCATATCCAGGTGTCTAGGGCCACATCCAGGACTCCAGGGCCACATCCAGGTCCCCAGGGCCACATCTGGGTCTCCCAGGGACACATCCAGGTCTCCAGGGCCACATCCAGGTCTCCAAGGCTCCCTCCAGGGCCACATCTGTTTCTCAGGGCTCCACCTGGGTCTCCAGGGCCACATTCGGGTCCCCAGGGCCACATCTGGGTCCCCAGGGCCACATCCAGTCTCCCAGGGCTCCACCTGGGTTTCCCAGGGCCACATCTGGGTCCGCAGGGCCACACCCAGGTCTCCAGGGCCACACCCGGGTCTCCAGGACCACACCAGCGTCCAGGGCCACATCCGGATCTCCAGGGCTCCCTCCAGGGCCATATCTGGGTCCCAGAGCTCCACCCGGGGCCCAAGGGCCACATCCGAGTCCCCATAGCCACTTTCCGGTTCTCCAGGGCCACTTCCGGGTCCCCAGAGCCACATCTGGGTCTTCAGGACCACATCCAGTTCTCTGGGATACATCTGGGTCTCTGGGCTCCATCCGAGTCTCTGGGCTCCATCCGGGTCTCTGGGCCACATCCGGGTCCCTAAGGTTCCATCCAGTCCCTAAGGCTCCATTCGGGTCTCTGGGCTCCATCCGGGTCCCTAAGGCTCGATCTGAGTCTATGGGCTCCATTTGAGTCTCTGGGCTCCATCCGGGTCTCTGGGCTCCATCCGGGACCCTAAGGCTCCAACCAGGTCCGTAAGGCTCTATCCGGGTCCCTAAGGCACCATCTGGGTATCTGGGCTCCATCCCGATCCCTAAGGCTCCATCCGGGTCCCTCAGGCTCCAACCGGGTCCCTAAGGCACCATCCGGTTCTCTGGGCTCCATCCAAGTCTCTGGGCTCCATCCGGGTCCCTAAGGCTCCATCTGAGTCTATGGGCTCCATTCGAGTCTCTGGGCTCCATCCGGGTCTCTGGGCTTCATCCGGGTCTCTGGGCTCCATCATGATCCCTAAGGCTCCATCCGGGTCCCTAAGGCTCCAACCGGGTCCGTAAGGCTCTATCCGGGTCCCTAAGGCACCATCTGGGTCTCTGGGCTCCATCCCGATCCCTAAGGCTCCATCCGGGTCCCTAAGGCTCCAACCGGGTCCGTAAGGCTCTATCCAGGTCCGTAAGGCACCATCCGGGTCTCTGGGCTCCATCCAAGTCTCTGGGCTCCATCCGGGTCCCTAAGGCTCCATCCTGTCCCTAAGGCTCCATTCGGGTCTCTGGGCTCCATCCTGGTCCCTGGGCTCCATCCGGGTCTCTGGGCTCCATCCGGGTCACTGGACTCTATCTGTGTCTCTGGGTTCCATTCGAGTCTCTGGGCTCCATCCGGGTCCCTAAGGTTCCATCTGGGTCCCTAAGGTTCCATCCGGGTCTCTGGGCTCCATCCGTGTCTCTGGGCTCCATCCGGGTCCCTAAGGCTATATCCGGGTCTCTAGGGCCATATCCGAGTCTCCAGGGCCACATCCATTATCTCCAGGGCTCCCTCCAGGGCCACATCTGGGTTCCAGGGCTCCACCCGGGTCTCCAGGGCCACATAGGGGTCTCCAGTGCCCAATCCGGGTCTCCAGAACCACATCCGGGTCTCCAGGGCTCCCTCCAGGGCCACATTCGGGTTTCAAGGGCTCTATCCGGGTCTCTAGGGCTCCACCCCTGTCTCCAGGGCAACATTCGTGTCTCCACACCATATCCGGATCCTCAGGGCCACATTCAGGTGTCCAGGGCTACATTCGGGTCTCTAGGGCTACATCAGAATCTCTAGGGTCACATCTGGGTCTCCAGGCCCACATTGGGGTCTCCAGGGCTCCATCCAGGTCCAGGGCCACATCCAAGTCTCCAGGGCCACATCCGGGTCTCCAGGGCTCCCTCCAAGGCTACATCTGGGTCCCAGGGCTCCACCCGGGTCCCAAGGGCCACATCTGGATCCCCAGGGCCACCAAGAGGTCTCTGGGCTACATCGGGCTCTCTGGGCTCCATCCGGGTCACTGGGCTCCATCCGGGTCTCTGGGCAACATCTGGGTGTCTGGGCTCTCTCCGAGTCTCTGGGCTCCCTCCAGGTCTCTGAGCTACATCCGTGTCCATAAGGCTCCATCCGAGTCTGGGCTCCAACCGAGTCTCTGGGCACCAGCAAGGTCCCTAGGATCCATCCGGGTTCCTAAGGCTCCATCCGGGTCCCTAAGGCTCCATCCGAGTCTCTAGGCTCCATCCGGGTCTCTGGGCTCCATTAGGGTCTGTGGGATCCATCTGGGACCCTAAGACTCCATCCGGGTTTCTGGGCTCCATCCAGGTCCCTAAGGCTCCATCCAGGTCCCTAAGGCTCCATACGCGTCCCTAAGGCTCCATCCGGGTCTCTGGGCTCAATCCGGGTCGCTAAGGATCCATTCCGGTCTCTGTGCTCCACCCGGGTCTCCAGGGCCACATCCGGGTCACTGCGCTCCATCTGGGTCTCTGGGCTCCATTAGAGTCTCTGGGCTCCATCCAGGTCTCTGGGCCCCATCCGAGTCTCTGGGCTCTATCCGGGTCTCTGGGCCACATCGGGCTCTCTGAGCTCCATCCGGGTCACTGGGCTCCATCCGGGTCTCTGGGCCAAATCGGGGTCACTGGGCTCCATCCGGATCTCTGGGCTCCATCCGGGTCTCTGGGCCACATCGGGCTCTCTGAGCTCCATTCGAGTCTCTGGGCTCTCTCCAGGTCTCTGAGCTACATCCGGGTCCCTAAGGCTCCATCCTCTTCTCTGGGCTCCATCCTAGTCTCAGGGCTCCATACGAGTCTCTGGGCTCCATCCGGGTCTCTGGTGTCCATCTGGGTCTCTGGGCTCCATTCGAATCTCTGGACTCCATCCGACTCTCTGCGCTCCATCCGGGTTCTTAAGGCTCCATCTTGTGTATAAGGCTCCCTCCGAGTCTCTAGGATCACTCCAGGTCCCTAAGGCTCCATCGAGGTCTCTGGGCTCCACCAGGGTCTCCGGGCCACATCCAAGTCCCCATTGCCACATCCAGGTCCCCAGGGCCACCTCCAGGTCTCTGGATTCCATCGGGTTCTCTGGGCTCCATGCGAGTCTCTGGCTGCATCCGGGTCTCAAGGCTCCTTCCGGGTACCTAAGGCTCCATCCGAGTCTCTGAACTCCATCCGGGTCCCTAAGACTCCATCCGAGTTCCTAAGGCTCTATCTGGGTTCCTAAGGCTCCATCCGAGTCTATGGATTCCCTCCGGCTTACACAGAGCCGGGCGGGGATACTACACCTCCCCGAAGCCTCAGCGGCGGCGGCGACGCTCTACGTGTGGGCTGTACTGGCCTGAGTGACAGGTAGCCGACCCAATGGCTTCCCCGGTCTCAGACTCCGGACCACTCAGACGTGGGGTGGGTGTGTGCTTCCTGTTTCGGAGGCGTCTGCTCGGGGCGGAAATGGTGTGGAAAGGAACCGTGTTTCAACCCAGCTGTCTTCTTTCTCTTCTTTGAAAAAAAGCTGTGAGGCCTAATTTTCCTGACCTGAGCTATCATTTTCCTTTTATCATCTGTGGGCCATATTTCCTGGTTTCACATTGCCCAGCCACCCTCTGCTTGGACAGGGTGGACCGGGGAGACCACAACTCCCCAAAGCCTCAGCGGCAGGGCGCTCTGCGGCTGGGCTCGTCTGAGTGACAGGTCGGGCAGCCATTGGCTTCACGCGGTCTCAGACTCCGTTGCCAATCAGATGCTGAGTGGTTGTGTCGCCCTGTTTCTGCGGCTCGGGGCGGAAATGGTGTGGAAAGGAACCGCCTCGAGCCACGCCCCTCGCGGCTCCTGACTGGACGCGGGAAGTGACGTCTGCGCGCACCACGCGGCAGTCGTCCCGCCCATGTCCAGCTCGGACCGGACGGGGCAGCTTCGGGTCTGTGTCCCGCACGTCCCTGGCAGCCCCTGAGCGGGCGCGTACCCGCCTGTCCGTCCGCCAGAACCTCGCCCTGTAGCTTGGCCCTGCCTGCCCTTGTCTGGGAGGAGGAACGCGCAGGAGGAGCCCAGAACCTGTCTTCTGCCACGCTGCCTGCCCGCGCCCAGCACGGGCGGGACAGGCCGGACTGTTCCTCCTCATCCAGCAGAGCCAGTCAGGGCCGGGCAGAGGGTGAGGTTCTGAACCTAGACCTGCGCCTCACTCGTCCAGGGAGGCCAGGCAGCCACCGGCGAGGAAGGAGGTGGCGTTCTGAGCGCGCACTGGAAAAAGTCATTAGCGGCAGTGCAGAGGGCGGGAGGAGGCGCCCTCCGGCAGCTTCCGGGTCGCGTTAGGGGCAGCAGGAGCGCTAAGGGGGTGGGGTGCTGGCGGGAGACTGACAGATTCCCGGTCCAGTCAGGGGCAGAAGGAGCGCCAAGGGGGTGGGGTGCTGGCGGGAGACTGACAGGATCCCGGTCCAATCAGGGGCAGGCAGGGGAGCAAAGGGGGTGGGTTTCTGGCGGGAGACTGACAGGTTCCCGGTCCAGGCAGGGGCAGGCAGGGGAGCTAAGGGGGTGGGTTTCTGGCGGGAGACTGACAGGTTCCCCGTCCACTCAGGGGCAGAAGGAGCGCCGAGGGGCTGGGGTTTAGGCGGGAGACTGACAGGATCCCAGTCCAATCAGGGGCAGGCAGGGGAACTAAGGGTGTGGATTTCTAGCGGGAGACTGACAGGTTCCTGGTCCAGGCAGGGGCAGGCAGGGGAGCTAGGGATGCGGGGTTCTGGTTGACGACGGGCAGCTTTTGGTCCGAGTCAGGAGCTGGCAGGGGAGCCAAGGAGGTGGGGTTCTGGCGGGAGACTGACAGGGTCCCGTCCAGTCAGGGGCAGAAGGAGCGCCAAGGGGGTGGGGTGCTGGCGGGAGACTGACAGGATCCCGGTCCAGTCAGGGGCAGGCAGCAGCGCCAAGGGGGTGGGGTTTAGGCGGGAGACTGACAGGTTCCCCGTCCAGTCAGGGGCAGAAGGAGCGCCGAGGGGCTGGGGTTTAGGCGGGAGACTAACAGGATCCCGGTCCAATCAGCGCAGGCAGTGGAGCCTAAAGGGGTGGGTTTCTGGCGGGAGACTGACAGGTTCCCGGTCCAGGCAGTGGCAGGCAGGGGAGCTAAGGGGGTGGGTTTCTGGCGGGAGACTGACAGGTTCCCCGTCCAGTCAGGGGCAGAAGGAGCGCCGAGGGGCTGGGGTTTAGGCGGGAGACTGACAGGATCCCGGTCCAATCAGGGGCAGGCAGGACCGCCAAGGGGGTGGGGTTCTGGCGGGAGACTGACAGGTTCCCGGTCCAGGCAGGGGCAGGCAGGGGAGCTAGGGATGCGGGGTTCTGGTTGACGACGGGCAGCCTTTGCTCCGAGTCAGGAGCTGGCAGGGGAGCCAAGGAGGTGGGGTTCTGGCGGGAGACTGACAGGGTCCCGTCCAGTCTGGGGCAGGCAGGACCGCCAAGGGGGTGGGGTGCTGGCGGCAGAGTGATAGTTTCCCGGTGCAGTTGTGGGCCGGCAGGGGAGCTAAGGCCTTGGGGTTTGGGCGCAGACTGACAGGTTCCTGGTCCAGTCAGGGGCAGGAAGGGGACCCAAGGAGGTGGGGTTCTGGCGGGAGACTGACAGGTTGCGGGTCCATCAGGGGCAGGCAGAGGAGCTTTAGGTGGTGGGTTTCTGGTCGTACACTGAGAGCTTCCCGGTCCCGTCAGTGGCAGTCAGGGGAGCCAGTGAGCTGTGGTTTGAGCGGCAGACTGACAGGTTCCAGGTCCACTGGGGTAGGGAGGGGAGCTGAGGAGGTGGGGTTCTGGCTGCAGACTTGGAGGTTCCGGGTCCCATCGGGGCAGGCAGAGGAGACGAGGTGGGGTCCAGGCTGCAGAAAGAAAGATTCCTCGTCCAGCAGGGGCAGGCAGAGCAGATAAGGAGGTGGGGTTCTGGCCACAGACTGACAGGTTCCCGTTCGTCGAGTCAGGGGCACTCGGGTGAGCCAAGAAACTGTGGACGTTTACTTCTTCCTGAGAGGATGCGGTCTGAGAGGAGGAGCGTGGTGGGGGCAAGAGGTGCGGAGTCACCGCACGGACGCCGGGAGGCGGGTGAGAGCAGTCCTGAGGCGGGCAGCCAGCAGACTGACTCGTTTATTTCAGTTGCTACAGCTGCTTCTATGGCCAAGACAGCCCATCCAGTCAAGGGGCGGTCTAGGCCCTGACCAATCACAGGCTGTGGCCAGGCGGTTTCCAAAGCCATCCAATCACAGCCTGTGGCCAGGCAGGCTCTTGGTGCCAGGCAGGTTCTGAAACCATCCAGTCACGGCCCGCCATCAGTCAGGCTCTGTTGTCATGTGGTTTCTGAAAGCATCCAATCACGGCCGGCTGGCTGTCAGTCAGGCTCTGTTGTCATGTGGTTTCCTCTGTTGCCATGTGGTTTCAGAAGCCATCCAATCACGGCCTGGTGCCAGGCAATTTCTGTGGTCAGCGGCCATCTTGGCATGACATTTTCTCCTCGGCGGCCATCTTGGCATGACCTATTTCCCTCAGTGGCTATCTTGACAGGACCTCTTCACCTTAACGACCTTTTCACCTTACCCCTTGCCATAGTGCACAGGGAACCTGTCAGCCTGCGACCAGACACTCCCCCTTAGCTCTCATGCCTGGACGTTGTGGTCCAGGATCCTTTCCGTCTGTGGCCAAACCTGGGAACCTTTCCATCTGCGGCAGGAATCTCACGTCCTTGGCTCACCTGCCTGCCCCTGAGGGGACCAGGAACCTGTCGGTCAGCAGCCAGAGCCCACCCCCTTAGTCTCCACTGAGTGGCCCTGACGGGACCGGGAACCTGTCGGCCTGCTGACGGAACCCCACGTCATTGGCTCCGCTGACTGCCCCTGACAGCATGGGAACCTGTCAGTGTGTGACCGGAAACCAACCGCTTTAGCTCCTCTGCCTGCCCCTGATGGAGGTGGAATCCGTCACTCTGCGGCCAGAACCCCACATCCTTGGTTCCACTGACTTCCCCCTAATGGACCCAGAACCTCTCAGCCTCTGGCCAGACCCCACCTCCTTGGGCTCCCCTTCCTGCCCCTGATGGGACCGGGAATCTGTCAGTCTGCCGCCAAAACCCCACCCCTTAGCTCCCCTGCCTGGCCGTTCTGGACTGGGACCCTGTCAGTCTGCGACCAGAACCCCACCTCCATGGCTTCCCTGACTGCCACTGACAGAACTGAAACCCTGTCAGTCTGCGTCCAGAACCCCGCCTCCGTAGCTCCCCTGCCTTTCCCTGATGGGACCAGGAACCTCTCAGTCTCTGAGCAGAACCCCACTCCATCTGCTCCCCTTCCTGGACATCCTGCACCGGGACCTGTCAGTCTGACTCCAGAACCCAAACTCCTTAGGCTCCCCTGCCTGCCCCTAACAGCACCGGGTCATGTCAGTCTGCGACCAGAGGCTCACCTGTCTGCCCCTGACTCGACCTGGAACCTGTCAGTCTGCGGCAGGAATCCCACGTCCTTAGCTCCCCTGCCTGCCCCGAACAGAACTGGGAACCTGTCAGTCTGTGGCCCGGTCCCCCCACCTCCTTAGGCTCCCCTGCCTGCCCCTGACTGGACCAGGAACCTGTCAGTCTGCAGCCAAAGCCCCACCCAGCTTGGCTCCACTGAGTGCTCCTGACAGGACCGGGAACCTGTCAGTCTGTGGCCAGAACCCCACGTCCTTAGCTGCCCGCCCGCCTTTGATAGACCTGGAACCTGTAGTCTGCAGAAAGAACCTCACCACCCTGCCTCCCTGTCCTACTCCACACGGACATGGAACCTGAAAGTCTGCCGCCAGAACCCCACATCCTTAGCTCCTTTGGCTGCCCCTAATGGGACCAGGAGCCTGTCAGTCTGCATGCAGACTTGCTGTCCTTAGCTCCCCTTATTGCCCCTGACTGGACCAGGAACCTGTCAGTGTGCAGCCAAACCCCACATCCTTAGCTCCACTGCCTACCCCTGTTGGAAATGGAACCCGTGAGTCTGTGGCCAGAACCCCACCCACTTGGCTCCCCTGCCTGCCCTTGACGCGACTGGGAACCTGTCAGTTGCGGCCAGAACCCCATGTCCCTAGCTGCCCTTCCTGCCCCTGACTGGACCGGGAACCTGTCAGTGTGCAGCCAGAACCCCACATCCTTAGCTCCACTGCCTGCCTCTGTTGGACCCAGTACCTGTAAGTCTGCGGCTAGAAGCCCAGCTCCTGGGCTCATTTCCCGCCCCAGATGGACCCGGAATGTGTCAGTCTGCCACTAGAACCCTAACTTCTTTGCTCCCCTGACTTGCCCCTAACTGGAGCAGGAACCTGTCAGTCTGCAGCCAGAACCCCACCCTCTAGTCTCTGCTGAGTGCTCCTGACAGGACCGGGCACCAGTCAGTCTGCGGCCAAAACTCCACCCCCTTAGCTCCCTTGCCTGACCATACCGGACCAGGAATCTGTCAGTCTGTGGCCAGAACCACACGTAGCTAACTCCCCTTCCTGGCGTCACTGGACCGAAACGTGTCACTCTGAGGCCAGAACCACCCTCCTTGGCTCCCCTGACTGCCACTGATGGGACCGGGAACCCGTCAGTCTGCAGCCAGAACCCCAACCTTGAGGCTCCAGTGAGTCCCCCTGATGGGACTGGGATCCTTTCAGTCTGCGGACAGAACTCCACCCCTTAGCTCCCAGGCCTGCCCCTGACTAGACCAGGAACCTGTCAGTCTGTGGCCAGAACCCCACCTCCTTGGCTCCCCTGACTGCCTCTTTCTGGCCTGAGAACCTGACAGTCGAGGACTACAACCCCACCTCTTGGATCCCCTGCCGGCCCTTGATGGAACTGGGAACCTGTCCGTCTGGGGCCAGAACCCCACCTCCTTGGCTCCCCTGCCTGCCGCTGATGGGACTGGTAGCTTGCCAGTCTAGGGCCAGAAACGCCGTCTTGGGCTCCCCTGCCTGCCCCTGACAGGACCGGGAACCTGTCAGTCTGCGGCAGGAACCCCAAGTCCTTAGCTCTCCTGCCTGCCCCTGACTGACCCAGAACCTGTCACTCTGCGACAGTTCCTGATCCAGTCAGGGGCACTCAGTGGATCCTAAGGGAGTGGTTTCTGGCTGCTGCAGACTGAGAGGTTCCCTTCCCATCAGGGACAGGCAGGGGTCTAAGGAGGTGTGGTTCTGGTCACAGTCTGACAGGTTCCTGGTCCTGTCATGGGCAGGCGAGGGAGCTCATGGTGTGGGGTTTGGGCCGCAGACCGACAGTTTCCCTGTCCAGTCAGGGGCAGGCAGGGAACCAAGACGTGGGTTTCTGGCCGCAGACCAACAGGTTCCCATTCTCCTCGGGGGCAGGCAGGGGAGCTAAGCAGGTGCAGTTCTGGCGGCAGACTGACAGGTTCCTGTGCCAGTCAGGGGCGGGCAGGGGAGCCCAGGAGGTGGGGTTCTGGCGGGAGACTGGCAGGTTCCGGGTGCCGTTAGGGGCGTCAGGAGAGCTAAGGGGCTGGATTTTGATAGCAAACTGACAGATTCCTGGTTCAGTCAGTGGACCCGCGAGGGAGCGAAGGGTGTGGGGTTCTGGCTGCAGACTGACAGGTTCCCTGTCCAGTCAGGGGTACTCAGTGGAGCTTCAGGGGGTGGGGTTATGGTGGCAGACTGACCGGTTCCTGGTCGTGAATGGATAGGCAGGGGAGCTAAGGGGGTGGAGTTCTGAACAGACTGAGGTTTCCTGGTCCCATCAGGGGCAGGCAGGGGAGCTGAGGATGTGGGGTTCTGGCCACAGACTGACGAGTTCACAGTCCTCTCAGGGGCATGCTGGGGAACTAACAAGGTGGGGTTCTCTGTGCTGACTGACAGGTGTCCGGTCCTGTCAGGGGCACTCAGTGGAGCCTAAGAGGGTGGGGGTTCTGGCTGCAGCCTGACAGTATGGACGGCCCAGTATGGACAGGCAGGGGAACTAAGGACCCCGGTTTCCTGCCGCAGCCTGACAGTTCCAAGTACCGTCAGGGGCATGTGGGGAGCTGGCGAGTGGGGGTTCTAGATGCTAGCTTGAAAGGAGCCAAGAGCCACCATAAAAAAATGGGGCTCCTGAGACAAACCGTTCCAGAGACGGCCTTGGAAAATGAGGAGTAAACCGGTTCACAGAGAAAGCAGTCAGCTACTAACCAGAGATACACAGAACACCTGCCTTGTAGATAAGCCCCTTCCCTACGCTTGCTCAAGGTTAACTAAAAAAGCTACAAGGCACATAGCAACCTATTCCTCTCTCCTAGAAACCCCCTCCCCTAATGTATCCCTTTGACCTAGTACTTTTCCACCGACATTACCACTTTAGACTGCCATACAAGGCCCGCTACTGAAAATTATCCAATGAACTTATGCCAGCCTATAATATGTTAATTTTGTGGTTTTGCCCTTTAAAAGCTGTGTGAGATAGCTGCTCAGGGCTCCTCTCGCTTGCTTGCTGCTTGTAGCAGTAGAGGGCCCATTTGTACAAATGAAATAAATTACCTCCTGTTCTATTGCATCGTCTGGTCCAGAGTCTGTGTTTCTGGGGTCGTCACAAGAGGACACCGCTTTTGAGGTCCTACATATGGGGGCTCGTCCGGGATTTGGGGGACCCCAGACTCCCACACTCCATCGGCCAGACGGAGGTAAGTTTGCTTACTTGTGTATTATTGTAACTGTGGTTTGTACTGTTTGTCCTTGTCTGCCAGGACGACGTGGAATCCGTCCTGGGGCGCCTGTACAGGCTCAGTACTGACTGGACCAAAGGGGAAGACAGACGTGTCGTGAGGCCCCTGGTCCAACCCTGGAGGACGCTCCAGTGGTGGTCTGGGAAGGAGGGAAAGAGAGCATTTCCCTTCTTCAAAGGGAGAGCCTGGCCAAACGGCCGCTCCCTTCTGAAATTTTGGTTTTGGTTTTGTCTCGGTCTGTTGCTGCGCGGCTTGTGATTTCAGACGTGTCCTGAGACTCCTGGTTCAACCCTGGAGAACGCTCCGGTGGTGGTCTGGGAAGGAGGGAAAGAGGGAATTTCCTTTCTTCCAGGGGAGAGCCTGGCTAGACTGCCGCTCCCTTCTGATAGTTTCGGTTTTGTCTCGGTCTGTTGCCGCGCGACTTGTGATTTGTGTTCTGTGTGTCACTGTTTTTGTTGTCCTTTATCTCTTACTGTCTCCCCCTTCTGTTTTTATTGTTGTGTTTGATTGCTAGATGTATACTTGTATGAAAAATGTGTATTGTATTCTTATAATGTGTTAATTATGTCTACTTCTCAATGCAACTCTAGGGCCAAATGTAGGGACAAATTTTTGGGCTGGAGAGGCTTGTACCTAGATTTGGCTCTGGTAACCAAGAAACTTTGCTGCCGAATGACCTTCTCCTGCTCCTTGGGAGCCTGGCCAGCTCCCGGGGAGGAGGATAAAGGAATGTTTTCTGATAAACAGGTGGGCATGCTTCATGTCTCGGCTCTCTGGCCAAGACCCGAGATGGGACGCACTGCTTGCCTAACATCTTGGCAATGAGCCACCCTTGTCCTTGGGGGCTTTTAGGGGGAGACGGAGCAAGCCTCTGTTGCTGCTGTTTCGTTTCGGGGGGAACACACAGTCAAGCTGAATGTTAAATGTGCCCGTGATGATTACTAATAATGTTTAATTCTCAGTATGGATCCTTCTCCGGAGCTGTGTGAAGATTGCCTAGTGATGCCCACAGTACTGTAAATTCTACAAAACATAAGTACAACGTGGACATGATCAATTGGCTACTGTGATTGAGGTGTTCTGTGACAGTCCCTTTAATGAGAAATTAACAAAATGGATTAATAACAGGACATTCAGGACCTGACGCTCTGCTTGGTATGTCATTACAAAAATCATCAAGGAGGGCTATGCCTGATAAATGAGGGTGCTATAAATGTGGGCAACAGGGACATGTACAAAAATTGTCCAGAAGTCAAAAATCAAAATAAGGCTCTTCCTGGGATTTGCTTCCAGTGCTAAAGGGGAAGGCATTGGGCCAATAAATGTCACTCCAAAACTGATAAAGAAGGTAATTCATTAAAAAAACAGAGTTCAGGAAACTGGAAGCGGGGCCAGCCTCAGGCCCTCCCTACAGGGATCAGTGGACCATCTTGCCATAGTATCATTAAAGCAATGGAGCCATGTTTATTGCAACATTCTGTTAATCTATGCTCCTTTACCATCTTTCCTGTAAATAATTTTAGTGTGCACTACAAGGCTTGCAGCGTATTTCTTGCAGATTAAAAGTAACTAAGTCTGTGCACAGCAGACAGCTAAAAAGTAATTTACTGTCACAAATTGGCATAGTTGGCAGGATCTGCAAGTATGCAAAGCAATGCCTTTCTTTAAAAGAAAAACTGAAGTTGCATGTGTAACCTGTGATGTTCCTGGCTGGAAAGACCTTCAGTTCGCCTCTTTGGTGAAGGAATGGGCTCTCTGCTCAGAATCGAGTGAGAATTGGGATGGCAAGTTACAGAGTGCACAGCCTCCACAAGTTATTGAGGTTTTTCTATCAGTGCCGGTGGAAAAGGGGGATAAACTATAGGCTTTGGGGAGGTGAGAATGGATTTTGTTATCTGCATACTGATGCATGTGTAAGCAATTGGAAAAAACAGTATAAGATAAATGTAAATTGGGAAAAGAAAATGCTGCCCTTTGGAGTCAAACTGCTAGATAGTGGTAGAAAAAAAAAAATTATATCAAGCTCCTGTACTGCTGCCAGGGCCAACTAAGGTTATTCAGTGTAAACAATACAAAATTCCAGGTGGACATAAAAAAAATCTAAAACAGTAAAAAATTATCTTAGTGCTGAAGTGATGATTCCCATAATCACTAAAAGAAATTATCTAATTTGGCATGTTATGAAATCAGATGAAACCTGAAAAATAACTGTGGATTACAGGGAATTAAACAAAGTTACTCTCCCATTGACTGCTACAGTCCCAGATACCATCATTTTAATGTAAAAGGTCACAAACATAAAAGCGTGTTCTTGATAAAAAAAAGTTAAAAAAAAAGAAATACTTTTAAAAGGATATGATTTGTAAAAATTGTTTATCTTAATGGCTGGTTTATACTAGAATGAAAAAAAGGGGGGGGAAGAAAAAGGTTTGAGCAAGTTACAGAAGGTGTGAGAAAGTCGCAAAATGTTATGGGAAGAAGAAATCTTTGGTTATTTTCTTTCACATAAAATCAAAATCTGATCCTCTGTTAAAGCAATGAGTTAAAGTAATCTATTATGTTCTCTTGATGTCTCTGTTAAATTCTAACTGCTTAAAAACAGCTGTAAAAAGAGCAGTGGTGAAATGGAGGGATCCTATCACCAATCAATGGAATGGACCTGATCCAGTACTGGTATGGGACAAGGGCTCCTAAGGGATGGGTTTTTCCATGTAACCAACATGCCTTTCTGCAATTGCTCCCTGGGCCGTGTGGCCCTGATGCTAACATCTGTATTTACAGCAGCGGATAGAGCAGTGGTGTGCTTTACCTGAAGACTACAATAACAACATCATCCTAATAGGAGAGGACACTGCCCTTGCCATGGCTGCATCAGTAGTAAGTGTTCCTGGACTGGCTTTTGGAAATAATCGTGGACTATGAAGGCTTACATGTTTGGTGACCAAAGCAATCAATCTTACTGCTACTGTGCTATCCAATATAGCCAAAAAAATTGGATCAAGTTCACTCAGGAGTGCTTTTAAGCCATGCAGCTAACAATTACTTGCTGTTAAAAAGATCATTTAAGTTATAAATCTGTACCTGGGGGATGTTATTTTAACATTACTAACAATGTGCCATATATAGAGTCTGTTATTGATAAACTTAAGAGTAAAATGCAACATATGTTTATTACTAACCCACTATTCATTTGAAGGGTTTCAATGGATTTATTGGTTATTAATGTTGGCTGGACTGCTACTGCTTTTCCCACTTTATATGGGATGTCTTCCGTGTGTTCTGCATTTTATGCTGACTTCCCTATAGTATAAATGGACTGAGATTCATCATTTAAAACTTCGTACCAAGCCTCCTTTGTAATCAAAATAATTGATATTTGGCTATATGTTTCATCTCTCACCTAATGTTGGGCTGGAATGGTACTCAAAGACGGGTAAGACACTCAGAATCCTGTACCAACCTAAGACAGGGCTCTAGGCCAAGCTGCCAGAGTTACCGATGACGGGTAAGGACAGAGATGACTGAGGGCAACCTAAGACAGAGGCCATTCTCAATTTAAAAAAAAAAAAATATATATATATATATATATATAAAAACCCATGGCTGGCCATGGGCCCACATGCTAAGGCCTGGCTTGCTGATCATTGGCATTAGTCCTCATGCAACAGTATCAAGCCCTGGCCACCAGTGACCGTATTGAAACCCCTCATTAACGGCACACAATTTTAGGATTAAAATTAGTTCAAAGAGAAAATGGGGGAATGAAAGGAGCCAAGAGCCACCGTAAAAAAATGGGGCTCCTGAGACAAACCGTTCCAGAGACGGCCTTGGAAAATGGGGAGTAAACCGGTTCACAGAGAAAGCAGTCAGCTACTAACCAGAGATACACAGAACACCTGCCTTGTAGATAAGCCCCTTCCCTACGCTTGCTCAAGGTTAACTAAAAAAGCTACAAGGCACATAGCAACCTATTCCTCTCTCCTAGAAACCCCCTCCCCTAATGTATCCCTTTGACCTAGTACTTTTCCACCGACATTACCACTTTAGACTGCCATACAAGGCCCGCTACTGAAAATTATCCAATGAACTTACGCCAGCCTATAATATGTTAATTTTGTGGTTTTGCCCTTTAAAAGCTGTGTGAGATAGCTGCTCGGGGCTCCTCTCACTTGCTTGCTGCTTGTAGCAGTAGGGGGCCCATTTGTACAAATGAAATAAATTACCTCCTGTTCTATTGCATCGTCTGGTCCGGAGTCTGTGTTTCTGGGGTCGTCACAAGAGGACACCGCTTTTGGGGTCCTACAAGCTAACAGGTTCCTCATCCAGTCAGGGGCATTCAGTGGATCCTAAGGGAGTGGGTTTCTGGCTGCAGACCGAGAGGTTCCCCGTCCCATCAGGGGCAGGCAGGGGAGCTAAGGGGGTGGGTTTCTGGCGGGAGACTGACAGGTTCCCGGTCCAGGCAGGGGCAGGCAGGGGAGCTAGGGATGCGGGGTTCTGGTTGACGACGGGCAGCTTTTGCTCCGAGTCAGGAGCTGGCAGGGGAGCCAAGGAGGTGGGGTTCTGGCGGGAGACTGACAGGGTCCCGTCCAGTCTGGGGCAGGCAGGACTGCCCAGGGGGTGGGGTTCTGGCGGCAGAGTGACAGTTTCCCGGTGCAGTTGTGGGCCGGCAGGGGAGCTAAGGCCTTGGGGTTTGGGCGCAGACTGACAGGTTCCTGGTCCAGTCAGGGTCAGGAAGGGGAACCAAGGAGGTGGGGTTCTGGCGGGAGACTGACAGGTTGCGGGTCCATCAGAGGCAGGCAGAGGAGCTGAGGTGGTGGGTTTCTGGTCGTCCACTGAGAGCTTCCCGGTCCCATCAGTGGCAGTCAGGGGAGCCAATGAGCTGTGGTTTGAGCGGCAGACTGACAGGTTCCAGGTCCACTGGGGTAGGGAGGGGAGCTGAGGAGGTGGGGTTCTGGCTGCAGACTTGGAGGTTCCGGGTCCCATCGGGGCAGGCAGAGGAGACGAGGTGGGGTCCAGGCTGCAGAAAGAAAGATTCCTCGTCCAGCAGGGGCAGGCAGAGCAGATAAGGAGGTGGGGTTCTGGCCACAGACTGACAGGTTCCCGTTCGTCGAGTCAGGGGCACTCGGGTGAGCCAAGAAACTGTGGACGTTTATTTCTTCCTGAGAGGATGCGTTCTGAGAGGAGGAGCGTGGTGGGGGCAAGAGGTGCGGAGTCACCGCACGGACGCCGGGAGGCGGGTGAGAGCAGTCCTGAGGCGGGCAGCCAGCAGACTCGTTTATTTCAGTTGCTACAGCTGCTTCTATGGCCAAGACAGCCCATCCAGTCAAGGGGCGGTCTAGGCCCTGACCAATCACAGCCTGTGGCCAGGCGGTTTCCAAAGCCATCCAATCACAGCCTGTGGCCAGGCAGGCTCTTGGTGCCAGGCAGGTTCTGAAACCATCCAGTCACGGCCTGCCATCAGTCAGGCTCTGTTGTCATGTGGTTTCTGAAAGCATCCAATCACGGCCGGCTGTCAGTCAGGCTCTGTTGTCATGTGGTTTCCTCTGTTGTCATGTGGTTTCAGAAGCCATCCAATCACGGCCTGGTGCCAGGCAATTTCTGTGGTCAGCGGCCATCTTGGCATGACCTTTTTCCCTCAGTGGCTATCTTGACATGACCTCTTTACCTTAACGACCTTTTCACCTTACCCCTTGCCATAGTGCACAGGGAACCTGTCAGCCTGCGACCAGACACAACCCCTTAGCTCTCATGCCTGGACATTTTGGACCAGGATCCTTTCCGTCTGTGGCCAAACCTGGGAACCTTTCCATCTGCGGCAGGAATCTCACGTCCTTGGCTCACCTGCCTGCCCCTGAGGGGACCAGGAACCTGTCGGTCAGCAGCCAGAGCCCACCCCCTTAGTCTCCACTGAGTGGCCCTGACGGGACCGGGAACCTGTCGGCCTGCTGACAGAACCCACGTCATTGGCTCCGCTGACTGCCCCTCACAGGATGGGAACCTGTCAGTGTGTGACCGGAAACCAACCGCTTTAGCTCCTCTGCCTGCCCCTGATGGAGGTGGAATCCGTCACTCTGCGGCCAGAACCCCACATCCTTGGTTCCATTGACTTCCCCCTAATGGACCCAGAACCTCTCAGCCTCTGGCCAGACCCCACCTCCTTGGCTCCCCTTCCTGCCCCTGATGGGACCGGGAATCTGTCAGTCTGCCGCCAAAACCCCACCCCTTAGCTCCCCTGCCTGGCCGTTCTGGACCGGGAACCTGTCAGTCTGCGACCAGAACCCCACCTCCATGGCTTCCCTGACTGCCACTGACAGAACTGAAACCCTGTCAGTCTGCGTCCAGAACCCCGCCTCCTTAGCTCCCCTGCCTTTCCCTGATGGGACCAGGAACCTCTCAGTCTCTGAGCAGAACCCCACTCCATCTGCTCCCCTTCCTGGACATCCTGCACCGGGACCTGTCAGTCTGACTCCAGAACCCAAACTCCTTAGGCTCCCCTGCCTGCCCCTAACAGCACCGGGTCATGTCAGTCTGCGACCAGAGGCTCACCTGTCTGCCCCTGACTCGACCTGGAACCTGTCAGTCTGCGGCAGGAATCCCACGTCCTTAGCTCCCCTGCCTGCCCCGAACAGAACTGGGAACCTGTCAGTCTGTGGCCAGAACCAGACCTCATTAGGCTCCCCTGCCTGCCCCTGACCGGACCCGGAACCTGTCAGTCTGCAGCCAAAGCCCCACCCAGATTGGCTCCACTGAGTGCTCTTGACAGGACCGGGAACCTGTCAGTCTGTGGCCAGAACCCCACGTCCTTAGCTGCCCGCCCGCCTTTGATAGACCTGGAACCTGGAGTCTGCAGAAAGAACCCCACCACCCTGCCTCCCTGTCCTACTCCACACGGACATGGAACCTGAAAGTCTGCCGCCAGAACCCCACATCCTTAGCTCCTTTGGCTGCCCCTGATGGGACCAGGAGCCTGTCAGTCTGCATGCAGACTTCATGTCCTTAGCTCCCCTTATTGCCCCTGACTGGACCAGGAACCTGTCAGTGTGCAGCCAAACCCCACATCCTTAGCTCCACTGCCTACCCCTGTTGGAAATGGAACCCGTGAGTCTGTGGCCAGAACCCCACCCACTTTGGCTCCCCTGCCTGCCCTTGACGCGACTGGGAACCTGTCAGTTGCGGCCAGAACCCCATGTCCTTAGCTCCACTGCCTGCCTCTGTTGGACCCAGTACCTGTAAGTCTGCGGCTAGAACCCCAGCTCCTGGGCTCATTTCCCGCCCCAGATGGACCCGGAATGTGTCAGTCTGCCACTAGAACCCTAACTTCTTTGCTCCCCTGACTTGCCCCTAACTGGAGCAGGAACCTGTCAGTCTGCAGCCAGAACCCCACCCTCTAGTCTCTGCTGAGTGCTCCTGACAGGACCGGGCACCAGTCAGTCTGCGGCCAAAACTCCACCCCCTTAGCTCCCTTGCCTGACCATACTGGACCAGGAATCTGTCAGTCTGTGGCCAGAACCACACGTAGCTAACTCCCCTTCCTGGCGTCACTGGACCGAAACGTGTCACTCTGAGGCCAGAACCACCCTCCTTGGCTCCCCTGACCGCCACTGATGGGACCGGGAACCCGTCAGTCTGCAGCCAGAACCCCAACCCTTGAGGCTCCAGTGAGTCCCCCTGATGGGACTGGGATCCTTTCAGTCTGCGGACAGAACTCCACCCCTTAGCTCCCAGGCCTGCCCCTGACTAGACCAGGAACCTGTCAGTCTGTGGCCAGAACCCCACCTCCTTGGCTCCCCTGCCTGCCCCTGACTGGACCAGGAACCTGTCAGTCTGTGGCCAGAACTCCACCCCGTAGCTCCCCTGCCTGCCCCTGACTGGACCTGGAATCTGTCAGTCAGTCTGCGGAAGGAACCCCATGTCCTTAGCTCCCTGCCTACTCCTGATGGGACCAGAGACCTGTCGTCATTCTGTGGCCAGAACCCCACCTCCGTAGGCTACGCTGCCCGCCCCTGACTGGGCCAGGAACTTGTGAGTCTGCAGCCAGAACCCCACCCCATCAGCACCCCTACCTACCCTCGATGGACCCGCAACTGTCACCTGTGGCCAGAACCCCACCTCCTTAGGCTCCCCTGCCTGCCTGTGACGGGACTCGGAACCTGTCAGTCTCGACCAGAGCCTAACCTGCGTGGCTCCCCTGACTTTCCCTGAGGGGGCCAGGAACCTGTCACTCTGTAGCCAGAACCCCACCTCATTGGGCTGCCCTGACAGCAACGGGAACCTGTCAGCCTGTGGCCAGATCCCCATGTCCTCAGCTCCCCTGCCTGCCCCTGATAGACCTGAACCTGTCAGTCTGTGGCCAGAACCAACCTCCTTGGCTCCCCTGACTGCCCGCGATGGGACCAGGAACCTGTCATGCTGCTGCCAGAACCTTAGCCAGAACGCCTTAGCTTCCCTGCCTGGCCATATGGACCGGGAACCTGTCCATGTGCGGCCAGAACCCCACATGCTTAGCTCCCCGGCTTGTCCCTGACTAGACAGGGAACTGGTATGTCTGTGGCAGGAACACCATCCTCTTACACTACCCTGCCTGCCCCTGACTGGAACCAGAGCCTGTCATTCTGCGGCCAGAACCCCACCTCCTTGGCTCCCCTGACTGCCTCTTTCTGGCCTGAGAACCTGACAGTCTAGGACTACAACCCCACCTCTTGGATCCCCTGCCGGCCCTTGATGGAACTGGGAACCTGTCAGCCTGGGGCCAGAACCCCACCTCCTTGGCTCCCCTGCCTGCCGCTGATGGGACTGGTAGCTTGCCAGTCTAGGGCCAGAAACGCCGTCTTGGGCTCCCCTGCCTGCCCCTGACAGGACCGGGAACCTGTCAGTCTGCGGCAGGAACCCCAAGTCCTTAGCTCTCCTGCCTGCCCCTGACTGACCCAGAACCTGTCACTCTGCGACAGTTCCTGATCCAGTCAGGGGCACTCAGTGGATCCTAAGGGAGTGGTTTCTGGCTGCTGCAGACTGAGAGGTTCCCTTCCCATCAGGGACAGGCAGGGGTCTAAGGAGGTGTGGTTCTGGTCACAGTCTGACAGGTTCCTGGTCCTGTCATGGGCAGGCGAGGGAGCTAATGGCGTGGGGTTTGGGCCGCAGACGGACAGTTTCCCTGTCCAGTCAGGGGCAGGCAGGGAACCAAGAGGTGGGTTTCTGGCCGCAGACCAACAGGTTCCCATTCTCCTCGGGGGCAGGCAGGGGAGCTAAGCAGGTGCAGTTCTGGCGGCAGACTGACAGGTTCCTGTGCCAGTCAGGGGCGGGCAGGGGAGCCCAGGAGGTGGGGTTCTGGCAGGAGACTGGCAGGTTCCGGGTGCCGTTAGGGGCGTCAGGAGAGCTAAGGGGCTGGGTTTTGATAGCAAACTGACAGATTTCTGGTTCAGTCAGTGGACCCGCGAGGGAGCGACAGGTGTGGGGTTCTGGCTGCAGACTGACAGGTTCCCTGTCCAGTCAGGGGTACTCAGTGCAGCTTCAGGGGGTGGGGTTATGGTGGCAGACTGACAGGTTCCTGGTCGTGAATGGATAGGCAGGGGAGCTAAGGGGGTGGAGTTCTGAACAGACTGAGGTTTCCTGGTCCCATCAGGGGCAGGCAGGGGAGCTGAGGATGTGGGGTTCTGGCCACAGACTGACGAGTTCACAGTCCTCTCAGGGGCATGCTGGGGAACTAACAAGGTGGGGTTCTATGTGCTGACTGACAGGTGTCCGGTCCTGTCAGGGGCACTCAGTGGAGCCTAAGAGGGTGGGGGTTCTGGCTGCAGACTGACAGTATGGACGGCCCAGTATGGACAGGCAGGGCAACTAAGGACCCTGGTTTCCTGCCGCAGCCTGACAGTTCCAAGTACCGTCAGGGGCATGTGGGGAGCTGGCGAGTGGGGGTTCTAGATGCTAGCTAACAGGTTCCTCATCCAGTCAGGGGCATTCAGTGGATCCTAAGGGAGTGGGTTTCTGGCTGCAGACTGAGAGGTTCCCCGTCCCATCAGGGGCAGGCAGGGGAGCTAAGGGGGTGGGTTTCTGGCAGGAGACTGACAGGTTCCCCGTGCAGTCGAGAGCAGGCAGTGGAGCCTCAGGGGGTGGGGTTCTGGGCGCAGAATGACGAGTTCACAGCCAATGGCTTCCCCCGTCTCAGACGCGGGGACCAATCAGAAGCTGGGCGGGCGTGTGCTTCCTGTTTCAGCGGCTCGGGGCGGAAGTGGTGTTGAACCGCGATTCCACACATATCTCTCCTCTCTTTTCTTTTAAAAAACGCTCCTTGATCTAATTTTCCTGACCTAAATTATCATTTTGCTTCTATCATCTGTGGGCCATATGTCCTGGTTTCACACCGTCCAGCCACAGTAGGCTTGGACAGGGCGGAGCGGGGAGACTACAACTCCCGGAAGCCTCGCCGCCGACCTCGCCCTCCGTCTGGGCTGGACTCGCCTGGGTGACACGTCAGGCAGCCAATGGCTTCCCCCTGTCTCAGACCCGGGGACCAATCACAGGCTGGGTTGGTGTGTGCGTCCTGTTTCTGCGACTCGGGGCGGACATGGTCTTGAACCCAGCTCACTTCTCTCTTTTCTTACTTTTACTTCATTTTATTTATTTTTTTATTTTATTTTTTGACAGGCAGAGTGGACAGTGAGAGAGAGAGACAGAGAGAAAGGTCTTCCTTGCCGTTGGTTCACCCTCCAATGGCCGCTGCGGCCGGCGCACCGCGCTGATGCGATGGCAGGAGCCAGGTGCTTTTCCTGGTCTCCCATGGGGTGCAGGGCCCAGGCACTTGGGCCATCCTCCACTGCACTCCCGGGCCACAGCAGAGAGCTGGCCTGGAAGAGGGGCAACCGGGACAGAATCCGGCGCCCCGACCGGGACTAGAACCCGGTGTGCCGGCGCCGCTAGGCGGAGGATTAGCCTAGTGAGCTGCGGCGCCGGCCTATTACCTACATCTTTAGAATCCTACCTGATAAAGGCAAAACAGAAGAAGAGGGCTGGTTGTTAACCATATCCGTAACTTACCTCCTGCCTTTTGTTCTTTGGCTGTAGGACACATTTCATGATTTTATTTTCATTTCATTCACACCACTTTTTTTAAAATTGACAATTATCCCGGTTTATTTTAAATAAGCAGAAAATTCCAAATGGCCTTTAAGATGACTGTGGTTTGCTTTCATGCTTACTTATAGTTTCCACTAAAAAAGTACCAATCTCTGGCAGGAAAAACATGTCATCCTACCTGTAGATAAGGACAGCAGGAATAAGCCCAACATTTTTCTTTTTCCAAAGCTGTGACATAGGCCTGGGGCTGTGGTGTTAGCACGTTAAGCCTCTGCCTGTGGCGCCGGCATCCCGTATGGGCGCGGGTTCGAGTCCCAGCTGCTCCACTTCCGATCCAGCTCTCTGCTGTGGCCTGGGAAAGCAGTGGAAGATGGCCCAAGTCCTTGGGACCCTGCACCCGCGTGGGAGACTCAGAAGAAGCTCCTGGCACCTGGCTTTGGATCAGTCCAGCTCTGGTGGTTGTGACCATCTGGGGAGTGAACCAGTGGATGGATGGAACCTGTGGGGAGCAACTCGGACTAGACTGTTACTGGAATTAAGACTTATTCTATGCATCTGCTCTCCCACAATATGGCGCTGGGAGAGAAGAAAACAGCTTCTACACAGCTGCCTCCAGTTCAGCCAATAAACTGTAGGACTTGCTCCTGATTGGAGGAGAGCAGCGTACTCGGCGTGTGGGCAGACGAGTTAGGATTGGCGGAGGAGGACTATAAAGGAGGAGAGAGACGGCATGCACCAGGAACATCTAAGAGGAACATCTAAGGGGAACATCTAAGGGGAACACCTGTGCAGCCCCCAGAGAGCCGGCCGGCGGTGTGCCACCCCCCTGCGGAAGTGGGGAATGTGGCAGGGGGAACTGCCCTTCCACGGAGGTGGAAGGGACAGTAGCCAACCCGGGAAGAACCAGCAGCAAACCCGGGGAGGGCCGAGCAGACGAAAGAACAGCGCAGGGTCCTGTGTCGTTCCTCCACGAAGAGGGGGAGCGACAGAACCCCCCCCCCGTAACTCTGCCTCTCAAATCAATCAATCAATCTTATGTCCACAACAGCCAGGGCTGGGCTAGGCTGAAGCCAGGAGAGTGGAACTCCATTGGGGTCTTCCACGTGGGTGGCAGGGACCCAAGGACTTGGGCCACCACCTGCTGCCTTCCCAGGAGTGTTAGCAGAAGCTGGAATGGACGTGGAGGCGGGACTAGAACTGGCATCCTGAAACAGAATGTGGGTGTCCCCTGGGCACTCCGGCTTTGGCCTGGCCCAGCCCTGTATATTGTGTGCATTTGGGGGGTGGACCAGTAACCAGCAGAGAGCAGATTCCCCCCCACTCTGCTGTTGCTCTGCCTTTCAAGTAGATGAAGCCAAACATGCTTTTAAAAATTCATTGAGGCCGGTGCCGCGGCTCACTAGGCTAATCCTCTGCCTTGCGGCGCCGGCACGCCGGGTTCTAGTCCCGGTCGTGGCGCCGGATTCTGTCCCGGTTGCCCCTCTTCCAGGCCAGCTCTCTGCTGTGGCCAGGGAGAGCAGTGGAGGATGGCCCAAGTGCTTGGCCCCTGCACCCTATGGGAGACCAGGAGAAGCACCTGGCTCCCGCCATCGGATTGGCACAGCTCCCGCCACGGCGGCCATCTTGGAAGGTAAACCAACGGCAAAGGAAGACCTTTCTCTCTGTCTCTCTCTCTCACTGTCCACTCTGCCTGTGAAAAAAAAATTCATAGAAAATGGAATTTTGGTGCAAAAAAAGATTGAAGTCCATGTGTAGTTTTTTCACAATCCTTTTTCCATAAATTTTTTTGAAGGTCCCTTGAACTCAAACAAGTCTAGAAGCTAACACAACGGAAACGTTACATCACCGTTCCCAGCCTTAGGGCCGGATTTGGAATATTACCTGTGCCCCAAACGAGGAGCTATAAAACAGCTTTACATATCGGGGAAGAAAGAGTGCAAATGTCGGGGCAGAAGGGAGGGATGAGGAGACAGAGGCGCGCACTCACGTCGCTCTTCTCGGTGCTTCTCCGTCGTCGCGAAGTACCGGCGCAGCTCCTCGGTGATCTCCATGTTGCTCAGGTCGCATTCCACCTCCACATCCGACTCAGACTCCAGCTCCTCCTCCTCCTCCTCCTCCTCGGACACAGTCTGGTCTTTTCTCATGGACACCTGCATGCTACCGCTGTCATGTGGAAGCCGCCCATACCTTTCACGAGGTAAGAGAATTTTTTTGGAGAATTTTTCCCAGGTGTTCTAGAATGTACCAGAACATCACCAAGTGAGTCTGGGGGGATTCTGGGATACAGGTCTGAGTAGAAGTTTCCCGGCTGGGTGTGACGGGCGTCCTGGTGCCGGCCTGGCCCTGCGGACATTGACGTGACATCCCGCGCCCACCGGGGCTGCGGAAACTTCCAGCACGTCAGCAGAGGGTCTCAGACCCCCCAGGACGCTCGCTGGGTTCTCTGGAACATACTGGAACATTCTACAACATTCCAAGACCCCAAAGACACTCACCAAGCGGTCCAGGGCTTCCTACGAACATTCTAGAAAATTCTACGTCATCCGCCAGTATTCCTGAACACTCCAAGACCAGGCGCTCTAGAATACTCTAAGGCCCCGAGGACGTGCACCGGGCTCTCTGGACGTGTTCTAGAACGTTCCGGAACATTCCACAGAATTCCTCGCGATTCCAAGGACATTTCCTGGGCATTCTAGAACATTCTGGAATCCTGGAAACACCCACCAGGGGTTCTGGAAAATTCCAAGGCCCAAGAACGCACGACAGACTCTCCCAGAATTCCCTGGGAGCACTGACCGTTCCGGAACGTCCCTGGTGTCCATCAGGATGTTTGCACAACCTTCGGCCCCGCCAACTCCTCCCCCAGCCCTGGCAATAAATAGACGCCCGGTCCCCGCCGGCTCAGACGACGACGAAGACGATGGTGATGAAGATGACGGTGACGAAGGCTCTCCTCCTCGCCCTCACGGTGGGCGTGGCCTGTGCGGACGTCGACCCCGCCCAGGTATCATTAATTTGCATCATTAGTTCCCAGTATTAATTCTCGTTATGAATTCATATCATTTCTTCACATCATTACTTCGCATCACTAATTCGCATCACTACTTCGCGTCGTTTCTTCAGCCGTATCATTAATTCGCGTCATTTCTTCACCTCCCCAGCTCTCCGGGCCCTGGCACACCTCCGCCATGGCCTCCGACAACCTGGAAATGATCCTGAAGGATGGGCCACTCCCGATGCTGTTCCGCGAGATGGAGTGCAACGAGGACTGCAACGCCCTGAACGTCTTCTTCTACGTCAAGTGAGGGGCGGGGCCAGGGGAGACAAGCCGAGGCCAGAGACAGAGAGCCAGGGGGGAGCAATCAAGCCCAGAGAGCGGGGAAGACAGGCGCCGCCAAGCCCAATCGATCCCAGAGAGAGAGAGAGAGAGAGAGAGAGAGAGAGCAGGCCAGGGCGACGAGCCGAGCCCAGAGAGAGAGAGAGCAGACAGGAGTAGTTGAGCCCAGAGTCAAAGAGCAAGCTAGGGGGGACCAGCCGAGCCCAGGGAGAGTGAGCAGACAGGAGTAGTTGAGCCCAGAGTCAGAGAGCATGTGGGCTAGAGGGGAGTAATGGAGCTGAGAGTGAGCAGACAGGACCAGCCGATCCCAGAGTCAAAGAGCAGGCCATGGTGGACCAGCCGAGCCCAGAGAGAGAAAGAGTAGACAGACAGGAGCAGTTGAGCCCAGAGTCAGAGAGCAGGTGGGCTAGAGGGGAGTAATGGAGCTGAGAGTGAGCAGACAGGACCAGCCGATCCCAGAGTCAAAGAGCAGGCCATGGTGGACCAGGCGAGCCCAGAGGGAGAGCAGACAGGAGCAGTTGAGCCCACAGCGAGCGGCCATGTTCCCGGTCTCTCCTTCAGGAAGAACAAGGTATGCACCCCGCACAGGGTTGTGGCCCAGAAGAACGCAGACGGCATCTACACCACTGACTGTGAGTACAGAGCATTTCGGAAAGTTCCAGACAATTCCAGATGACCCCAGGGAATGTCCGGTGTGTTCCAGAATGTTCGAGAATGTTCCCAGAAATGTTCCAGGATGCTGCAAATGTCCCAGAATGCTCCAGTTCCTCAATGTTCTAGAATGTTCCAGAATGCGCTAGAATGTCCCAGCATGCCCCGGCACATCCAGAACACCCACCTCTCTCCCTACAGTCGAGGGCCAGACCTCCTTCCAGTTCCACGAATTGGATCCCGTTAGGCAAATCGTCTTCATCAATAACATGGGGTCCAAAGGCAAGACCAGCCGCCTCAGCTTCCTTGTGGGTGAGCCCCCCTCACACACACATGTACACTGCCGGTGCCCGCTAGGGATACGCTCCACGACCCGAGAGTCTGAGCCCGACTGTATATGGGGAAAGGGGGGCTGCATGGCCAGGCATATACAGTCGGTGCCCACTGGATAAAGCGAGTGTATACAGTCAGTGCCCACTAGACATGGTGGGCATATACAGTCGGTGCCCACTAACGCTAGCATATACAGTTGGCGCTCGCTAGATGGGGTGAGTGGATACAGCCACTAAAGCGAGTGTATGCAGTAGGCTCACACTAAAGCGAGCGTACTCAGTCGGCGCCCACTCTTGCCACAGTCGAATTGAGAATCATAAACGACGACCTGCCGGAGGACTACGCGAGGCTCACGGAGCAGAATGGGATCCTGCGGAAGTACATCCGGCGTGTGGCCGACACAGGTGAGGCTTCGGCGGCTTCCGGGCTGACTCGGCGCTGACTCGGCGCTGACTCGGCTTTCCTCCCTCTCCAACAGACACCTGTCCACCCTGAGGACGCCTCCCTTGGAGAAGGTGCCAGAACGTTCTAGACCATTCCAGAACCGCCCCTGATCGCCTCACCATCTCCTCCCACCTGCGAATGCGCTAGCATGCTCCGGAACATTCTAGAACGTTCTGGATTGATCCAAGATGGTCTGGATTGTTCCAGAATTTCTAGAAAGCTCCGGAACATTCTAGAATCGGCTGTCCCCGGCTTTCTCTGCTTCCTGTTCATGGAATAAACTCATCCCAGGCTCAGTCCCAGTCGTTTATTTTAAACGATTTTTATTGTTACGTCAAAAGACAGAGTGAGCTGGTGGAGGAACCCAGGGGCTACCTCCGGGTCTTCCTGCACTGTCAGTCACCGTTCACTGACAAGGGGGTGGGCTCTGTCATCTGGTGGCTGTCAATCAGCCCTGAGTGACACTGGGGGGGTTCTCCCCGACTCCACTGGCAGCCAGTCACACTCCACCAGGATCCCAGGGCCACATCCGGGTCCCCATGGCCACATCCGGGTCTCCAGGGCAATATCCGGCTCCCCAGGGCTCCACTCATGTCAGCAGTGACACATCCAGGTCCCCAGGGACACATCCTGGTCCCCAGGGCCACATCCGGGTCTAAGTGCTCCATGCAGGTCTCTGGGCTCCATCTGGGTCCCTAGGGCTCCATCCGGATCTCTGGGCTCCATCCGGGACTCCTGGCTCCATCCAAGTCTCTGGGCTCCATACAGGTCTCTGGGCTCCATCGGGGTCTCTGGTCTCCATCTGTATCTCTGGGCTCCATCTGGATCCCTAAGGAAACATCCTGGTCCCTAAGGCTCCATCCGGGTCTCTGTGCTCCTTCAGGGTCACTAAGGCTACATCCGGGTCCTTAAGGTTCCTTCCGAGTCCTTAAGGCTCCATCCGAGTCTCTGGGCTCCATCCAGGTCTCTGGACCACTTCCGGGTCTCTGGGCTCCATCCGGGTTTCGGGGCTCCAACCGTGTCCCTAAGGCTGCATCCAGTCTCTGGGCTCCATCCGAGTCTCTGGGCTCCATCCCAGTCTCTGGGCTCCACCCCGATCTGCAGGGCCACATCCAGGTCCCCAGGGCCACATCCGGGTCTCCAGGGCCACATCCGGTTCCCCAGGGCTCCATCCGGGTCTCCAGGGCCACATCTGGGTCCCCAGGGCCACACCAGGGTCTCCAGGGCCACACCAGGGTCCAGGGCCACATCCGGATCTCCAGGGCTCCCTCCAGGGCTATATCTGGGTCCCAGGGCTCCACCCGGGTCTCTGGGCTCTCTCCAGGTCTCTGAGCTACACCCGGGTCCCTAAGGCTCCATCTTGGTCTCTGGGCTCCATCCTGGTCTCTGGGCTCCGTCCGAGTCTCTGGGCTCCATCCAGGTCCCTAAGACTCCATCCGCATCCCTAAGGCTCCATGCGGGTCTCTGGGCTCCATCCAGGTCCCTAAGGATCCATCCGGGACTCCTGGCTCCATCCAAGTCCCTAAGGCTCCATCCGTATCTCTGGGCTCCATCCAGGTCTCTGGGCTCCATCCAAGTCTCTGGGCTCCATCCGGGTCCCTAAGGCTCCATCCAGTTCCCTAAGGTTCTTCCGAGTCTCTGGGCTCCATCTGGGTCCCTAAGGCTCCATCCGGGTCCATAAGGCTCCATCCGGGTCTTTGGGCTCAATGCGAGTCTCTGGGCTCCATCCGAGTCTCAAGGCTCCATCCATATCTCTGAGCTCCATCTGGGTCCCTAAGGCTCCATCCAGGTCTCTGGGCTCCATCCGGGTCTCTGGGCTCCATCCGGGTCCCTAAGGCTCCATCCAGATCTCTGGGCTCCATCCGGGTCCCTAAGACTCCATCGGGGTCCCTAAGGCTCTATCCGGTCTCTCGGCTCAATCTGACTCTGGGCTCCATCCGGGTCTCTGAGCTCCATCCGGGTCTCCAGGGCCACATTGGGTCTCCCAGGGCTCCACATACGGGACCCAGGGCCACATCCGGTTCCCCAAGGGACATATCGGGGTCCCCAGGGCCACATCCAGGTGTCTCGGGCCATTACCGGTTCTCCAGGGCCACAACCGGGTCTAGGGCCACATCCAGGTCTCCAGGGCTCCATCCAGGTCTCCAGGAACATCTGGGTCTCCAGGGCCACATCAGCATGATCAGGGCCACATCCAGGTCTCTAGGGCTCTCTCCAGGGCCACATCCAGGTCTCCATCACTACATCCAGCTCTCTATGGCGCCATCCGGGTCTCCAAGGTCACATCCGGATCTCTAGGGCCACATACGGGCTCCCAGGGCCACATCCGGGTCCTCAGAGTCACATGGGGGTCTCCAGGGCCACACCCGGGTCTCTAGGGCCACATCTGGGTCTCCCAGGGCTCCATCCGGGTCCCCCAGGTCCATATCCGGGTTCCCAAGTCCACATTGGGGTCTCCCAGGGCTCCATCCAGGTCCACATCAGGTCCCCAGGGCCACATCTGGTTCTCCCAGGGCCACATTCGGGTCTCCACGTCCACACCCGGGTCCCAGGGCCACATCCAGGTCCCTAGGGCCATATCCGGGTCTCCAGGGCTCCATCCAGGTCTCTAAGGCTTTATCCAAGTCTCTGGGTTCCATCAGAGTCTCTGGGCTCCGTCCGTATCTCTGGGCTCCATCCGGGTTCCTAAGACTCCATCCGGTCTCTGGGCTCCATCCGAGCCCCTAATGCTCTATCTCACTCTCTGGGCTCCATCCAAGTCTCTGGGTTCCATCCGGATTCCTAAGGCTCCATCCGGGTCTCTGGGCTCCATTTGAGCCCCTAAGGCTCTATCTCACTCTCTGGGCTCCATCCAAGTCTCTAGGCTCCATCCGGATCTCTGGGCTCCATCCAAGTCTCTGGGCTCCATCCGGGTCTCTGGGCTCCATCCGGGTCTCTGGGCTCCATCCAAGTCTCTGGACTCCATCGGAGTCTCTGGGCTTCACCCGGGTTCCAGGGCCACATCCGGGTCTCCAGGGCCACATCCGGATGCTCAGGGCCACATCCAGGTCTCTAGGGTTCTCTCCATGGCCACATCCGGGTCTCCAGGGCACCATCCGGGTCTCCAGGGTCACTCTGGGTCTCCAGGGCCCAATACGGGATCCCAGGGCCACATCCGGGTCCCCAGAGTCACATGGGGCTCTCTAGGGCCACACCCGGGTCTCTAGGGCCACATCCAGGTCCCTAGGGCCACTTCCGTGCCTCCAGGTCCACACCCGGGTCTCCAGAGCCACATCCGGGTCTCCATCGCTACATCCAGGTCTCCCAGGGCTCCATCCGGGTCCCCCAGGTCCACATCCGGGTTCCCAAGTCCACATCCGGGTCTCCCAGGGCTCCATCCAGGTCCCCATAGGTCTCCAGGGCCACATCCGGTTCTCCCAGGGCCACATCCGGGTTCCCAGGTCCACACCCGGGTCCCAGGGCCACATCCAGGTCCCTAGGGCCACATCCGGGTCTCCAGGGCCGCAACCGGCTCTCCAGGGACACATCTTGATCCCCCAGGGCCACATCCGGGTCTCCAGGGCTCACTCAAGGGCCACATCTTGGTCCCAGGGCTCCACCCAGGTCTCCAGGGCCACATCCGGGTCTCCTGGGCCACATCCGGATCTCAAGGGCTACATTGGGGTCTCCAGGGCCACATCCGGGTCTCCAGGGCCACATCCAGGTCTTCAGGGCTCCCTCCAGGGCCACTTCTGTGCCCCAAGGCTCCACCCAGTTCTCCACGGACACATCCGGGTCTCCAGGGCCACATCCAGGTCTCCAGGGCCACATCCAGGTCTCCAGGGCCACATCCGGGTCCCCAGGGCCACATCCCGGGTCCCCAGGGCCACATCTGGGTCTCCCAGGGCTCCACCTGGGTCCCCCAGGCCCACATCCAGGTCCCCCAGGGCCACATCTAGGTCTTCCAGGGCTCCACCTGGGTCCCCAGGGCCACATCCGCATCCCCAGGGCCCCACCCAGGTTTCCAGGGCCACACCAGGGTCTCCAGGTCCACACTCTGGTCTCCAGTGCCCCATTGGGTCCTCAGGGTCACATCCAGGTCTCCAGGGACACATCCGGGTCCCCAGGGCCATATCCGGGTACCCAGGGCCACATCCCAGTGTCCAGAGCCACATCCAGGTCTCCCAGGGTCACATCAGGGTGTCTAGCGCCACATCCGGATCTCCAGGGCTACATCCAGGTCTCCAGGGCCACATCCGGATCTCCAGGGTGACATCTGGGTCTCATGGGCCACATCCGGGTCTGCAGAGCCACGTCCTGGTCTCCAGGGCCACATCTGGGTCTCTAGGTCCACATCCGGGTTTCTAGGGACACATATGGGTCTCCAGAGCTCCATGCAGGGCCCCACCCCGGTCTCCAGGGCCACATTGGGGTATCCAGGGCCACATCCAGGTCCCCAGGGCCACATTGTGGTATCCCAGGGCCACATCCGGGTCTCCAGGGCCACAACCGGATTTCAAGGGCCACATTCGGTCCCCAGAGTCACATCCATGTCCCTAGGGCACCATCCGGCTCTCCAGGGCCACACCCGGGTCTCCAGGGCCACTTCCGGCCCCAGGGCAATATCTGATTGTGTAGAGCCACATCAGGGATCCCAGGGTCACATCTGGGTGACTAGGGCCACATCCGGATCTCCAGGGCCGCATCCGGGTCTCTAGGGTACCATCCGGGTCTCCGGGACCACAGCCGGTTCTCTAGGGTTCCCTCCAGGTCCCCACCCATGTAACCAGGGCCACATCGGGGTCTCCAGGGCCACATCGGGGTCTCCAGGGCCTCACCCATGTCTCCAGGGCCACACCCGGATCTCCAGGGCCACATCCAGGTCTCTAGGGCTCCATCTGGGTCTCCAGGAACACATCTGGGTCTCTAGGGCCACATCCGAGTCACCAAGGCTCCCTCCAGGGCCCCACCCGGGTCTCCAGGGCCACATCGGGGTCTCAGGGGCACACTCGGGTCTCCAGGGCCACATCCGGGTCCCCAGGGCCACATCCGGATGTCTAGTGTCACATCCGGATCCCCAGGGCTCCATCCAGGTTTCCAGGGCCACATCTCGATCCCAGGGCTCCACCCGGGTCTCCAGGGCCACATCCGGGTCTCCAGGGCCACATCTGGGTCTTTAGGGATCCCTACAGGGCCACATCCGGGACCCCAGGGCCACATCCGGGTCTCTAGGGCCACATCTGGGTCTCCTAGGGCTCCACCCGGGTTTCTAGGGACACATCCGGATCCCCAGGTCCACATCCGCGTCCCCAGGGCCACACCTGAGTCTCCAGGGCCACACCCGGGTCTCCAGTGCCCCATCGGGTCCTCAGGGCCACATCCGGGTCTCCATGGCCACATCCAGGTCCCCAGGGCTCCTTCCGGGTCTCCAGGGCCACATCCCCGTCTCTAGGGCCACATCCGGGTCCCCAGGGCTGCATCCGGATCCCCAGGGCTCCATCTGGGTGTCCAGGGCCACATCCAGGTCTCCATGGCAATATCCAAGTCTCCAGGGACACATCAATGTCTTAGGGCCATATCTGGTGCTTCAGGGCCACGTCCTGGTCTCCAGGGCCACATCCGGGTCTTCAGGGCGCCATCCAGGGCCACTTCTGTGTCCCAGGGCTCCAACCGGTTCTCCAGGGGCACATTTGTGTCTCCAGGGCCACATCTGGGTCCCCAGGGCCACATCCAGGTCTCCCACGGCTCCAACCGGGTCCCCAGGGCCACATCCGCGTCCCCAGGGCCCCACCTGGGTCTCCAGGGCCACATCGGGGTCTCCAGTGCCCCATCAGGTCCCCAGGGCCACATCCGGGTCCCCTGGCCACACCCGAGTCCCCAGGGCTCCACCCGGGTCTCTAGGGACACATCCGGGTACCCAGGGCTCCTTCTGGGTCTCCAGGGCTACATCCCCATCTCTAGGGCCACATCCGTGTCTCCAGGGCCACATCCGGGTCCCCAGGGCCACATCCGGGTCCCCCAGGGCCACATCCGTGTCTCTAGGGCCACATCAGGGTCCCCAGGGCAGCATCCGAGTCCCCAGGGCTCCATCTGGGTGTCCAGGGCCACATCCAGGTCTCCATGGCCAGATCTGAGTCTCCAGGGACACATCGGGGTCTTAGGGCCATATCCGGTTCCTCAGGGCCACATCTGGGTCTCTGGGCTCCATCCGGGTTTCTGGGCTCCATCCGAGTCTCTGGGCTCCATCCGGGTCTTTGGGCTCCATCTGGGTCTGGGCTCCATTTAGGTCCCTGGGCTCCATTCAGGTCTCTGGGCCACATCCGGGTCTCTGGGCTCAACCCGGGTCTCCGGGCCACATCCAGATCTCCAGGGGCACATCCAGGTCTCCAGGGCCACATCCAGGTCTCCAAGGGCCACATTCGGTCCCCAGAGTCACATCCATGTCCCTAGGGCACCATCCGGATCTCCAGGACCACATCCGGGTCTCCAGTGCCACATCCGGGTCTCTAGGGCCACAACTGGGTCTCCAGGGCTCCCTCCAGGGCCCCACCCGTGTCTCCAGGGCCACATAGGGGTCTCAGGGGCACACCCAGGTCTCTAGGGCCACATAGGGGTCTCAGGGGCAAACCCGGGTCTCTAGGGCCACATCAGGGTCTCCAGGGCCACATCCGGATCTCCAGGGCCACATCCGGGTCTCCACGGTCATATCAGGTCCCCAGGGCTCCATCCAGGTTTCCAGGGCCACATCCTGGTCCCCATGTAAAAATCCGGGTCTCCAGGGCCACATCTGAATCCCAGGGCTACACCTGGGTCTCCAGGGCCACATCTGGGTCTCCAGGACCGCATCCGGGTTTCCCAGGGCCACATCCGAGTCTCCAGGGCCACATCTGGCTCCCCAGGGCTCCACCCGGCTCTCCACAGCCACATCCAGGTCTCCAGGGCTCCCTCCAGTGCTAAAACTGGGTCCCAGGGCTCCATCCAAATCTCTGGACTCCATCCAGGTCTCTGGGCTCCATCCGGGTCTCTGGGCTCCATCCTGATCCCTAAGACTCCATCCGGGTCCGCAGGGCCACATCCGGGTCTCCAGGGCCACATCCAGTTCCCCAGGGCTCCATCCGGGCCTCCAGGCCACATCCGGGTCCCCCAGGGCCACATCGTGGTGTCTAGGGCAACCTCCGGGTCTCCATGACCACATCTGGGTCTCCAGGGCTCCCTCCAGGGCCACATCTGCGTCCCAGGGCTCCACCCGGGTCCAGGGCTGCATCCGGGTCCCCAGAGCCACATCCAGGTCTTCATGGCCACATCTGGGTCCCCAGGGCCACATCGGTCTCCCAGGGCTCCACCTGGGTTTCCCAGGGCCACATCTGGGTCCCCAGGGCCACACCCAGGTCTCCAGGGCCACACCCGGGTCTCCAGGACCACACCAGCGTCCAGGGCCACATCCGGATCTCCAGGGCTCCCTCCAGGGCCATATCTGGGTCCCAGAGCTCCACCCGGGGCCCAAGGGCCACATCCGAGTCCCCATAGCCACTTTCCGGTTCTCCAGGGCCACTTCCGGGTCCCCAGGGCCACATCTGGGTCTTCAGGACCACATCCAGTTCTCTGGGATACATCTGGGTCTCTGGGCTCCATCCGAGTCTCTGGGCTCCATCCGGGTCTCTGGGCCACATCTGGGTCCCTAAGGTTCCATCCAGTCCCTAAGGCTCCATTCGGGTCTCTGGGCTCCATCAGGGTCCCTAAGGCTCGATCTGAGTCTATGGGCTCCATTCGAGTCTCTGGGCTCCATCCGGGTTTCTGGGCTTCATCCTGGTCTCTGGGCTCCATCCCGATCTGTAAGGCTCCATCCGGGTCCCTAAGGCTCCAACCGGGTCCGTAAGGCTCTATCCGGGTCCCTAAGGCACCATCTGGGTCTCTGGGCTCCATCCCAATCCCTAAGGCTCCATCCGGGTCCCTAAGGCTCCAACCGGGTCCGTAAGGCTCTATCCGGGTCCCTAAGGCACCATCTGGGTATCTGGGCTCCATCCCGATCCCTAAGGCACCATCCGGGTCCCTAAGGCTCCAATCGGGTCCGTAAGGCTCTATCCGGGTCCCTAAGGCACCATCCGGGTCTCTGGGCTCCATCCAAGTCTCTGGGCTCCATCCGGTCCCTAAGGCTCCATTCGGGTCCCTAAGGCTCCATCCGAGTCTCTGGGCTCCATCCGGGTCTCTGGGCTCCATTAGGGTCCCTAAGGATCCATCCGGGACCCTAAGACTCCATCCGGGTTTCTGGGCTCCATCCAGGTCCCTAAGGCTCCATCCAGGTCCCTAAGGCTCCATTCTGGTAACTGGGCTCAATCCGGGTCGCTAAGGATCCATTCCGGTCTCTGTGCTCCACCCGGGTCTCCAGGGCCACATCCGGGTCACTGCACTCCATCTGGGTCTCTGGGCTCCATTAGAGTCTCTGGGCTCCATCCAGGTCTCTGGGCCCCATCCGAGTCTCTGGGCTCTATCCGGGTCTCTGGGCCACATCGGGCTCTCTGAGCTCCATCCGGGTCACTGGGCTCCATCCGGGTCTCTGGGCCACATCGGGGTCACTGGGCTCCATCCGGGTCTCTGGGCTCCATCCGGGTCTCTGGGCACCATTCGAATCTCTGGACTCCATCCGATGCTCTGGGCTCCATCCGGGTTCTTAAGGCTCCATCTTGTGTATAAGGCTCCCTCCGAGTCTCTAGGATCACTCCAGGTTCCTAAGGCTCCATCGAGGTCTCTGGGCTCCACCAGGGTCTCCGGGCCACATCCGAGTCCCCATTGCCACATCCGGGTCCCCAGGGCCACCTCCAGGTCTCTGGATTCCATCGGGTTCTCTGGGCTCCATCCGAGTCTCTGGGCTGCATCCGGGTCTCTTGGCTCCTTCGGGTACCTAAGGCTCCATCCGAGTCTCTGACCTCCATCCGGGTCCCTAAGACTCCATCCGAATTCCTAAGGCTCTATCTGGGTTCCTAAGGCTCCATCCGAGTCTATGGATTCCCTCCGGCTTACACAGAGCCGGGCGGGGATACTACACCTCCCCGAAGCCTCAGCGGCGGCGGCGACGCTCTACGTGTGGGCTGTACTGGCCTGAGTGACAGGTAGCCGACCCAATGGCTTCCCCGGTCTCAGACTCCGGACCACTCAGACGTGGGGTGGGTGTGTGCTTCCTGTTTCGGAGGCGTCTGCTCGGGGCGGAAATGGTGTGGAAAGGAACCGTGTTTCAACCCAGCTGTCTTCTTTCTCTTCTTTGAAAAAAAGCTGTGAGGCCTAATTTTCCTGACCTGAGCTATCATTTTCCTTTTATCATCTGTGGGCCATATTTCCTGGTTTCACATTGCCCAGCCACCCTCTGCTTGGACAGGGTGGACCGGGGAGACTACAACTCCCCAAAGCCTCAGCGGCAGGGCGCTCTGCGGCTGGGCTCGTCTGAGTGACAGGTCGGGCAGCCATTGGCTTCACGCGGTCTCAGACTCCGTTGCCAATCAGATGCTGAGTGGTTGTGTCGCCCTGTTTCTGCGGCTCGGGGCGGAAATGGTGTGGAAAGGAACCGCCTCGAGCCACGCCCCTCGCGGCTCCTGACTGGACGCGGGAAGTGACGTCTGCGCGCACCACGCGGCAGTCGTCCCGCCCATGTCCAGCTCGGACCGGACGGGGCAGCTTCGGGTCTGTGTCCCGCACGTCCCTGGCAGCCCCTGAGCGGGCGCGTACCCGCCTGTCCGTCCGCCAGAACCTCGCCCTGTAGCTTGGCCCTGCCTGCCCTTGTCTGGGAGGAGGAACGCGCAGTAGGAGCCCAGAACCTGTCTTCTGCGACGCTGCCTGCCCGCGCCCAGCACGGGCGGGACAGGCCGGACTGTTCCTCCTCATCCAGCAGAGCCAGTCAGGGCCGGGCAGAGGGCGAGGTTCTGAACCGAGACCTGCGCCTCACTCGTCCAGGGAGGCCGGGCAGCCACCGGCGAGGAAGGAGGTGGCGTTCTGAGCGCGCACTGGAAAAAGTCATTAGCGGCAGTGCAGAGGGCGGGAGGAGGCGCCCTCCGGCAGCTTCCGGGTCGCGTTAGGGGCAGCAGGAGCGCTGAGGGGGTGGGGTGCTGGCGGGAGACTGACAGATTCCCCGTCCAGTCAGGGGCAGAAGGAGCGCCAAGGGGGTGGGGTGCTGGCGGGAGACTGACAGGATCCCGGTCCAGTCAGGGGCAGGCAGCACCGCCAAGGGGGTGGGGTTTAGGCGGGAGACTGACAGGTTCCCGGTCCAGTCAGGGGCAGAAGGAGCGCCAAGGGGGTGGGGTTTAGGCGGGAGAGTGACAGGATCCCGGTCCAATCAGGGGCAGGCAGCACCGCCAAGGGGGTGGGGTTTAGGCGGGAGACTGACAGGTTCCCCGTGCAGTCAGGGGCAGAAGGAGCGCCAAGGGGGTGGGGTTCTGGCGGGAGACTGACAGGATCCCGGTCCAGTCAGGGGCAGGCAGCACCGCCAAGGGGGTGGGGTTTAGGCGGGAGACTGACAGGTTCCCGGTCCAGGCAGGGGCAGGCAGGGGAGCTAGGGATGCGGGGTTCTGGTTGACGACGGGCAGCTTTTGGTCCGAGTCAGGAGCTGGCAGGGGAGCCAAGGAGGTGGGGTTCTGGCGGGAGACTGACAGGTTCCCCGTCCAGTCAGGGGCAGAAGGAGCGCCGAGGGGCTTGGGGTTTAGGCGGGAGACTGACAGGATCCCGGTCCAATCAGGGGCAGGCAGGGGAGCTAAGGGGGTGGGTGTCTGGCGGGAGACTGACAGGTTCCCGGTCCAGGCAGGGGCAGGCAGGGGAGCTAGGGATGCGGGGTTCTGGTTGACGACGGGCAGCTTTTGGTCCGAGTCAGGAGCTGGCAGGGGAGCCAAGGAGGTGGGGTTCTGGCGGGAGACTGACAGGGTCCCGTCCAGTCTGGGGCAGGCAGGACCGCCAAGGGGGTGGGGTTCTGGCGGCAGAGTGACAGTTTCCCGGTGCAGTTGTGGGCCGGCAGGGGAGCTAAGGCCTTGGGGTTTGGGCGCAGACTGACAGGTTCCTGGTCCAGTCAGGGGCAGGAAGGGGACCCAAGGAGGTGGGGTTCTGGCGGGAGACTGACAGGTTGCGGGTCCATCAGGGGCAGGCAAGGGAGCTAAGAACATGGGGTTATGACTGAAGATTGACAGGGTCCGGTCTAGTAAGGCCAGGCAGGGGAACAAAGGAGATATGGTTCTGACTGCAGACTTACATGTTCCTGGTCCTTATGGCCTGGCAGGGAGGCTAAGAGTGTGGGGTTCTGGCCTCAGACTCACAGGTTCCTGATCCACTCATGGGCAGGCAGGGGAGCAAAAAGTTGGTGTGATGGCCACAGACAGACAGGTTTCCAGTCCCATCAGGAGCAGTCTGCGGACCTAAGGATGTGGGGTTCCTGTTACAGATTGACATGTACAGTCAATGCTACTCAGCACAGCCACAGGAAGTTGGGTTCTGGGCACAGGCTGTCAGGTCTAGGTACCATCAGGGCCACACAGGGCAGCCTCAGGGAGTGAGGTCCTGGCAGCAGACTGACAGGTTCCCGGTGAAGTCAAGGAAGTGGATTCTGGCTTCAGTACAGTAGAGATTGCTGAACAAAGTAACTCCCTGCATCCAAAGCTTCTGTGCTGTAAGCCCCCCTGTGACTCCCTGTATCCAAAGCTTCCATGTTGTATGTAACTCCGTTTTCCTGCTGATGTAGCCCTTTTTCCCTTTAAAAACTCTCCCTAAGAAAGATCGGGGCCTCACTCCTTCCTCTGCTGTGCTGGTTGGTTGGATGGGGTCCCTGTCGCGGCTTGTACTCCTGAATAAACCTTGCTTTTGCAGTTCGGTGTGATCGACACTCTGGGGGTCTCTGCAGGGATCTAATGATCTGGGCACAGCATACTTTTTGGTACCCAGCAGTTGAATTATTAATAAAGACCCTCCACGACATTGAGAAACTGAGGACTGGATGACTTCAATGCTGAACATGATCCAAAGAAAAATTGATTCCAATTGTTCTCAAGCTTTTGAAAACATGGATATTATCCCAGACTCCTTTTATGAGGCCAGCATCACCTAATTCTAAAACCAGAAAAAGATACAATAAGGAAAGATAATTATAGAGCAATGTCTGATGAATATAGATGCAAAAGTCCTCAACAAAGTACGATATAATTAAATCCAACAATGTATCAGCAAGAATGTGCATCAGGACCAAGTCAAATTTATTCCTGGCATGCAGGAATCATTCAACTTATGAAAGTTTAGTAAAGAATGTAGCTAGAAAGAAGGGAAAACTTCTAATTTAGGCATTTTATCCATTTTATTTAACCAAAATATTTGCTGCGACAAGACTTTGCAACATGTGTATTGTGTAAATTATCTGTGAATGTTTTATTTTAACTTGTTTTGCAGGGAGGAAAACCAACATTAGGCAGAAAGTCATATTTGCATTGCTAAGAGACAAGTCCTCTTATGATGTCACAGTAACTCAGGACCATGGTGATGGCTGACATCAGCTAGTCTTGTGTAAGTCTACTAAAGCAACATTTGAGGCCTCAGTTCTCAAAACCAGGCAGAAGCCAAAGAAAAATTTATTTGAGATGGCCCAGGTTCCCTCAGAAGTTCAAGGTGTCTCTCCTCAGAGTGGAACAACTGATTCAGAAAACACCACTGAAGCTCCAGGCTGGTATCCCACAATTGATAATGACTTGGATTTAAGGTCTGTAGTTGAAGAAAATGCCTTTCAAGCTTTATCTGAAGGACCCTTGATAAAAAGACCACGCTATACACTTTGTATGTCTGACACCCCAGAAGGGAATGATTTTGTTTCTCTGACCTTTCCTGTAAAACTTTGGAAGATAGTTGAAAGTGATCAATTTAAGTCAATTTGGTGGGACGAAAATGGGACTTCTATTGTGATAAATGAAGAATACTTTAAGAAAGAAGTGTTGGAAAGAAAGACCCCTTTTAAGATATTTGAAACAGACAGCATGAAAAGTTTAGTTCGACAGCTTAACCTTTATGGATTTAGAAAAATACGACAAGATTTCCAAAGCTCTGCATCCCTGACTGACTTTCTGGAAGAAGAAAACAACATACCTGTTTTTAGCAAGGTATTCAACATATTCACTTACAACTAATGTAGGCATCACAACTAAGTTTAGTTTGTACCTCACTTAATATATTTATTTATGGAGTAAGACACAAAGTTTAAAATTAGCTGGATCAACATTAAATTTTTATGAGAAGAAAGTTTGAAATTCAAAAATATAAGCAATGTTACTAGTTATTTTGAATCTTATCAATGAGCTCCACACAAAGAAGTTAAGGTCAGTTTAGTGGAACGGTTATCATATTTAAATGTTTGCTAACTTTTACATTTAGGAATAATCAAGTTTTATTTGTTGTAATTATGTTGAACCTGATATTTTAGATTTTATAATTTTATCTATTCATTTATTCATAGATTGCATATATTCATATATATTAATTTGTGACTCTTGGTTTGAAGTATCACTAAATGCTTTCTCCTTTGGTTTCAGTTACAGTTCTATCAGAATCCAAATTTTAAGCGAGGATGTCCCCAACTTCTAGTAAGAATGAAGCGCAGAGTTGGGATTAAACACACATCTCCACCATCTGCTTCTTTAGTTCACAATCTTGACAAGACATACCACAGTGCAGGCGAGTATGTGCATACTCAAAATCCTAGCTCATCTACAGAAACTAATGAAGAAAGGTTACTTTCAACTTCTACAAATTTAAATGTGCCTCCTACTAGCCACAGAATTGCTAATTCAAATGATCCAGTGACAAGTAATATTTTGACTCCATCATCAACTTTAATTGCACCATCAGTACAATTTGTAACAAATCAACATGCTCTTTTAAATCAAATGACCACTTCTCATAGGCATTCATATAGCACCTACTCTCAAGCACATGGCCATATCCTGAATGTTGTGACAACTACAACTTCTATTTCCCAATTTCAAATATTGTCTCCTGTACAGAATAATTATTTTGGACTGATGGCAAACCGTCCTGTTTTTGCACCTAGACATCCTTCTTTAGCAACAATTGTGGGTCCTTTTTCTAGCACGTTAACAGCAAGCAATCCATGGTTCACTATGCCAATGATAGCTAGTAGAACTGCTGCCTCCCCGCCAATGTCAACTAATCAACCATCCTCAATATACCAATATCCTAATTTTAACTGACCTTCGACTAAATGAAAATTAGACACGGAAAGGTGTTATGTTCATCAGTTCTGAAAAAATAACTGAAATTCTATTACTTGAACAATAAAATGACATGTTCAACTTTATGATTTTTTTTCTTTTCAAAATATAGTTTTATAGTAAATATTTTATATTGACAGGAGGCTAGTCTGCTATTAGTTGTATAGTTTATGAAGTTCCAGTCATTTGATATGAAACTTCACATTGAATATTTGAAAGTTAACTTTATTTCATTTTATATTTTATAAAGAAATGTATTAATACATTGCATTCTCAGGGTCAAAGCAAATGCATTAATAATTGCTAGAACATAATTCTATTCAATTTTTTTAAGTTAGTCTGTTTTTTTGTAGCTTTTATTTAATCAATATAAATTTCCCAAGTACAGCGTATGGATTACAATGGCTTCCCCCCCATAACATCCCTCCCACCCGCAACCCTCCCCTTTCTCTCTCCCTCTCCCCTTCCATTCACATCAAGATTCATTTTCAATTCTCTTTATATACAGAAGATCAGTTTAGCATACATTAAGTAAAGATTTCAGGCCAGCGCCGCGGCTCACTAGGCTAATCCTCCGCCTAGCAGCGCCGGCACACCGGGTTCTAGTCCCGGTCAGGGCGCCGGATTCTGTCCCGGTTGCCCCTCTTCCAGGCCAGCTCTCTGCTGTGGCCAGGGAGTGCAGTGGAGGATGGCCCAGGTGCTTGGGCCCTGCACCCCATGGGAGACCAGGAAAAGCACCTGGCTCCTGGCTCCTGCCATCGAATCAGCGCGGTGCACCGGCCGCAGCGCGCCGGCCGCGGCGGCCATTGGAGGGTGAACCAACGGCAAAGGAAGACCTTTCTCTCTATCTCTCTCTCTCACTGTCCACTCTGCCTGTCAAAAAAAAAAAAATTAAAAAAAAAAAGATTTCAACAGTTTGCTCCCACACAGAAACATAAAGTGAAAAATACTGTTTGAGTATTAGTTATAGCATTAAATCTCAATGTACAGCACACCAAGGACAGAGATCCTACATGAGGAGTAAGTTCACAGTGACTCCTGTTGTTGACTTAACAAATTGACACTCCTGTTTATGGCATCAGTAATCACCCTAGGCTCTAGTCATGAGTCGCCAAGGCTATGGAAGCCTTTTGAGTTTGCCGACTTCGATCTTGTTCGGACAGGGTCATAGTCAAAGTGGAAGTTCTCTCCTCCCTTCAGAGAAAGGTACCTCCTTCTTTGATGGCCCATTCTTTCCACTGGGATCTCACTCACAGAGATCTTTCATTTAGGTGTTTTTTTTTTTTTTTTCCAGAGTGTCTTGGCTTTCCATGCCTGAAATACTCTCATGGGCTCTTCAGCCAGATCTGAATGCCTTAAGGGCTGATTCTGAGGCCAGAGTGCTGTTAGGACATCTGCCATTCTATGAGTCTGCTGTGTATCCTGCTTCCCACATTGGATGGTTCTCTCCCTTTTTGATTATATCAGTTAGTATTAGCAGACACTAGTCTTGTTTGTGTGATCCCTTTGACTCTTAGACCTATCAGTGTGATCAATTGTGAACTGAAATTGATCACCGGGACTAGTGAGATGGCATTGGTACATGCCACCTTGATGGGATTGAATTGGAATCCCCTGGTATGTTTCTAACTCTACCGTTTGAGGTAAGTCAGCTTGAGCATGTCCCGAATTGCACATCTCTTCCCTCTCTTATTCCCACTCTTATGTTTAACAGTGATCACTTTTCAGTTAAGTTTCAGCACTTAAGAAGAATTGTGTGTTAATTACAGAATTCAACCAATAGTAATAGAACAAAAAAAGAAAAAATACTAAAATGGATAAAGTATTACATTGTACATCAACAGTCAGGACAAGAGCTGATCAAGTCACCATTTCTCACAGTGTCCATTTCACTTCAACAGGTTTCCTCTTTGGTGCTCAGTCAGTTGTCACCGATCAGGGAGAACATATGATATTTGTCCCTTTGGGACTGGCCTATTTCACTCAGCATGATGTTTTCAAGGTTTCTCCATCTTGTTGCAAATGACTGGGTTTCATTGTTTTTGACTGCTGTATAGTATTCTATAGAGTACATGTCCCATAATTTCTTTATCCAGTCTACTGTTGATGGGCATTTAGGTTGGTTCCAGGTCTTAGCTATTGTGAATTGAGCTGCACTAAACATTAATGTGCAGACAGCTTGTTTGTTTGCCAATTTAATTTCCTTTGGGTAAATTCCAAGGAGTGGGATGGCTGGGTTGTATGGTAAGGTTATATTCAGGTTTCTGAGGAATCTCCAGACTGACTTCCATAGTGGCTTGACCAGTTTGCATTCCCACCAACAGTGGGTTAGTGCCCCTTTTTCCCCACATCCTCGCCAGCATCTGTTGTTGGTAGATTTCTGAATGTGAGCCATTCTAACCGGGGTGAGGTGGAACCTCATTGTGGTTCTGATTTGCATTTCCCTGAGTGCTAGTGATCCTGAACATTTAGGTTTTCTGTCTTTCTGGTTCAATTTAGGTAGATTGTATGTGTCCAGGAATCTCTCCATTTCTGATAGATTTCCCTGTTTGCTGGCATACAAGTCTGTGAGTCTAATTGGATATCCTTTGAGAGTAATCTGACGTTTCTCTCTTGCACATTTTAGGATCTTTTCTTTATGCTTCACTGTGGTGAGTTTAATTACCACGTGTCGTGGTGAGGATCTCTTTTGGTCATGTTTATTGGGGGTTCTATGAGCTTCCTGTACTAGGATGTCTCTGTCCTTCTCCAAACCTGGAAAGTTCTCTGCTAGTATCTCACTAAAAAGGCCTTCTAATCCTTTCTCTCTCTCCATGCCTTCAGGAACTCCTAGAACTCGAATGTTGGTTTTTTCAATAGTATCCTGTAGATTCCCAACAATATTTTTTAGATTTCTAATTTCCTCTTCTTTTCTTTGGTTTGACTGTATGTTTTCCTGTGCTCTATCTTCTAAGTCCGATATTCTCTCTTCTGCTTCACCCATTCTGTTTTTAAGGCTTTCTAATGTGTTTGTCATTTGATCTATTGAGCTCTTCATTTCATTTTGATTTCTCTTCACTATTACACTTTCCTGTTCTACTAGTTTCTGTGTTTCATTTTGATTCTTCCTTAAAATTTCATTTTCACGAGAGAGATTTTCAATCCTGTCCAGTAAGGATTTCTGTAGTTCAAGGATTTGCTTTTGAAAACTTCTAAATGTTCTTATCATAAATTTTTTGAAATCTCTATCTTTCATTTCTTCTATCTCATCATCTTCATAATCTTGAATTGGGGTGTCTTGTTCACTTTGGGGGTGCCATAATGTCTTCCTTGATCTTGTTTCCTCAGTTTCTGCATTTGTTGCTTGGCATTGTGGATACTCTTTGGATGCTTCTTCCCTTGCTGTGGTGTTTTTTTCTTGTTATACTATGACTGTATTAAGTGGACTGTCTGCTTTTGATGGAGCCTTAGAGGCTTGAGATGGGTGTGGCCTGAGAGCCTGTTTGGTTCCTCAGGGTTAAGGGTATGCCAAAGGTGACACTCCCAGGTTAGGCATGGTAAATCTCTCTCTTTTTTTATTTATTATTTTTTTATTCAGAAGGGAAGTAATGCTGCACAGCTAAGCAGAATTGAAGGTAGTCAGCGTCCAATCTCTGGCTCCTGTGGGTATAACATTCATCTGCTCTTTCCCAAGGACCACACAGGTAATCAGTAGAGGGATTTGTCTATGGAGAAAATCCTGAACAATCATACAACATTGAGTGGGAGAGAGGACCATCAGTACACACAGGTTGGGAGTAGAGCCACTGATGTTAGAGTAGAGGCTGTGATTACAAAGGAATGAGGCCCCAAGTGGGCTAGACAGGGTCTAGAAGAGTTACTAGTGGAGGACCTAAGGAAGCTGCTGTCTAAGCCACAAATAAGTTCTCTGATTGAGAGGCAAATAGAACCTGACAGAAGGGGCTTGATAATCTGCTGGGCTTTATGGTCCTGTCAGTTATGAGGCCCAGACTCATCTATCTCTTTACATGGGGTACATTTTAAGAGAGGTGTGAACCTCCTTGGGGAAGGCACCCTGTTGACTTCCATTACCAGCTGGCCTGGGAGGAGAGTTGGCCAGGTAAAGGCAGATGGCATCTCCAACAGGAAATTTACAGTTCTGCCTGTAATGTTGCAGACCCTGCTTGGCCACCCCTTCAGCAGCAGTGGTCACCTTGGAAGCTGGGCTGAGTGAAAGACTTTTCAGCTTAGAGCCAATAAGATCCATGACTCTCACCTGGGTATCCTTCAACTCCAGGGCAGGTCCATTTCCAGTGATCCAACTCTTGGCTGGCAGAGCTGCCAGGGCTTTTAATGAGCTGATTTCTATTAAAGTCCAGGCTTACCTCATTGAAAGCCACTGTGGTGGGCCGGCGCCGCGGCTCACTAGGCTAATCCTTCGCCTTGCAGCACTGGAACACCGGGTTCTAGTCCTGGTCGGGGCGCCGGATTCTGTCCCAGTTGCCCCTCTTCCAGGCCAGCTCTCTGCTGTGGCCAGAGAGTGCAGTGGAGGATGGCCCAAGTGCCTGGGCCCTGCACCCCATGGGAGACCAGGAGAAGTACCTGGCTCCTGCCATTGGATCAGCGCGGTGCACCAGCCACGGCGGCCATTGGAGGGTGAACCAACAGCAAAGGAAGACCTTTCTCTCTGTCTCTCTCTCTCACTGTCCACTCTGCCTGTCAAAAAAAAAAAAAGAGTTGCTTTATATCAGTCTAACAATAGTATCTGATATTTTGTGTGATGCCCTCTTGTTAGCCATTGATATCCTTTAAGTGAGTCTGTGTCAGGGCCTTTTAAAGCTTCATACAGGCAGGCGCCACGGCTCACTAGGCTAATCCTCTACCTTGCGGCACCGGCACACCAGGTTCTAGTCCCGGTCAGGGCGCTGGATTCTGACCCAGTTGCCCCTCTTCCAGGCCAGCTCTCTGCTGTGGCCAGGGAGTGCAGTGGAGGATGGCCCAAGTACTTGGGTCCTGCACCCCATGGGAGACCAGAATAAGTACCTGGCTCCTGCTTTCAGATCAGTGCAGTGCGCCGGCCGTGGTGGCCATTGTAGGGTGAACAATGGCAAAGGAAGACCTTTCTCTCTGTCTCTCTCTCTCACTGCCCATGCTGCCTGTCAAAAAAAAAAGAAGAAGAAGAAGAAGAAGAAGAAGAAGAAGAAGAAGAAGAAGAAGAAGAAGAAGAAGAAGAAAGAAAGCCACTGCAGTGGACTGGCCTGTTGGGTCTCTAATGGCAGATCACTGTACAGAGCTACATTTAATAGGCCTTCCACCCATCTTTACATTGCTTCTGAAGCCTAGCTCTCTTCCTTCCAGTTTTTGTTAAACCAGGCCAGAGGATGCAAGTCAAAGGGGGTGCTCAAGTCCCATCTCAAATCTGTAATTTACAGTCTGTAATTACAGACATGTTCTGATAAAGGTTTATTTCATGCCCATGAGGAAAGCTATGTCCTTACTTTAAAACCTTTCTGATCTGAAAGGGAGATTTTGACTGTTTACTGTGCTGATGGCAAAGTAATCCAAGCGATAAAATTATAATTTAAGCTTTAATTTTGGGTATGCTGTTACAGAATATATTTGCCATCCCTTTTATTATATGTAAAGATCAAATCGTGCATCCTAGAGAGTCCTTCAGTATAGTCAGTTTCCTACCTTGAAGAGAATAGAGAAATAAGGGAGCAAGTCCCAGATCACTTGCTGATGGTAACAATATCAAATGAAAACTTCTATACATTTTTTGTCTTTTTTTTTTAATATTTTTTTATTTTTTTTATTTATTTTTTATTTTTGATAGGCAGAGTGGACAGTGAGAGAGAGAGACAGAGAGAGAAAGGTCTTCCTTTGCCGTTGGTTCACCCTCCAATGGCCGCCGCTGCAGCCGGCGCACCGCGCTGATCCGATGGCAGGAGCCAGGATCCAGGTGCTTTTCCTGGTCTCCCATGGGGTGCAGGGCCCAAGCACCTGGGCCATCCTCCACTGCACTCCCTGGCCATAGCAGAGAGCTGGCCTGGAAGAGGGACAACCGGGACAGAAGCCGGCGCCCCGACCGGGACTAGAACCCGGTGTGCCGGCGCCGCTAGGCGGAGGATTAGCCTATTGAGCCACGGCGCCGGCTCACTTCTATACATTTTAATGATACTTGTATTTGGAAACATCTCTTAAATATCTAACATGGTATAGCTTTTTTAGCCAGTAAATTCAAGCACAAACATATAAAAATGGTGGGGGCTGGCACTGTGGCACAGTGAGTTAAAGCCTTGGCCTGCAGTGCTGGTATCCCACCAGTTCATGTCCTGGCTGCTCCTCTTCTGATCCAGCTCTCTGCTGTGGCCTGGGAAAGCAGTAGAAGTTGGCCCAAGTCCTTGGGCCCCTGCACCCACGTGGGAGACCTGGAAGAGGCTCCTGGCTCCTGGCTTTGGATGGGCGCAGCTCTGGCTGTTGCAGCCATCTGGGGAGTGATGCAGTGGGTAGAAGACCCTCTCTCTGTCACTACCTCTCTCTGTAACTCTTTCAAATAAATAAAATAAATCTTAAAAAAAAAAAAAAACTGTGTTAGTTTCTTTCTACCACCAAGTTTAAAACATCTGATCCAGACTCAGGTCACATGAATCAAAATGTATCTGATTAATTTAGCAGTTTAAACTTATGAGCAATCTTTTATCTATAAGCCAATTAAAACAGAGTTCTTAATAAATTATCCCATGTAGACAGACAATATGTACACACATGTAACATAACATACAAGATAGGACAATAAAGCAGCTTCAGTAATAGCTTCTTAAACTCTTTGTTTTTTAAATTACTAATTGATTCAAATTACTTTCTGCTCTAAGTAGCCTGTATTAACCATGCTTTCTCTGAATTGGAACCTGTAGTGCATTATTGGCTTCATCTGTTTACAGAACCATCCCATAGTACTGAATACAATAGAAGTAACTGGAAAAAGTCCATCAGAAGCTATGGGAGGGCAGCTAAACACAGAATCAACAATGTTTTAGTTTCATGAGCAGAAAATCTGATATATAAAACTGTGGATGACAAGACTTCAAATAGCCATGTTTAAAATTATAAACACATCAACCAACAAGAGGCACTTGCTAACTCCACACAGTATTTTCAAAAGCACCTGTAGGATTTTAGAAAGCATCTAATCCTTTTAGACCTCAGGGCCTTTCTCATTAAGATGACCATTAATTTAGTAACACAAGATCATTAAACTTTTTAACATTCAGACATTTATATCAGTAGCATTTTATATTATAAAACTTAAAATTTAGCACCACTTCACATCTTGACAGTACTTCTAATATAATCCAAATAGCCTGATTAGTTGTGTCTCTCTATGATGAGACATATGTCTTTGAAATTTCCAGGAGCACATCTGGAATTGTCAAAGTGTAAATTTTTGGAATTTTGATTTTTTGAATGACTGTCAAGGATGTCAAGAAAGCTCAAAATCTAAAATATCTGGTTGAAATAAAATTCTTTAACATCATGACATTATATAGACCAAATCTGATCCTTGTTACAAGGTGACTATTCAAATGCTTGGAAAAAAAAAAGCACATATTTAAATAACCCACAGCTCTAAATAAAAACTCAGCTATTTTTAAATAATTAGGATTTAACAGAGACATCAAGGGAACATAATAGATAGCTTTAACTCACTGCTTTAAGAATCATATCCTGGCTGGCACCGCGGCTCACTAGGCTAATCCTCCGCCTAGCGGCGCCGGCACACCGGGTTCTAGTCCCGGTGGGGGCGCCGGATTCTGTCCCGGTTGCCCCTCTTCCAGGCCAGCTCTCTGCTGTGGCCAGGGAGTGCAGTGGAGGATGGCCCAAGTGCCTGGGCCCTGCACCCCATGGGAGACCAGGTTAAGCACCTGGCTCCTGCCATCGGATCAGCGTGGTGCGCTGGCCGCAGCGCGCCAACCGTGGCGGCCATTGGAGGCAAAAGGAAAACCTTTCTCTCTGTCTCTCTCACTGTCCACTCTGCCTGTCCAAAAATTAAATAAATAAAAAAAATAACTTATAAAGTGTTACTCAGGTTCTATGTCAATTTCTCCAGGTTTATTTTAACTCGTCAACTAATTTTCTACTGCCAAATTTTATGTGCCTGGAGAGCAGGCACTGGGTCTGCTTCTACACCAAAAGACAGTGTATGACATTAGAAAGATAGATCATTAATTAATGTTCAAAAATACACAAGGGTCAATGAACTCATGGGATAGTAGGACTGATGGATAGCTGGACTAGTGGGTGGATGGAAGGATAGTTGTGTGGATGAATGGGTGGTTGTATGTGAGTAGATGAATGGGTGGATAGGTAGGTGACTGGTTGTGGATGGATGGGTAGTTGTTATGTTTGGATGAGTTGGTATGTTCATGAGTGTATGAATGGGTGGATAGGTAGGTGACTGGATTCTTGGATGACTTGATCAGATGGACTGAGAAGAAGCCAAGAAGTCTAGGAGGCTTAGGATTTCATGGAGATGCTTGACAGGATTCTGTGAGAATTTTTCCTCAAGTGGCTAAATGCAGATTTTCTAATCATCACTTAATATATGCAGAGCATATGTATAGAGGGTATTATCATGATCTAAAAGGACTAGAGTAGAAATGGAAGCTTCTAGTACATGTCATAATATGACTGTATTGTAACTTCAAATGATGATCAGAGGGCCCTGGAACAACCTGTCATAAAATAGGCACATCAGATGGCTTCTGGATCTTTAAAGTGGCTTGCTGTAAAGGCACTCTCCAATTGTCAGTCATATACAAAAGTCATACCATGGAATTATATTGAAATACCCTAGAGACCCCAACAATTATCAAGCTGAATAATCTCACATTAACATAGTACTTAAAGAGTTGGAAATGTCTTTCTATATGTATTTACTCATTTAATTTTCCCACCTTTTTGTGAGGCATGCACTAATCTCATTTTACAATGAAAATCGAGCATCAGATAGGTTGAGAGATATGCTTTAATAATGGATAAAACTGTTTACATGAATGAAGTCAAGGGCCATTTGTGTCTTTTCATCCTATATTGAGTGCCTTTTCTCTTTCCTGATACCTGTGGGTAGAGGAAATGTATAGTACAAAGTGCACACTGCAAAATCAATCCATGCAGGACTGATAAGTCAATGGGCAACACTGGGAACTTAAGTTTTTTGTCATACATTGTCTCATGTACAACACATCCCTATTTTTTTCCAGAGAACACACAGGAATGGAGAACAAAGTGTTCCATCCCAACCTCATTATTCTTTTGGCAAACCCAATAAAATTCTCTCCTCCTACAGAATCTGACAGGCACACAGATGAATGCACCAGTTCCTAAAGAAATTCTTTCTTTACTGTTCTGACATACTGAGTGTCCAGGCTTGCAAAATACGAGTGGAATGTACCCTGGCCCTTGCCTATACTGCTGCTGGCTCCTGACTTCAGAGCAGCACAGCACCGGCTGTTGTGACCATCTGGGGAGTGAACAAACGGTTCTCTGTCTCTCTCTCTAACTCTGCTTCTCAAATAAATAAAATCTATAAATTAAAAAAAAAAAAGAAAGAAACCTGACAGAGTACTACAACCAAACCCACAGTCAGTCACAGGCAGGCATGGTCAATCAAAACTTAGACACAGAAAGCTAGAATTAATCAAACCCATACACACATAGCCACTCGAACCTGAGACAGACAAGTCAGAACAAATCTAAAGGAGAGAAAACAGCTCTGAGAGGCAGTAACACAGACGCAGCCATGGGCAATAAAACCTGAAACAGAGAGAAGGTAGAATCAGTTGAACCCACAGACTAACAGACGGAGGTAAGGCCAATGAAACCTCAGACAGACATACAGAAGTCAGAAAGTGGCACAGAGGCAGCCATGAGCAATCAAACTTGAGACAGTTACAGAGAGAGGTAGAGACAGAGAGAGAGGTCTTCCATCCGCTGGTTCACTCCCTAGATGGCCACAACATCCACAGCTGAGCAGATCTGAAGCCAGGAGCCAGGAGATTCCTCCGGGTCTCCCATGCGGGTGCAGGGGCCCAAGCACTTGGGCCATCTTCTACTGCTCTCCCAGGCCACAGCAGAGAGCTGGATCAGAAGAAGAGCAGCTGGGACTAGAACCAGCACCCATATGGGATGCCGGCACTGCAGCGGCGGCTTTACCCACTATGCCACAGCACTGGCACCATAAATTTATATTTTTCATTTCATTTCTTATTAATGTTGTGAAGTACACTGCCATTCTGCTGGGTATTTCAATTCAGAATAGTGTTACAATCCCAAGAGAGGCTCTCAGGGAAGTTTCCTGCTCACCCATCCATTCATTAAGCTGCTCAAGCTGCAACCATAGCAAGTTCCTGGGGACACTACAGGACCTTGTGCACTTGCTGCAACCACCTGGGAGACACACAAACCACATGGCTGAATCATATTTGTTTGCCAATCAATGGCAGAAAACTTTAAACAGTAAAATAACATGAGAGAAAACTGTTTATAAAGTTTTTCTCAGAGAAAATGCCTATGACAACTTGTAACCATGCATCTTCCAAATATTCCAAATGAGAACCGGTATGTTCTGAAGACTGTTTGAACTGTGAACACGTGATTTTTTTTGTATATCATGGGAGAAAACTTCCTGCAGCAAACGGATAAATGGTACACAGATGATAGAAAAATATCCATGAATGAAAGATATTTGCACTACTATGAGTATGACAGCTCAATTTATGATACCTCACATATAGAATCAATCAACTTATCCATCAACTCATGCTGAATTTTAAAATTCTGTTAAATATACACTATGGAATACTACTCATGCATAAAAAGGAATGAAAGCCTGTCTTTTTAACAAAATGGATGTGACTTGAGATCATGTTGCGTAATGAAATAAGGCAGTTCCTAAAAGACAAATATGTTTTCTCTGATATACAGTACTCAGTGCAAAAACAATGCATAAAAATGAAACTTACATGTTTTTCATTGCTTTTTGAAGCAATAAGGAAATGTCCATCTCAAGCTCACCTTTTAGCTTTGGGTGGTTTGGGAATGGAATACAGGTGAATTCTATAGCAGTATATTATCATTTCAAATCCTTTCTTCTCAGCACCTGCAATCCTCAACTATTTTCTCCTCTCTCCTTGTCTCCTTTACTTCTGCATGTTTCCAACCATGGAGTCCCTCACCTTATTAACAATTCTGTCATCACACCCTGCCTTCTGGGGTTGGGCAGTTCCCTTGCCCTCTGGGAAAAGTGATGCCTTACTGCATTCTGAGATAATAAAGCTCCATTGTGTTCTTGGAAAATGAGGTTCCAGTCTTCTTGTGAAGACAGATGTCCCATTACATTGAAAATGACAGGAAGTTTTGTGTACACAGGAAGAATACCATACTCCAAGTTCAGGAAAAGATTTACAATTTTTTGGTTTAAAAAATTTACTAAGAAGTTAGTTTTCCACTTAAATACTGAATTCATCTGTTTATGAAGCTTAAAACTGGATTACAATGGATGACTGTTATAAATAAAATTTCACCTTTTAGCATACTTTTCATAGAGTAAAAAATACTCGATGTACCTTACCATCTTGACAATTTTTCCATGCATGCTAAAGAAAATGGCATCAATTACTATGCTACTTCTTCCAGTTTCAATATACTATTTCTGGAGCCACAAGTCTTATAAATTCAAAACTGTAACATACATCCTTATTTTGAAAACTGCATTTTACAAATGGACTTACAAGGATGAAAACAAATAGTTACAAAAATATAAAAGGTAACAAACTCAGTATAAAAATACTTAAGCTGACACCATTCCAAAGTATATTTTGATCATTCTTAAATGTTATAGAGACCATAAATATATTTCTGAAAGATACAGAACAAGTCCATAGACTATAGAAATTAGTTAAATACTATTCCAGACAAATCTATGACTTTCAATTTTGATTTTCAATTCTGATTAAACATCAATTTCTTGCAACTGTGACTGTCAATGGTAGAAAAGGCATTTCTTTCTCTTTTTTAAAAATGTTTTATTTCTAAGTCTCATTATATAAAAAATAAAGAATTAATATGTCACCTAAGATGGTTCAACATCAATTTTTAAAGAAATATAGTATAGTAAATACATTAAAAAAAAAACGGAATTAAGACAATTTGTTTTAATAAACAATACTCATGGTAAATAAAGTTCTATTCTTCTTAAGTTGATGGTCAAAATTCCCAGTTAATGTCTTCAGAAAATGAAAACTGAATTCAATTTAGATCTGTAAGTGAAAAGAAAGAGACCCATGAAGAAATAATTATTGTAACATAGGAATCTCTTCAGGATTACATGTCAAATTCCTTTTAAATGAAATAGATTATACATTAGATTTTCTCAATTCCTATCTACTGTTAGTAAAATCTTTCTGTTTCAGATGTTCTACTATGGGAAATATCCTTAAAAGTTCAGTATACCCTTCTGTCCTTTAACAATTAGATGAGGCACAGTCCTACCCAAATCTGTTCTCTGAGTGATTAGTCACAGGAGCAAAATTATATAACCTATAAACCTCCCAGAAAAATGATCCAGAAGTTGTTAGGATTTTAGGTAATGAAGGAAAAGTAAAATCTTATAAAAATGCACAAATCTACCCTGAATCCATGATAGTTACACTTTTGATGCTTGACAAAGAAATTAACTGTTAATACTTTCTACCCTTGGGAATCCATCGTATCTAGGATCTGCAAAGGAAGTTCTGTATGTTTTAAGATAGATTAAGATATATAGTATAAACTATATATTAAACTTATATAAAACCAGCAGATTACTTTGTGTTTAAAATTTTTTAATGCACATACACAAAGATACTAGCCTTCATAATTTTTGGAAACTCTGGTTATTATATTGCATGAACTTGGTCAAAAACAACTGCAAAAAATCATTTTGTGTTTTTCTATGTGTGCATTGTTTGTGTGTGCAACTATGCAGATTTTTTTTCTGAACTATTTTTGTTGCACTGTGGTAAGAAAAAATCTAGATTGAAATGTAAGCTATATAGTTATTTTAATAGATAAACAGAAAATCAGGATGTTTCATTTAAATTGAGTTAACAACAGAACAGTAGCAAGGCATTCAGTTCTGTGTCCTCATCACTTTTTTAAGTTTGCACAAAATAAACATGCAACAAGACCAAACCAAGGATCTGGGCAATAACAATGCCTCACAAAGAAATTAGTATTTTCCTATTACATGCTCCATAATATCTGTCTCCACAATCAGGCTTTAAGAGTCTGCAGTAGGGCCAGCACACTGTGGAATAGTGGGCTAAGCTTCTGCCTTGAAGAGCAGTATCCATGCTGCTCCGTATCTGATCCAGCTACCTGCTAATGGCCTGTGAAATCCAGCTAAAGATGGCCCAAGCAGAAGGCCCTGCCACCCATATGGGAGATCCAAATGAAGCTACCTAGACCAGCACTGGCTGCTGCAGCTATCTGCAAATGGAAGATCCTGTCTCTCTCTGTCTCTCTTCACATCTCTTTCAAAATAAGTAAATTAGCCCCTGCACCACATGGAAAAAGCTCCTGGCTCCTGGCTTCAGCTCAGCACAGATGCAGCCATTGCAGACATTTGGGGAGTGAACCAGAAGATGGAAGACCTCTGTCTCTCTCTCTCATACCTCTCTGTAACTCTGCATCTCAAATAAACCTTTAAAAAAAGCAGCAATTTCAGTATATCACTAAGTTAGTTCAAACAAAAATCTTCTACTATTTTATTTAACAGAAATATCTATTTAGATACTCTGCTTATACAAACTGTAACCATGCAATATCCACTGGGAAAGTTAATAATTACTTTTCAGAAAGTGCTTGTCCAAGTATAAACACCTAGATTGGCTAGATTGTTTCTAATAATATATTCAAATTCACAGCATTTCCATTATGCATTAAGCACTAAACATTATTAGCAAACACACCCCCTCAACTTTTAGGGTCATGTACTTACATCATCAATGTCTTCATCATCATCTCCAATATCATCAAACTGGATTTCATCATCATCTCCAGGACCAAATGTATCGGTTTCATTGATTTTAGCTAAATAAATAATAAATGCATAAAAAACATTCATTACACAATTAAAATGTTATTAAAATGAGTAACCGCAAGAGTCTTATTATAGGCCAACCTTCCATTCAACCAAAGTTCTGCTATTAGGAGCAAAATATATTGCTTTAGAGCCGGCGCCGTGGCTCAATAGGCTAATCCTCCACCTTGCGGCGCCGGCACACCGGGTTCTAGTCCCGGTCGGGGCGCCGGATTCTGTCCCGGTTGCCCCTCTTCCAGGCCAGCTCTCTGCTATGGCCAGGGAGTGCAGTGGAGGATGGCCCAGGTGCTTGGGCCCTGCACCCCATGGGAGACCAGGAAAAGCACCTGGCTCCTGGCTCCTGCCAGGATCAGCGCGGTGCGCCGGCTGCAGCGGCGGCCATTGGAGGGTGAACCAGTGGCAAAGGAAGACCTTTCTCTCTCTGTCTCTCTCTCTCACTGTCCACTCTGCCTGTCAAAAAAAATATATATATATTGCTTTATGAAGCTATATAAAGCAATCTAACAACAAAATCCCCCAGAAATTCATCTATTCCTAAGTCATTACAACAGAGAATATATGTGCTGCACTTTTGTTCAGTGCAACATAATTTTAATAACATTTTAAAAATTTAACAATTTTAAAAACATCAAATGAGTATGACTAAACAACATGTAGTCACATGAAGTATAAAACATCATGAGATTAAAACAACTAGTTCTACAACTACTGGAGAAACTTAGCAAACCAGAGCAAGATTTAGTCAAATCATGTTTATCATTTAAGAAATAACAGTGACGCATAGCTGGTGCTGTGGCATACTGGGCTAAGCATCTGCCTGCAGCGACACCATCCCATATGGGCACCAGTTCGAGTCCTGGCTACTCCATTTCTGATCTAGCTCTCTGCTCTGGCCTGGGAAAGCAGTTGGAGATGGCTCAAGTCCTTGGGCCCCTGCACCCACATGGGAGACCCAGAGGAAGCTCCTGGCTCCTGGCTTCAGATCAGAACAGCTCTGGCCATTGCGGCCAACTGGAGAGTGAATCAGTGGGTGGAGGACCTCTCTCTCTCTGTCTCATCTCTATGTCTCTCTGTAATTTTGTCTTTCAAATAAATAAATAAATCTTTTTAAAATAAATACATAATAAAAGAGAAAAGGAGGTGCTAGACTAATTCACAGACATCGGCACTTCCTCAAATGCAAAGAATTTCAATTGATTTTCAGATCTTTCTCTGTGTCTCTCCCTCTCACTGTCTGCAACTCTACCTCTCAGATAAATAAATAAAATCTTTTTAAGAAAATGAAAACTATGAGTCGGCTGAGAAATGTTAAATGGAAAAATGCTAATAATGTGTTACTTTGACAGACGTTTATACAAATCCAGGTTTCAAAGTTTTGCAAACTTACAAACTCACCAGAAAGTGTATATATTTAATGTCACAGACAACTCCATGAAAATTCCTTCAACTAAACACAAAGAATGAAAATATCTATGACATAGCCGGCACCGCGGCTCAGTAGACTAATCCTCCGCCTTGCGGCGCCGGCACACCGGGTTCTAGTCCCGGTCGGGGCGCTGGATTCTGTCCCGGTTGCCCCTCTTCCAGGCCAGCCCTCTGCTGTGGCCCGGGAGTGCAGTGGAGGATGGCCCAAGTGCTTGGGCCCTGCACCCCATGGGAGACCAGGAGAAGCACCTGGATCCTGGCTCCTGCCATCGGATCAGCGCGGTGCGCCGGCCGCAGCAGCCATTGGAGGGTGAACCAACGGCAAAGGAAGACCTTTCTCTCTGTCTCTCTCTCACTGTCCACTCTGCCTGCCAAAATAAATAAATAAATAAATAAATAAATAAATAAATAAATAAATAAATAAATAAAAGAAAAATAAAAAAAGAAAAAAAAGAAAATATCTATGACAGAGTAGATTAATAATAATAGACATTACCATGTTCAGGAAGCTCGCCATATGCCTTCAGACTTCTAGCTTCATCTGCGTTGTATTTTAAAATTACGTCTGCTTTGTTATCCTTAGAAATAAACAAACTTGTAAAACTCATAACACTGCACTGCTTTTCTTCCTTTACCCACCCGTACTCTAGTAAAAAATTCTAAAACAAATAGAAAAAAATATATAATTTTAAATAATTAAAAATATAGGACATCTGAGCCGGCGCCGTGGCTCAATAGGCTAATCCTCCGCCTTGCGGCGCCGGCACACCGGGTTCTAGTCCCGGTCGGGGCGCCGGATTCTGTCCCGGTTGCCCCTCTTCCAGGCCAGCTCTCTGCTATGGCCAGGGAGTGCAGTGGAGGATGGCCCAGGTGCTTGGGCCCTGCACCCCATGGGAGACCAGGAAAAGCACCTGGATCCTGGCTCCTGCCATCGGATCAGCACGGTGCGCCGGCTGCAGCGGCGGCCATTGGAGGGTGAACCAACGGCAAAGGAAGACCTTTCTCGCTGTCTCTCTCTCTCACTGTCCACTCTGCCTGTCAAAAAAAAAAAAATATATAGGACATCTGTAATTTCATCTGAATAAAGTAGGACAGGGAAACAATCTTCTATTTTTCATAAATCACTAAAAACAAGCAGTAGTAACAAAACATCATAATGACATACAAAATATTCAGTTTCGAAAAACAACAAATTATGACTTAAGAACAGGTTTTTGGAAAACTAAAGAGGCTGGGACAACCCTCAAATCCTATAGGAAAACTTGATTGAGTTTCAGGTTCCTGGCTTTGGCTTATTCCAGCTTTGACTGCTCTGTGCATTCTGCGAAGTTTTTTTCTTTTTTTTAAAGATTTATTTTATTTATTTGAAAGACAGATATACAGAGAAAGAGGAGGAGACAGAGACGTCTTCCAATGTTGGTTCACTGTCCAGTTGGCTGCAACAGCCAGAGCTGCACCTGGCTCCTGGATCGTGGAGCTCTGGCTGTTGCAGCCAACTGGACAGTGAACCAACGGATGGAAGATGTCTCTTTCTCTGCTTCTCTCTGTAAATCTTTCAAATAAAGGCCTTTCTTTCTCACTCACTGCTTCTGTCTCGGGCTCTCTGTAACTCTGCCTTTCAAATAAATAAATAAATATTTAAAATAAATACATATATAAATAGAAACTGTATTGACCAAGTCTTCTTACAAAAAATAAAAACAAATACACGATTAATAAATTGTAGTAAAAACACTATAGTGTTAAACAAAATGCAAACAGCAGAATGGTTAAAAACACACTGGCCTAGAATTGCCCAACAATGTTAATTCTGTGTTTCCTAACAATTAATGACTTGCTATGGAGGCTGCAACATAAATTTAAACTTAGTTTTTACCTGATACTCTCGGAGACCAATCAAAATAATGTCTGAGGTATTTATCCAAACCTATGAAACAGATTTTACAGCATATTATTTTCATTTGAAGATGATTTTAATGTTAAATGAATCTTTCCACAAAACACATACTACAAAGGGTTTTCCAACAGTTCAGAAAGAAATTAAAAAAGAAATTCTGGTACCCAAAATATGAAATCCACACATAGGAAGTCTCTTCAAAAGTGTTCAAGTGAAATGGATACTATCATTAAACAATGTATACATTTCAAAAGGAATCTATAGGACTTCACATTCAAATTTCTCATACCATTTGCAGTTCTATTTAACTAAAATGTAACACATATACTGAATGAATTACCCATCTCTTTTGTCACTTTTAAAACTAAAAAATTGTTTTTTTCACATTAACATTTAGTTGAATGTAGTACTGTAGAAATCATTTATCATTTCTATATTAACTATCCAGTAAACATTTACAGCTACAATATATAATTCTTTATACAAATAGAATCTTTTGAGAAGTTTAATTTGTGTTCTCAAATAAATAACTGTTTCATTTTAAGTCTTTGGCAATTTACAAAATTGAACTGCTTGGCAAACAGTTGTATACCTGAAGTAAAGTAATTCTTTGCAGCAAATTTTATAATAAAAGAAATCTATACACCTACCTTCTTTCTCAATTTTCCTCTAATATGGCATAATCGCTTTACACCATCAAAGCACATTGCTTCTAATCGTCCATTTCCCAGCATTTTGATTACTTGTGCATACTCTGAGGAGAATAAAAGAGTTGCAAAAAATGTTCTTTGTTCTCATAAAAATCTCAGTGATTTTTTTCAAGATTTATTTATTGAAAAGTCAGACTTACAGAGACAGAGAGAAACAGAGCCAGACAGAAATACAGAGAGATTGCCCTTTTGTTGCTTTATTTCCCCAAGGGCCACAAAAAACTCTAGGCTGAGTCATTTTCTACTGCTTCTCTCAACCAACAACATCGGGCCCAATTTCAGTAGAAACAAGCCTAGGAATAAGCAATCTGATACAGTGGGCTGGGTTGCCTATATCACATGCCAAAGTCATCACCACTCCAGTTCTGATGCAGCTTCCTGTTAATGTACCTGATGACCACACAGGAGAGCTAAATGGTGTTCTTGGCTGCAGGCTTCCACCTACCCAAGCCCTGGCTGTTATAACCACTTGTTGAAAGAAGTGGTGGTGGAAGATGTCGTTCTCCATGTCACCCTCTCTCTTTCTCTCTGTGTTTCAAAGAAATCTTTAAGAACATGAGTGCAACAACAAATGGTAGCTCTTTCTCTTTTTCTCAAAAAAAAGCCATTCTTTAAAAAAATCTGAGCCTGATTTAATTATTGCACATTTGTATATATGAATCTATTACCATACTATACCACAAAAATATGGGCAATTAAAACAATAATTTTAAAATAAAGAAAAAATAAAAATATGAATGATAGCACACAGCAATCTTCTAGAAATAATCAATAAACAAATAGAAGGGAAACAGATTACAAAATCCTCACAAGAGTAAAATTTCAGAACTCTATGACACAACATTGATGAATTTATAATTATATTTTCATTAATTTGAAAACCTAAATTGTGAAGTTTTCACATGTTAGCTGGTCACTTTTCCTGATTTCTGAGTTAACTGTCCAATGTGCATTTTTTTAAAGATTTTATTTATGGGGCCAGTGCTGTGGTGCAGTGGTTTAACACCCTGGCCTACAATACTAACATCCCATTTGAGCACCGGATTCTGTCCCGGTTGCCCCTCTTCCAGGCCAGCTCTCTGCTGTGGCCCGGGAGTGCAGTGGAGGATGGCCCAGGTCCTTGGGCCCTGCACCCCATGGGAGACCAGGAGAAGCACCTGGCTCCTGTCATCAGATCAACGCGGTGCGCTGGCCGCAGCAGCCATTGGAGGGTGAACCAATGGCAAAGGAGGACCTTTCTCTCTGTCTCTCTCTCTCACTGTCCACTCTGCCTGTCAAAAAATAAAATAAAAAAATAAATAAAATGAAGTAAAAGTAAGAAAAGAGAGAAGTGAGCTGGCTTCAAGACCATGTCCGCCCGGAGTCGCAGAAACAGGACGCACACACAAACCCGGCCTGTGATTGGCCCCCGGGTCTGAGACAGGGGGAAGCCATTGGCTGCCCGACGTGTCACCCAGGCGAGTCCAGCCCAGACGGAGGGCGAGGTCGGCGGCGAGGCTTCCGGGAGTTGTAGTCTCCCCGCTCCGCCCTGTCCAAGCCTACTGTGGCTGGACGGTGTGAAACCAGGACATTTGGCCCACAGATGATAAAAGCAAAATGATAATTTAGGTCAGGAAAATTAGATCAAGGAGCTTTATTTAAAAGAAAAGAGAGAAGAGAGCTGTGTGGAATCGCGGTTCAGCACCACTTCCGCCCCGAGCCGCTGAAACAGGAAGCACACGCCTGCCCAGCGTCTGATTGGTCCCCGCGTCTGAGACGGGGGGAGCCATTGGCTGTGAACTCGTCATTCTGCGCCCAGAACCCCACCCCCTGAGGCTCCACTGCCTGCTCTCGACTGGACGGGGAACCTGTTCTGAGAGGAGGAGCGTGGTGGGGGCAAGAGGTGCGGAGTCACCCCACGGACTCCGGGAGGCGGGTGAGAGCAGTCCTGAGGCGGGCAGCCAGCAGACTCGTTTATTTCAGTTGCTACAGCTGCTTCTATGGCCAAGACAGCCCATCCAGTCAAGGGGCGGTCTAGGCCCTGACCAATCACAGCCTGTGGCCAGGCGGTTTCCAAAGCCATCCAATCACAGCCTGTGGCCAGGCAGGCTCTTGGTGCCAGGCAGGTTCTGAAACCATCCAGTCACGGCCTGCCATCACTCAGGCTCTGTTGTCATGTGGTTTCCTCTGTTGTCATGTGGTTTCAGAAGCCATCCAATCACGGCCTGGTGCCAGGCAATTTCTGTGGTCAGCGGCCATCTTGGCATGACCTTTTCTCCTCGGCGGCCATCTTGGCATGACCTTTTTCCCTCAGTGGCTATCTTGACAGGACCTCTTCACCTTAACGACCTTTTCACCTTACCCCTTGCCATAGTGCACAGGGAACCTGTCAGCCTGCGACCAGACACTCCCCCTTAGCTCTCATGCCTGGACATTGTGGTCCAGGATCCTTTCCGTCTGTGGCCAAACCTGGGAACCTTTCCATCTGCGGCAGGAATCTCACGTCCTTGGCTCACCTGCCTGCCCCTGAGGGGACCAGGAACCTGTCGGTCAGCAGCCAGAGCCCACCCCCTTAGTCTCCACTGAGTGGCCCTGACGGGACCGGGAACCTGTCGGCCTGCTGACAGAACCCCACGTCATTGGCTCCGCTGACTGCCCCTGACAGCATGGGAACCTGTCAGTGTGTGACCGGAAACCAACCGCCTTAGCTCCTCTGCCTGCCCCTGATGGAGGTGGAATCCGTCACTCTGCGGCCAGAACCCCACATCCTTGGTTCCACTGACTTCCCCCTAATGGACCCAGAACCTCTCAGCCTCTGGCCAGACCCCACCTCCTTGGCTCCCCTTCCTGCCCCTGATGGGACCGGGAATCTGTCAGTCTGCCGCCAAAACCCCACCCCTTAGCTCCCCTGCCTGGCCGTTCTGGACCGGGAACCTGTCAGTCTGCCACCAGAACCCCACCTCCATGGCTTCCCTGACTGCCACTGACAGAACTGAAACCCTGTCAGCCTGCGTCCAGAACCCCGCCTCCTTAGCTCCCCTGCCTTTCCCTGATGGGACCAGGAACCTCTCAGTCTCTGAGCAGAACCCCACTCCATCTGCTCCCCTTCCTGGACATCCTGCACCGGGACCTGTCAGTCTGACTCCAGAACCCAAACTCCTTAGGCTCCCCTGCCTGCCCCTAACAGCACCGGGTCATGTCAGTCTGCGACCAGAGGCTCACCTGCCTGCCCCTGACTCGACCTGGAACCTGTCAGTCTGCGGCAGGAATCCCACGTCCTTAGCTCCCCTGCCTGCCCCTGACTGGACCAGGAACCTGTCAGTCTGCAGCCAAAGCCCCACCCAGCTTGGCTCCACTGAGTGCTCTTGACAGGACCGGGAACGTGTCAGTCTGTGGCCAGAACCCCACGTCCGTAGCAGACCGCCTGCCTTTGATAGACCTGGAACCTGCAGTCTGCAGAAAGAACCCCACCACCCTGCCTCCCTGTCCTACTCCACACGGACATGGAACCTGAAAGTCTGCCGCCAGAACCCCACATCCTTAGCTCCTTTGGCTGCCCCTGATGGGACCAGGAGCCTGTCAGTCTGCATGCAGACTTCATGTCCTTAGCTCCCCTTATTGCCCCTGACTGGACCAGGAACCTGTCAGTGTGCAGCCAAACCCCACATCCTTAGCTCCACTGCCTACCCCTGTTGGAAATGGAACCCATGAGTCTGTGGCCAGAACCCCACCCACTTTGGCTCCCCTGCCTCCCCTTGACGGACTGGGAACCTGTCAGTTGCGGCCAGAACCCCATGTCCTTAGCTGCCCTTACTGCCCCTGACTGGACCGGGAACCTGTCAGTGTGCAGCCAGAACCCCACATCCTTAGCTCCACTGCCTGCCTCTGTTGGACCCAGTACCTGTAAGTCTGCGGCTAGAACCCCAGCTCCTGGGCTCATTTCCCGCCCCAGATGGACCCGGAATGTGTCAGTCTGCCACTAGAACCCTAACTTCTTTGCTCCCCTGACTTGCCCCTAACTGGAGCAGGAACCTGTCAGTCTGCAGCCAGAACCCCACCCTCTAGTCTCTGCTGAGTGCCCCTGACAGGACCGGGCACCAGTCAGTCTGCGGCCAAAACTCCACCCCCTTAGCTCCCTTGCCTGACCATACCGGACCAGGAATCTGTCAGTCTGTGGCCAGAACCACACGTAGCTAACTCCCCTTCCTGGCGTCACTGGACCGAAACGTGTCACTCTGAGGCCAGAACCACCCTCCTTGGCTCCCCTGACTGCCACTGATGGGACCGGGAACCCGTCAGTCTGCAGCCAGAACCCCAACCCTTGAGGCTCCAGTGAGTCCCCCTGATGGGACTGGGATCCTTTCAGTCTGCGGACAGAACTCCACCCCTTAGCTCCCAGGCCTGCACCTGACTAGACCAGGAACCTGTCAGTCTGTGGCCAGAACCCCACCTCCTTGGCTCCTCTGACTGTCCCTGACTGGACCAGGAACCTGTCAGTCTGTGGCCAGAACTCCACCCCTTAGCTCCCAGGCCTGCCCCTGACTGGACCTGGAATCTGTCAGTCAGTCTGCGGAAGGAACCCCACCCATGTCCTTAGCTCCCTGCCTACTCCTGATGGGACCAGAGACCTGTCGTCATTCTGTGGCCAGAACCCCACCTCCGTAGGCTACGCTGCCCGCCCCTGACTGGACCAGGAACTGGTGAGTCTGCAGCCAGAACCCCACCCCATCAGCACCCCTACCTACCCTTGATGGACCCGCAACTGTCACCTGTGGCCAGAACCCCGCCTCCTTAGGCTCCCCTGCCTACCTGTGACGGGACTCGGAACCTGTCAGTCTCGACCAGAGCCTAACCTGCGTGGCTCCCCTGACTTTCCCTGAGGGGGCCAGGAACCTGTCACTCTGTAGCCAGAACCCCACCTCATTGGGCTCCCCTGACAGCAACGGGAACCTGTCAGCCTGTGGCCAGATCCCCATGTCCTCAGCTCCCCTGCCTGCCCCTGATAGACCTGAACCTGTCAGTCTGTGGCCAGAACCAACCTCCTTGGCTCCCCTGACTGCCCGCGATGGGACCAGGAACCTGTCATGCTGCTGCCAGAACCTTAGCCAGAACGCCTTAGCTTCCCTGCCTGGCCATATGGACCGGGAACCTGTCCATGTGCGGCCAGAACCCCACATGCTTAGCTCCCCGGCTTGTCCCTGACTAGACAGGGAACTGGTATGTCTGTGGCAGGAACACCATCCTCTTACACCACCCTGCCTGCCCCTGACTGGAACCAGAGCCTGTCATTCTGCGGCCAGAACCCCACCTCCTTGGCTCCCCTGACTGCCTCTTTCTGGCCTGAGAACCTGACAGTCTAGGACTACAACCCCACCTCTTGGATCCCCTGCCGGCCCTTGATGGAACTGGGAACCTGTCCGTCTGGGGCCAGAACCCCACCTCCTTGTCTCCCCTGCCTGCCGCTGATGGGACTGGTAGCTTGCCAGTCTAGGGCCAGAAACGCCGTCTTTGGCTCCCCTGCCTGCCCCTGACAGGACCGGGAACCTGTCAGTCTGCGGCAGGAACCCCAAGTCCTTAGCTCTCCTGCCTGCCCCTGACTGACCCAGAACCTGTCACTCTGCGACAGTTCCTGATCCAGTCAGGGGCACTCAGTGGATCCTAAGGGAGTGGTTTCTGGCTGCTGCAGACTGAGAGGTTCCCTATCCCATCAGGGACAGGCAGGGGTCTAAGGAGGTGTGGTTCTGGTCACAGTCTGACAGGTTCCTGGTCCTGTCATGGGCAGGCGAGGGAGCTCATGGTGTGGGGTTTGGGCCGCAGACCGACAGTTTCCCTGTCCAGTCAGGGGCAGGCAGGGAACCAAGAGGTGGGTTTCTGGCCGCAGACCAACAGGTTCCCATTGTCATCGGGGGCAGGCAGGGGAGCTAAGCAGGTGCAGTTCTGGCGGCAGACTGACAGGTTCCTGTGCCAGATAGGGGCGGGCAGGGGAGCCCAGGAGGTGGGGTTCTGGCGGGAGACTGGCAGGTTCCGGGTGCCGTTAGGGGCGTCAGGAGAGCTAAGGGGCTGGGTTTTGATAGCAAACTGACAGATTCCTGGTTCAGTCAGTGGACCCGCGAGGGAGCGAAGGGTGTGGGGTTCTGGCTGCAGACTGACAGGTTCCCTGTCCAGTCAGGGGTACTCAGTGGAGCTTAAGGGGGTGGGGTTATGGTGGCAGACTGACAGGTTCCTGGTCGTGAATGGATAGGCAGGGGAGTTAAGGCGGTGGAGTTCTGAACAGACTGAGGTTTCCTGGTCCCATCAGGGGCAGGCAGGGGAGCTGAGGATGTGGGGTTCTGGCCACAGACTGACGAGTTCACAGTCCTCTCAGGGGCATGCTGGGGAACTAACAAGGTGGGGTTCTCTGTGCTGACTGACAGGTGTCCGGTCCTGTCAGGGGCACTCAGTGGAGCCTAAGAGGGTGGGGGTTCTGGCTGCAGACTGACAGTATGGACGGCCCAGTATGGACAGGCAGGGCAACTAAGGACCCTGGTTTCCTGCCGCAGCCTGACAGTTCCAAGTACCGTCAGGGGCATGTGGGGAGCTGGCGAGTGGGGGGTTCTAGATGCTAGCTAACAGGTTCCTCATCCAGTCAGGGGCATTCAGTGGATCCTAAGGGAGTGGGTTTCTGGCTGCAGACCGAGAGGTTCCCCGTCCCATCAGGGGCAGGCAGGGGAGCTAAGGGGGTGGGGTCCTGGCGGCAGACTGACAGGTTCCCCGTGCAGTCGAGAGCAGGCAGTGGAGCCTCAGGGGGTGGGGTTCTGGGCGCAGAATGATGAGTTCACAGCCAATGGCTCCCCCCTTCTCAGACGCGGGGACCAATCAGACGCTGGGCGGGCGTGTGCTTCCTGTTTCAGCGGCTCGGGGCGGAAGTGGTGCTGAACCGCGATTCCACACAGCTCTCTTCTCTCTTTTCTGTTAAAAAAAGCTCCTTGATCTAATTTTCCTGACCTAAATTATCATTTTTCTTTTATCATCTGTGGGCCGTATGTCCTGGTTTCACACCGTCCAGCCACAGTAGGCTTGGACAGGGCGGAGCGGGGAGACTACAACTCCCGGAAGCCTCGCCGCCGACCTCGCCCTCCGTCTGGGCTGGACTCGCCTGTGTGCGTCCTGTTTCTGCGACTCGGGGCGCACATGGTCTTGAACCCAGCTCACTTCTCTCTTTTCTTATTTTTACTTTATTTTATTTTTTTTATTTTATTTTTTGACAGGCAGAGTGGACAGTGAGAGAGAGACAGAGAGAAAGGTCTTCCTTTGCCGTTGGTTCACCCTCCAATGGCTGCTGCGGCCGGCGCACCGCGCTGATACGATGGCAGGAGCCAGGTGCTTTTCCTGGTCTCCCATGGGGTGCAGGGCCCAGGCACTTGGGCCATCCTCCACTGCATTCCCTGGCCACAGCAGAAAGCTGGCCTGGATGAGGGGCAGCCGGGACAGAATCCGGCGCCCCGACCTGGACTAGAACCTGGTGTGCCGGCGCCGCTAGGCGGAGGATTAGCCTAGTGAGCTGCAGCGCCGGCCTATTACCTACATCTTTAGAATCCTACCTGGTAAAGGCAAAACAGAAGAAGAGGGCTGGTTGTTAACCATATCCGTAACTTACCTCCTGCCTTTTGTTCTTTGGCTGCAGGACACATTTCATGATTTTATTTTCATTTCATTCACACCACTTTTTTTAAAATTGACAATTATCCCGGTTTATTTTAAATAAGCAGAAAATTCCAAATGGCCTTTAAGATGACTGTGGTTTGCTTTCATGCTTACTTATAGTTTCCACTAAAAAAGTACCAATCTCTCGCAGGAAAAACATGTCATCCTACCTGTAGATAAGGACAGCAGGAATAAGCCCAACATTTTTCTTTTTCCAAAGCTGTGACATAAGCCTGGGGCTGTGGTGTTAGCACGTTAAGCCTCTGCCTGTGGCGCTGGCATGCCGTATGGGCGCGGGTTCGAGTTCCAGCTGCTCCACTTCTGATCCAGCTTTCTGCTGTGGCCTTGGAAAGCAGTGGAAGATGGCCCAAGTCCTTGGGACCCTGCACCCGCGTGGGAGACTCAGAAGAAGCTCCTGGCTCCTGGCTTTGGATCAGTCCAGCTCTGGTGGTTGTGACCATCTGGGGAGTGAACCAGTGGATGGATGGAACCCCGCCCCCCCCCCGTAACTCTGCCTCTCAAATCAATCAATCAATCTTATGTCCACAACAGCCAGGGCTGGGCTAGGCTGAAGCCAGGAGAGTGGAACTCCATTGGGTCTTCCACGTGGGTGGCAGGGACCCAAGGACTTGGGCCACCACCTGCTGCCTTCCCAGGAGCGTTAGCAGAAGCTGGAATGGACGTGGAGGCGGGACTAGAACTGGCATCCTGAAACAGAATGTGGGTGTCCCCTGGGCACTCTGGCTTTGGCCTGGCCCAGCCCTGTATATTGTGTGCATTTGGGGGGTGGACCAGTAACCAGCAGAGAGCAGATTCCCCCCCACTCTGCTGTTGCTCTGCCTTTCAAGTAGATGAAGCCAAACATGCTTTTAAAAATTCATAGAGGCCGGCGCAGCGGCTCACTAGGCTAATCCTCCGCCTTGCGGCGCCGGCACACCGGGTTCTAGTCCCGGTCGGGGCGCCGGATTCTGCCCCGGTTGCCCCTCTTCCAGCCCGGCTCTCTGCTGTGGCCAGGGAGTGCAGTGGAGGATGGCCCAAGTGCTTGGCCCCTGCACCCCATGGGAGACCAGGAGAAGCACCTGGCTCCCGCCATCGGATTGGCACAGCTCCCGCCACGGCGGCCATCTTGGAAGGTAAACCAACGGCAAAAGGAAGACCTTTCTCTCTGTCTCTCTCTCTCACTGTCCACTCTGCCTGTCAAAAAAAAATTCATAGAGAATGGAATTTTGGTGCAAAAAAAGATTGAAGTCCATGTGTAGTTTTTTCACAATCCTTTTTCCATAAATTTTTTTGAAGGTCCCTTGAACTCAAACAAGTCTAGAAGCTAATACAACGGAAACGCCAACTCCTCCCCCAGCCCTGGCAATAAATAGACGCCCGGTCCCCGCCGGCTCAGACGACGACGAAGACGATGGTGATGAAGATGACGGTGACGAAGGCTCTCCTCCTCGCCCTCACGGTGGGCGTGGCCTGTGCGGACGTCGACCCCGCCCAGGTATCATTAATTTGCATCATTAGTTCCCAGTATTAATTCTCGTTATGAATTCATATCATTTCTTCACATCATTACTTCGCATCACTAATTCGCATCACTACTTCGCGTCGTTTCTTCAGCCGTATCATTAATTCGCGTCATTTCTTCACCTCCCCAGCTCTCCGGGCCCTGGCACACCTCCGCCATGGCCTCCGACAACCTGGAAATGATCCTGAAGGAAGGATGGGCCACTCCCGATGCTGTTCCGCGAGATGGAGTGCAACGAGGACTGCAACGCCCTGAACGTCTTCTTCTACGTCAAGTGAGGGGCGGGGCCAGGGGAGACAAGCCGAGGCCAGAGACAGAGAGCCAGGGGGGAGCAATCAAGCCCAGAGAGCGGGGAAGACAGGCGCCGCCAAGCCCAATCGATCCCAGAGAGAGAGAGAGAGAGAGAGAGAGAGAGAGCAGGCCAGGGCGACGAGCCGAGCCCAGAGAGAGAGAGAGCAGACAGGAGTAGTTGAGCCCAGAGTCAAAGAGCAAGCTAGGGGGGACCAGCCGAGCCCAGGGAGAGTGAGCAGACAGGAGTAGTTGAGCCCAGAGTCAGAGAGCATGTGGGCTAGAGGGGAGTAATGGAGCTGAGAGTGAGCAGACAGGACCAGCCGATCCCAGAGTCAAAGAGCAGGCCATGGTGGACCAGCCGAGCCCAGAGAGAGAAAGAGTAGACAGACAGGAGCAGTTGAGCCCAGAGTCAGAGAGCAGGTGGGCTAGAGGGGAGTAATGGAGCTGAGAGTGAGCAGACAGGACCAGCCGATCCCAGAGTCAAAGAGCAGGCCATGGTGGACCAGGCGAGCCCAGAGGGAGAGCAGACAGGAGCAGTTGAGCCCACAGCGAGCAGCCATGTTCCCGGTCTCTCCTTCAGGAAGAACAAGGTATGCACCCCGCACAGGGTTGTGGCCCAGAAGAACGCAGACGGCATCTACACCACTGACTGTGAGTACAGAGCATTTCGGAAAGTTCCAGACAATTCCAGATGACCCCAGGGACTGTCCGGTGTGTTCCAGAATGTTCGAGAATGTTCCCAGAAATGTTCCAGGATGCTGCAAATGTCCCAGAATGCTCCAGTTCCTCAATGTTCTAGAATGTTCCAGAATGCGCTAGAATGTCCCAGCATGCCCCGGCACATCCAGAACACCCACCTCTCTCCCTACAGTCGAGGGCCAGACCTCCTTCCAGTTCCACGAATTGGATCCCGTTAGGCAAATCGTCTTCATCAATAACATGGGGTCCAAAGGCAAGACCAGCCGCCTCAGCTTCCTTGTGGGTGAGCCCCCCTCACACACACATGTACACTGCCGGTGCCCGCTAGGGATACGCTCCACGACCCGAGAGTCTGAGCCCGACTGTATATGGGGAAAGGGGGGCTGCATGGCCAGGCATATACAGTCGGTGCCCACTGGATAAAGCGAGTGTATACAGTCAGTGCCCACTAGACATGGTGGGCATATACAGTCGGTGCCCACTAACGCTAGCATATACAGTTGGCGCTCGCTAGATGGGGTGAGTGGATACAGCCACTAAAGCGAGTGTATGCAGTAGGCTCACACTAAAGCGAGCGTACTCAGTCGGCGCCCACTCTTGCCACAGTTGAATTGAGAATCATAAACGACGACCCGCCGGAGGACTACGCGAGGCTCACGGAGCAGAATGGGATCCTGCGGAAGTACATCCGGCGTGTGGCCGACACAGGTGAGGCTTCGGCGGCTTCCGGCCTGACTCGGCGCTGACTCGGCGCTGACTCGGCTTTCCTCCCTCTCCAACAGACACCTGTCCACCCTGAGGACGCCTCCCTTGGAGAAGGTGCCAGAACGTTCTAGACCATTCCAGAACCGCCCCTGATCGCCTCACCATCTCCTCCCACCTGCGAATGCGCTAGCATGCTCCGGAACATTCTAGAACGTTCTGGATTGATCCAAGATGGTCTGGATTGTTCCAGAATTTCTAGAAAGCTCCGGAACATTCTAGAATCGGCCGTCCCCAGCTTTCTCTGCTTCCTGTTCATGGAATAAACTCATCCCAGGCACAGTCCCAGTCGTTTATTTTAAACGATTTTTATTGTTCCGTCAAAAGACAGAGCGAGCTGGTGGAGGAACCCAGGGGCTACCTCCGGGTCTCCCTGCACTGTCAGTCACCGTTCACTGACAAGGGGGTGGGCTCTGTCATCTGGTGGCTGTCAATCAGCCCTGAGTGACACTGGGGGGGTTCTCCCCGACTCCACTGGCAGCCAGTCACACTCCACCAGGATCCCAGGGCCACATCCGGGTCCCCATGGCCACATCCGGGTCTCCAGGGCAATATCTGGCTCCCCAGGGCTCCATTTGTGTCCGCAGTGACACATCCAGGTCCCCAGGAGCACATCCTGGTCCCCAGGGCCACATCCGGGTCTAAGTGCTCCATCCGGGTCTCTGGGCTCCATCTGGGTCCCTAGGGCTCCATCCGGGTCTCTGGGCTCCATCCGGGACTCCTGGCTCCATCCGAGTCTCTGGGCTCCATCGGGGTCTCTGGGCTCCATCTGTATCTCTGGGCTCCATCCGGGTCTCTGGGCTCAATCCAAGTCTCTGGGCTCCATCCAGGTCCCTAAGGAAACATCCGGGTCCCTAAGGCTCCATCCGGGTCTCTGTGCTCCTTCAGGGTCACTAAGGCTACATCCGGGTCCTTAAGGTTCCTTCCGAGTCCTTAAGGCTCCATCCAGGTCTCTGGACCACTTCCGGGTCGCTGGGCTCCATCCGGGTTTCGGGGCTCCAACCGTGTCCCTAAGGCTGCATCCAGTCTCTGGGCTCCATCCCAGTCTCTGGGCTCCACCCTGATCTCCAGGGCCACATCCAGGTCCCAAGGGCCACATCCAGGTCCCAAGGGCCACATCCGGGTCTCCAGGGCCACATCCGGTTCCCCAGGGCTCCATCCGGGTCTCCAGGGCCACATCCGGGTCCCCCAGGGCCACATCGTGGTGTCTAGGGCCACATCCCGGTCTCCATGGCCACATCCAGGTCTCCAGGGCTCCCTCCAGGGCAACATCTGTGTCCCAGGGCTCCACCCGGGTCCAGGGCTACATCCGGGTCCCCAGAGCCACATCCAGGTCTCTATGGCCACATTCAGGTCCCCAGGGCCACATCCAGTCTCCCAGGGCTCTACCCGGGTTTCCCAGGGCTACATACGGGTCCCCAGGGCCACATCTGGGTCCCCAGGGCCACACCAGGGTCCAGGGCCACATCCGGATCTCCAGGGCTCCCTCCAGGGCCATATCTGGGTCCCAGGGCTCCACCCAGGTCTCTGGGCTCTCTCCAGGTCTCTGAGCTACATCCGGGTCCCTAAAGCTCCATCCTGGTCTCTGGGCTCCATCCGAGTCTCTGGGCTCCATCTGGGTCCCTAAGGCTCCATCTGCATCCCTAAGGCTCCATGCGGGTCTCTGGGCTCCATCCAGGTCCCTAAGGATCCATCCGGGACTCCTGGCTCCATCCGAGTCTCTGGGCTCCATACGGGTCTCTGGACTCCATCCAGGTGTCTGGGCTCCATCCTTATCTCTGGGCTCCATCTGGGTCCCTAAGGCTCCATCCACATCTCTGGGCTCTATCCGAGTCTCTGGGCTCCATCCGATTCCCTAAGACTCCATCCAAGTCCTAAAGCTCCATCCAGGTCTCTGGGCTCCATCCAGGTCTCTGGGCTCCATCCGGGTTCCTAAGGCTCCATCCGGGTCCATAAGGCTCCATCCGGGTCCATAAGGCTCCATCCGGGTCTTTGGGCTCAATGCGAGTCTCTGGGCTCCATCTGGGTCCCTAGGGCTCCATCCCGGTCTCTGGCTCCATCTGGGTCTCTGGGCTCCATCCGGGTCTCTGGGCTCCATCCGGGTCTCTGGGCTCCATCCGGTTCCTATGGCTCCATCCGGATCTCTGGGCTCCATCCGGTTCCAATGGCTCCATCCGGATCTCTGGGCTCCATCTGGGTCCCTAAGGCTCCATCCGGGTCTCTGGACTCCATCCCGGTCTCTGGCTCCATCCGAGTCTCAAGGCTCCATCCATATCTCTGAGCTCCATCTGGGTCCCTAGGGCTCCATCCCGGTCTCTGGCTCCATCTGGGTCTCTGGGCTCCATCCGGGTCTCTGGACTCCATCCCGGTCTCTGGCTCCATCCGAGTCTCAAGGCTCCATCCATATCTCTGAGCTCCATCTGGGTCCCTAGGGCTCCATCCCGGTCTCTGGCTCCATCTGGGTCTCTGGGCTCCATCCGGGTCTCTGGATTCCATCCGGGTCCCTAAGGCTCCATCCGGGTCTCTGGGCTCCATCTGGGTCTCTGGGCACCATCCAGGTCTCTAAGGCTCCATCCACGTCTATGGGCTGCATCCGAGTGTCTAGGCTCCATCCGGGTCCCTAAGACTCCTTCGGGGTCCCTAAGGCTCCATCCGGGTCTCTGGGCTCCATCCGAGTCCTTAAGGCTCTATCCGGTCTCTCAGCTCAATCCGAGTCTCTGGGCTCCATTCGGGTCTCTGGGCTCCATTCGGGTCTCCAGGGCTCCACATACGGGACCCAGGGCCACATCCGGTTCCCCAAGGGACATATCGGGGTCCCCAGGGCCACATCCAGGTGTCTCAGGCCATTACCGGTTCTCCAGGGCCACATCCGTGTCTAGGGCCACATCCGGGTCTAGGGCCACATCCAGGTCTCCAGGAACATCTGGGTCTCCAAGGCCACATCAGCATGATCAGGGCCACATCCGGGTCTCTAGGACTCTCTCCAGGGCCACATCCAGGTCTCCATCACTATATCCGGCTCTCTATGGCGCCATCCGGGTCTCCGGGGTCACATCCGGATCTCCAGGGCCACATACGGGCTCCCAGGGCCACATCCGGGTCCTTAGAGTCACATGGGGGTCTCCAGGGCCACACCCGGGTCTCTAGGGCCACATCTGCGTCTCCAAGGACCGCATCCAGGTCCCCCAGGTCCACATCCTGGTTGCCAAGGCCACATCGGGGTCTCCCAGGGCTCCATCCAGGTCCACATCAGGTCCCCAGGGCCACATCCGGTTCTCCCAGGGCCACATTCTGGTCCCCATGTCCACACCCGGGTCCCAGGACCACATCCAGGTCCCTAGGGCCATATCAGGGTCTCCAGGGCTCCATCAAGGCCTCTAAGGCTTTATCCAAGTCTCTGGGTTCCATCAGAGTCTCTGGGCTCCATCCGTATCTCTGGGCTCCATCCGGGTTCCTAAGACTCCATCTGGGTCTCTGGGCTCCATCCGAGCCCCTAATGCTCTATTTCACTCTCTGGGCTCCATCCAAGTCTCTGGGATCCATCCAGGTCCCTAAGACTCCACCAGGGTCCCTAAGGCTCCATCCGGGTCTCTGTGCTCCATCCGGGTCTCTGTGCTCCATCCGGGTCCCTAATGCTCCATCGGGGTCCCTAAGGCTCCAACAGGGTCTCTGGGCTCCATTCGAGTCCCTAAGATTCCATCCGGGTCCCTAAGGCTCCATCCAGTCCCTAAGCCTCCATCAGGGTCTCTGGGCTCCATCCGGGTCTCTGGGCTCCATCCGGGTTCTTAAGGCTCCATCTTGTGTATAAGGCTCCCTCCGAGTCTCTAGGATCAATCCAGGTCCCTAAGGCTCCATCGAGGTCTCTGGGCTCCACCAGGGTCTCCGGGCCACATCCGGGTCCCCAGGGCCACCTCCAGGTCTCTGGATTCCGTCGGGTTCTCTGGGCTCCATCCGAGTCTCTGAGCTGCATCCGGGTCTCTTGGCTCCTTCCGGGTACCTATGGCTCCATCCGAGTCTCTGAACTCCATCCGGGTCCCTAAGACTCCATCCGAGTTCCTAAGGCTCTATCTGGGTTCCTAAGGCTCCATCCGAGTCTATGGATTCCCTCCGGCTTGCACAGAGCGGGGCCGGGAGACTACACCTCCCCGAAGCCTCAGCGGCGGCGGCGACGCTTTACGTGTGGGCTGTACTGCCCTGAGTGACAGGTAGCCGACCCAATGGCTTCCCCGGTCTCAGACTCCGGACCGCTCAGACGTGGGGTGGGTGTGTGCTTCCTGTTTCGGAGGCATCTGCTCGGGGCGGAAATGGTGTGGAAAGGAACCGTGTTTCAACCCAGCTGTCTTCTTTCTCTTCTTTTAAAGAAAGCTCTGAGGCCTAATTTTCCTGACCTAAATGATCATTTTTCGTCTATCACCTGTGGGCCATATTTCCTGATTTCACATTGTCCAGCCACCCTCTGCTTGGACAGGGTGGACCGGGCAGACTACAACTCCCCAAAGCCTCAGCGGCAGGGCGCTCTGCGGCTGGGCTCGTCTGAGTGACAGGTCAGACAGCCATTGGCTTCACGCGGTCTCAGACTCCGTTGCCAATCAGATGCCGAGTGGTTGTGTCGCCCTGTTTCTGCGGCTCGGGGCGGAAATGGTGTGGAAAGGAACCGCCTCGAGCCACGCCCCTCGCGGCTCCTGACTGGACGCGGGAAGTGACGTCTGCGCGCACCACGCGGCAGTCGTCCCGCCCATGTCCAGCTCGGACCGGACGGGGCAGCTTCGGGTCTGTGTCCCGCACGTCCCTGGCAGCCCCTGAGCGGGCGCGTACCCGCCTGTCCGTCCGCCAGAACCTCGCCCTGTAGCTTGGCCCTGCCTGCCCTTGTCTGGGAGGAGGAACGCGCAGTAGGAGCCTAGAACCTGTCTTCTGCGATGCTGCCTGCCCGCGCCCATACGGGCGGAAAGGCCGGACTGTTCCTCCTCCTCCATCAGAGCCAGTCAGGGCCGGGCAGAGGGCGAGGTTCTGAACCTAGACCTGCGCCTCACTCGTCCAGGGAGGCCAGGCAGCCACCGGCGAGGAAGGAGGTGGCGTTCTGAGCGCGCACTGGAAAAAGTCATTAGCGGCAGTGCAGAGGGCGGGAGGAGGCGCCCTCCGGCAGCTTCCGGGTCGCGTTAGGGGCAGCAGGAGCGCTAAGGGGGTGGGTGCTGGCGGGAGACTGACAGATTCCCGGTCCAGTCAGGGGCAGAAGGAACGCCAAGGGGGTGGGGTGCTGGCGGGAGAGTGACAGGATCCCGGTCCAGTCAGGGGCAGGCAGCACCGCCAAGGGGGTGGGGTTTAGGCGGGAGACTGACAGGTTCCCCGTCCAGTCAGGGGCAGAAGGAGCGCCACGGGGGTGGGGTGCTTGCGGGAGAGTGACAGGATCCCGGTCCAGTCAAGGGCAGGCAGAACGGCAAAGGGGGTGGGGTTTAGGCGACCGACTGACAGGTTCCCCGTACAGTCAGGGGTGGGCAGGGGAACGCTAAAGGGGTGGGGTTTAGGCGGGAGACTGACAGGTTCCCCGTCCAGTCAGGGGCAGAAGGAGCGCCACGGGGGTGGGGTGCTGGCGGGAGAGTGACAGGATCCCGGTCCAGTCAAGGGCAGGCAGAACGGCCAAGGGGGTGGGGTTTAGGCGGGAGACTGACAGGTTCCCCGTCCAGTCAGGGGCAGAAGGAGCGCCGAGGGGCTGGGGTTCAGACGGGAGACTGACAGGATCCCAGTCCAATCAGGGGCAGGCAGTGGAGCCTAAAGGGGTGGGGTTTAGGCGGGAGACTGACAGGTTCCCGATCCAGGCAGGGGCAGGCAGGGGAGCTAAGGGGGTGGGCTTCTGGCGGGAGACTGACAGGGTCCCGTCCAGTCTGGGGCAGGCAGGACCGCCAAGGGGGTGGGGTTCTGGCGGCAGAGTGACAGTTTCCCGGTGCAGTTGTGGGCCGGCAGGGGAGCTAAGGCCTTGGGGTTTGGGCGCAGACTGACAGGTTCCTGGTCCAGTCAGGGGCAGGAAGGGGAACCAAGGAGGTGGGGTTCTGGCGGGAGACTGACAGGTTGCGGGTCCACCAGGGGCAGGCAGAGGAGCTGAGGTGGTGGGTTTCTGGTCGTCCACTGAGAGCTTCCCGGTCCCGTCAGTGGCAGTCAGGGGAGCCAATGGGCGTGGGGGTTCTGGCTGCAGACTGACAGTATGGACGGCCCAGTATGGACAGGCAGGGGAACTAAGGACCCTGGTTTCCTGCTGCAGCCTGACAGTTCCAAGTACCGTCAGGGGCATGTGGGGAGCTGGCGAGTGGGGGGTTCTAGATGCTAGCTAACAGGTTCCTCATCCAGTCAGGGGCATTCAGTGGATCCTAAGGGAGTGGGTTTCTGGCTGCAGACCGAGAGGTTCCCCGTCCCATCAGGGGCAGGCAGGGGAGCTAAGGGGGTGGGGTCCTGGCGGCAGACTGACAGGTTCCCCGTCCAGTCGAGAGCAGGCAGTGGAGCCTCAGGGGGTGGGGTTTTGGGCGCAGAATGACGAGTTCACAGCCAATGGCTCCCCCCGTCTCAGACGCGGGGACCAATGAGACGCTGGGCGGGCGTGTGCTTCCTGTTTCAGCGGTTCGGGGCGGAAGTGGTGTTGAACCGCGATTCCACACAGCTCTCTTCTCTCTTTTCTTTTAAACAAAGCTCCTTGATGTAATTTTCCTGACCGAAATTATCATGTTGCTTTTATCATCTGTGGGCCATATGTCCTGGTTTCACACCGTCCAGCCACAGTAGGCTTGGACAGGGCGGAGCGGGGAGACTACAACTCCCGGAAGCCTCGCCGCCGACCTCGCTCTCCGTCTGGGTTGGACACGCCTGGGTGACACGTCGGGCAGCCAATGGCTTCCCCCTGTCTCAGACCCGGGGGCCAATCACAGGCCTGGTTGGTGTGTGCTCCTGTTTCTGCGACTCGGGGCGGACATGGTCTTGAACCCAGCTCACTTCTCTCTTTTCTTATTTTTATTTTATTTTATTTTTTTTATTTTTTAAAGGCAGAGTGGACAGTGAGAGAGAGACAGAGAGAAAGGTCTTCCTTTTGCCGTTGGTTCACCCTCCAATGGCCGCTGCGGTCGGTGCGCTGTGACCAGCGCACCGTGCTGATGCGATGGCAGGAGCCAGGTGCTTAACCTGGTCTCCCATGGGGTGCAGGGCCCAAGCACTTGGACCATCCTCCACTGCACTCCCTGGCCACAGCAGAGAGCTGGCCTGGAAGAGGGGCAACCGGGACAGAATCCGGCGCCCCCACCGGGACTAGAACCCGGCGTGCCGGCGCCGCAAGGCGGAGGATTAGCCTAGTGAGCCGCGGCGCTGGCCTTCTCTCTTTTCTTGAAAATAAAAGCTCTATGATCTAATTTTCCTGACCTAAGTTATCATTTTTCTTTTATCATCTGTGGGCCATATTCCCTGGTTTCACATTGTCCAGCCACGCTCGGCTTGCACAGAGCGGGGCCGGGAGACTACAACTCCCAGAAGCCTCAGCGGCGGCGGCGACGCTCTACGTGTGGGCTGTACTGGCCTGAGTGACAGGTTGCCGACCCAATGGCTTTCCCGGTCTCAGACTCCGGACCGCTCAGACGCGGGGTGGGTGTGTGCTTCCTGTTTCAGAGGCGTCTGCTCGGGGCGGAAATTCTATATGTAAGAGCTGAGAAAGCTTTCTTTTCTTTCAAAAAAAAAAAAAAAGCTGTGAGGCCTAATTTTCCTGACCTGAGCTATCATTTTCCTTTTATCATCTGTGGGCCATATTTCCTGGTTTCACATTGCCCAGCCACGCTAGGCTTGAACTGGGCGGAGCGGGGAGACCACAACTCCCAAACGACTCAGCGAGAGCGTCGCTGTGCGTCTGAGCTGGACTCGCCTGAGTGACAGGTCCGCAAGCCAATGGCTTCACGTGTCTCAGACCCGGGGGGGCCAATCAGATGCTGGGTGGTTGCTGGCTTCCTGTTTCTGCAGCTCCGGACGGACGTGGTCTTGAAACAAACCACGTTCAACCCAGCTCACTTCTCTCTATTCTTGAAAATAAAAGCTCTATGATCTAATTTTCCGGACCTAAGTTATCATTTTTCTTTTATCATTTTTGGGCCATCTTTCCTGATTTCAAATTGTGCAGGCACACTTCCTTGTCTGAACGCAGCCCTGAACTACAGCTGCCAGGAGCCCTAGCGGCGGCGGATGCGGCGCTCTACGACTGGGCTGGGCACGTACGAGTGACAGGTAGCACAGCCTATGGCTTCTCCGGTCTCAGACGCGGGGACCAATCAGACGCTGGGCGGGCGTGTGCTTCCTGTTTCAGCGGCTCGGGGCGGAGGTGGTGCTGAACCGCATTCCACACAGCTCTCTCCTCTCTTTTCTGTTAAAAAAAGCTCCTTGATCTAATTTTCCTGACCTAAATTATCATTTTGCTTTTATCATCTGTGGGCCATATGTCCTGGTTTCACACCGTCCAGCCACAGTAGGCTTGGACAGGGAGGAGCGGGAAGACTACAACTCCCAAAGGGCTCAGCGAGAGCGTGGCTTTGCGTCTGGGCTGGACTCGCCTGGGTGACACTTCAGGCAGCCAATGGCTTCCCCCTGTCTCAGACCCGGGGAACAATCACAGGCCGGGTTGGTGTGTGCGTCCTGTTTCAGCGACTCGGGGCGGACATGGTCTTGAAAAGAAGCCCTTTTCAACCCAGATCTCTCCTTTTCTTGGAAAAAAAAAAAAACTCTATGATCTAATTTTCCTGACCTAAGTTATCATTTTTCTTTTATCATCTGTGGGCCATATTTCCTGGTTTCACATTGTCCAGCCACGTTAGGCTTGCACAGAGCGGGGCCGGGAGACTTACACCTCCCCGAAGCCTCAGCGGCGGTGGCGACGCTCTACGTGTGGGCTGTACTGGCCTGAGTGACAGGTAGCCGACCCAATGGCTTCCCCGGTCTCAGACTCCGGACCACTCAGACGTGGGGTGGGTGTGTGCTTCCTGTTTCGGAGGCGTCTGCTCGGGGCGGAAATGGTGTGGAAAGGAACCGTGTTTCAACCCAGCTGTCTTCTTTCTCTTCTTTTAAAAAAAGCTCTGAGGCCTAATTTTCTGACCTGAAGCGGGAGACTGACAGGATCCCGGTCCAATCAGGGCCAGGCAGGGGAGCTAAGGGGGTGGGGTTTAGGCGGGAGACTGACAGGATGCCGGTCCAATCAGGGGCAGGCAGGGGAGCTAAGGGGGTGGGGTTTAGGCGGGAGACTGACAGGTTCCCGATCCAGGCAGGGGCAGGCAGGGGAGCTAGGGATGCGGGGTTCTGGTTGACGACGGGCAGCTTTTGGTCTGAGTCAGGAGCTGGCAGGGGAGCCAAGGAGGTGGGGTTCTGGCGGGAGACTGACAGGGTCCCGTCCAGTCTGGGGCAGGCAGGACCGCCAAGGGGGTGGGGTTCTGGCGGCAGAGTGACAGTTTCCCGGTGCAGTTGTGGGCCGGCAGGGGAGCTAAGGCCTTGGGGTTTGGGCGCAGACTGACAGGTTCCTGGTCCAGTCAGGGGCAGGAAGGGGAACCAAGGAGGTGGGGTTCTGGCGGGAGACTGACAGGTTGCGGGTCCATCAGGGGCAGGCAGAGGAGCTGAGGTGGTGGGTTTCTGGTCGTCCACTGAGAGCTTCCCGGTCCCGTCAGTGGCAGTCAGGGGCGCCAGTGAGCTGTGGTTTGAGCGGCAGACTGACAGGTTCCAGGTCCACTGGGGTAGGGAGGGGAGCTGAGGAGGTGGGGTTCTGGCTGCAGACTTGGAGGTTCCGGGTCCATCGGGGCAGGCAGAGGAGACGAGGTGGGGTCCAGGCTGCAGAAAGAGAGATTCCTCGTCCAGCAGGGGCAGGCAGAGCAGATAAGGAGGTGGGGTTCTGGCCACAGACTGACAGGTTCCCGTTCGGCGAGTCAGGGGCACTCGGGTGAGCCAAGAAACTGTGGACGTTTACTTCTTCCTGAGAGGATGCGTTCTGAGAGGAGGAGCGTGGTGGGGGCAAGAGGTGCAGAGTCACCGCACGGACGCCGGGAGGCGGGTGAGAGCAGTCCTGAGGCGGGCAGCCAGCAGACTCGTTTATTTCAGTTGCTACAGCTGCTTCTATGGCCAAGACAGCCCATCCAGTCAAGGGGCGGTCTAGGCCCTCACCAATCACAGCCTGTGGCCAGGCGGTTTCCAAAGCCATCCAATCACAGCCTGTGGCCAGGCAGGCTCTTGGTGCCAGGCAGGTTCTGAAACCATCCAGTCACGGCCCGCCATCAGTCAGGCTCTGTTGTCATGTGGTTTCTGAAAGCATCCAATCACGGCCGGCTGGCTGTCAGTCAGGCTCTGTTGTCATGTGGTTTCCTCTGTTGTCATGTGGTTTCAGAGGCCATCCAATCACGGCCTGGTGCCAGGCAATTTCTGTGGTCAGCGGCCATCTTGGCATGACCTTTTCTCCTCGGCGGCCATCCTGGCATGATCTTTTTCCCTCAGTGGCTATCTTGACATGACCTCTTCACCTTAACGACCTTTTCACCTTACCCCTTGCCATAGTGCACAGGGAACCTGTCAGCCTGCGACCAGACACTCCCCCTTAGCTCTCATGCCTGGACGTTTTGGTCCAGGATCCTTTCCGTCTGTGGCCAAACCTGGGAACCTTTCCATCTGCGGCAGGAATCTCACGTCCTTGGCTCACCTGCCTGCCCCTGAGGGGACCAGGAACCTGTCGGTCAGCAGCCAGAGCCCACCCCCTTAGTCTCCACTGAGTGGCCCTGACGGGACCGGGAACCTGTCGGCCTGCCGACAGAACCCCACGTCATTGGCTCCGCTGACTGCCCCTGACAGGATGGGAACCTGTCCGTGTGTGACCGGAAACCAACCGCTTTAGCTCCTCTGCCTGCCCCTGATGGAGGTGGAATCCGTCACTCTGCGGCCAGAACCCCACATCCTTGGTTCCACTGACTTCCCCCTAATGGACCCAGAACCTCTCAGCCTCTGGCCAGACCCCACCTCCTTGGCTCCCCTTCCTGCCCCTGATGGGACCGGGAATCTGTCAGTCTGCCGCCAAAACCCCACCCCTTAGCTCCCCTGCCTGGCCGTTCTGGACCGGGAACCTGTCAGTCTGCGACCAGAACCCCACCTCCATGGCTTCCCTGACTGCCACTGACAGAACTGAAACCCTGTCAGCCTGCGTCCAGAACCCCACCTCCTTAGCTCCCCTGCCTTTCACTGATGGGACCAGGAACCTCGCAGTCTCTGAGCAGAACCCCACTCCATCTGCTCCCCTTCCTGGACATCCTGCACCGGGACCTGTCAGTCTGACTCCAGAACCCAAACTCCTTAGGCTCCCCTGCCTGCCCCTAACAGCACCGGGTCATGTCAGTCTGCGACCAGAGGCTCACCTGTCTGCCCCTGACTCGACCTGGAACCTGTCAGTCTGCGGCAGGAATCCCACGTCCTTAGCTCCCCTGCCTGCCCTGAACAGAACTGGGAACCTGTCAGTCTGTGGCCAGGACCCCACCTCCTTAGGCTCCCCTTCCTGCCCCTGACTGGACCCGGAACCTGTCAGTCTGCAGCCAAAGCCCCACCCAGCTTGGCTCCACTGAGTGCTCTTGACAGGACCGGGAACCTGTCAGTCTGTGGCCAGAACCCCACGTCCTTAGCTGCCCGCCCGCCTTTGATAGACCTGGAACCTGGAGTCTGCAGAAAGAACCCCACCACCCTGCCTCCCTGTCCTACTCCACACGCACATGGAACCTGAAAGTCTGCCGCCAGAACCCCACATCCTCAGCTCCTTTGGCTGCCCCTGAGGGGACCAGGAGCCTGTCAGTCTGCATGCAGACTTCATGTCCTTAGCTCCCCTTAATGCCCCTGACTGGACCAGGAACCTGTCAGTGTGCAGCCAAACCCCACATCCTTAGCTCCACTGCCTACCCCTGTTGGAAATGGAACCCGTGAGTCTGTGGCCAGAACCCCACCCACTTTGGCTCCCCTGCCTGCCCTTGACGCGACTGGGAACCTGTCAGTTGCGGCCAGAACCCCATGTCCTTAGCTGCCCTTCCTGCCCCTGATGGGACCGGGAACCTGTCAGTGTGCAGCCAGAACCCCACATCCTTAGCTCCACTGCCTGCCTCTGTTGGACCCAGTACCTGTAAGTCTGCGGCTAGAACCCCAGCTCCTGGGCTCATTTCCCGCCCCAGATGGACCCGGAATGTGTCAGTCTGCCACTAGAACCCTAACTTCTTTGCTCCCCTGACTTGCCCCTAACTGGAGCAGGAACCTGTCAGTCTGCAGCCAGAACCCCACCCTCTAGTCTCTGCTGAGTGCTCCTGACAGGACCGGGCACCAGTCAGTCTGCGGCCAAAACTCCACCCCCTTAGCTCCCTTGCCTGACCATACTGGACCAGAAATCTGTCAGTCTGTGGCCAGAACCACACGTAGCTAACTCCCCTTCCTGGCGTCACTGGACCGAAACGTGTCACTCTGAGGCCAGAACCACCCTCCTTGGCTCCCCTGAACGCCAATGATGGGACCGGGAACCCGTCAGTCTGCAGCCAGAACCCCAACCCTTGAGGCTCCAGTGAGTCCCCCTGATGGGACTGGGATCCTTTCAGTCTGCGGACAGAACTCCACCCCTTAGCTCCCAGGCCTGCCCCTGACTAGACCAGGAACCTGTCAGTCTGTGGCCAGAACCCCACCTCCTTGGCTCCTCTGACTGTCCCTGACTGGACCAGGAACCTGTCAGTCTGTGGCCAGAACTCCACCCCGTAGCTCCCCTGCCTGCCCCTGACTGGACCTGGAATCTGTCAGTCAGTCTGCGGAAGGAACCCCATGTCCTTAGCTCCCTGCCTACTCCTGATGGGACCAGAGACCTGTCGTCATTCTGTGGCCAGAACCCCACCTCCGTAGGCTACGCTGCCCGCCCCTGACTGGGCCAGGAACTTGTGAGTCTGCAGCCAGAACCCCACCCCATCAGCACCCCTACCTACCCTCGATGGACCCGCAACTGTCACCTGTGGCCAGAACCCCACCTCCTTAGGCTCCCCTGCCTACCTGTGACGGGACTCGGAACCTGTCAGTCTCGACCAGAGCCTAACCTGCGTGGCTCCCCTGACTTTCCCTGAGGGGGCCAGGAACCTGTCACTCTGTAGCCAGAACCCCACCTCATTGGGCTCCCCTGACAGCAACGGGAACCTGTCAGCCTGTGGCCAGATCCCCATGTCCTCAGCTCCCCTGCCTGCCCCTGATAGACCTGAACCTGTCAGTCTGTGGCCAGAACCAACCTCCTTGGCTCCCCTGACTGCCCGCGATGGGACCAGGAACCTGTCATGCTGCTGCCAGAACCTTAGCCAGAACGCCTTAGCTTCCCTGCCTGGCCATATGGACCGGGAACCTGTCCATGTGCGGCCAGAACCCCACATGCTTAGCTCCCCGGCTTGTCCCTGACTAGACAGGGAACTGGTATGTCTATGGCAGGAACACCATCCTCATACACTACCCTGCCTGCCCCTGATTGGAACCAGAGCCTGTCATTCTGCGGCCAGAACCCCACCTCCTTGGCTCCCCTGACTGCCTCTTTCTGGCCTGAGAACCTGACAGTCTAGGACTACAAGCCCACCTCTTGGATCCCCTGCCGGCCCTTGATGGAACTGGGAACCTGTCAGCCTGGGGCCAGAACCCCACCTCCTTGTCTCCCCTGCCTGCCGCTGATGGGACTGGTAGCTTGCCAGTCTAGGGCCAGAAACGCCGTCTTTGGCTCCCCTGCCTGCCCCTGACAGGACCGGGAACCTGTCAGTCTGCGGCAGGAACCCCAAGTCCTTAGCTCTCCTGCCTGCCCCTGACTGACCCAGAACCTGTCACTCTGCGACAGTTCCTGATCCAGTCAGGGGCACTCAGTGGATCCTAAGGGAGTGGTTTCTGGCTGCTGCAGACTGAGAGGTTCCCCGTCCCATCAGGGACAGGCAGGGGTCTAAGGAGGTGTGGTTCTGGTCACAGTCTGACAGGTTCCTGGTCCTGTCATGGGCAGGCGAGGGAGCTAATGGCGTGGGGTTTGGGCCGCAGACGGACAGTTTCCCTGTCCAGTCAGGGGCAGGCAGGGAACCAAGAGGTGGGTTTCTGGCCGCAGACCAACAGGTTCCCATTCTCATCGGGGGCAGGCAGGGGAGCTAAGCAGGTGCAGTTCTGGCGGCAGACTGACAGGTTCCTGTGCCAGTCAGGGGTGGGCAGGGGAGCCCAGGAGGTGGGGTTCTGGCAGGAGACTGGCAGGTTCCGGGTTCCGTTAGGGGCGTCAGGAGAGCTAAGGGGCTGGGTTTTGATAGCAAACTGACAGATTTCTGGTTCAGTCAGTGGACCCGCGAGGGAGCGACGGGTGTGGGGTTCTGGCTGCAGACTGACAGGTTCCCTGTCCAGTCAGGGGTACTCAGTGGAGCTTAAGGGGGTGGGGTTATGGTGGCAGACTGACCGGTTCCTGGTCGTGAATGGATAGGCAGGGGAGCTAAGGGGGTGGAGTTCTGAACAGACTGAGGTTTCCTGGTCCCATCAGGGGCAGGCAGGGGAGCTGAGGATGTGGGGTTCTGGCCACAGACTGACGAGTTCACAGTCCTCTCAGGGGCATGCTGGGGAACTAACAAGGTGGGGTTCTATGTGCTGACTGACAGGTGTCCGGTCCTGTCAGGGGCACTCAGTGGAGCCTAAGAGGGTGGGGGTTCTGGCTGCAGACTGACAGTATGGACGGCCCAGTATGGACAGGCAGGGCAACTAAGGACCCTGGTTTCCTGCCGCAGCCTGACAGTTCCAAGTACCGTCAGGGGCATGTGGGGAGCTGGCGAGTGGGGGGTTCTAGATGCTAGCTAACAGGTTCCTCATCCAGTCAGGGGCATTCAGTGGATCCTAAGGGAGTGGGTTTCTGGCTGCAGACCGAGAGGTTCCCCGTCCCATCAGGGGCAGGCAGGGAGCTAAGGGGGTGGGGTCCTGGCGGCAGACTGACAGGTTCCCCGTCCAGTCAGGGGCAGAAATAGCGCCAAGAGGGTGGGGTTTATGCGGGAGACTGACAGGTTCCCGGTCCAGGCAGGGGCAGGCAGGGGAGCTAAGGGGGTGGGATTCTGGCGGAAGACTTACAGGTTCCCCGTCCAGTCAGGGGCAGAAATAGCGCCAAGAGGGTGGGGTGCTGGCGGGAGACTGACAGGTTCCCCGTCCGGTCAGGGGCAGAAGGACCGCCGAGGCGCTGGGGTTTAGGCGGGAGACTGACAGGATGCCGGTCCAATCAGGGGCAGGCAGGGGAGCTAAGGGGGTGGTTTTCTGGCGGGAGACTGACAGGTTCCCCGTCCAGTCAGGGGCAGAAATAGCGCCAAGAGGGTGGGGTTTAGGACGGAGACTGACAGGTTCCCCGTCCAGTCAGGGGCAGGCAGGGGAACGCTAAAGGGGTGGGGTGCTGGCGGGAGACTGACAGGTTCCCCGTCCAGTCAGGGGCCGAAGCAGCGCCGAGGGGCTGGGGTTTAGGCGGGAGACTGACAGGATCACGGTCCAATCAGGGGCAGGCAGTGGAGCCTAAAGGGGTGGGTTTCTGGCGGGAGACTGACAGGTTCCCGATCCAGGCAGGGGCAGGCAGGGGAGCTAAGGGGGTGGGTTTCTGGCGGGAGACTGACAGGTTCCCGGTCCAGGCAGGGGCAGGCAGGGGAGCTAGGGATGCGGGGTTCTGGTTGACGACGGGCAGCTTTTGCTCCGAGTCAGGAGCTGGCAGGGGAGCCAAGGAGGTGGGGTTCTGGCGGGAGACTGACAGGGTCCCGTCCAGTCTGGGGCAGGCAGGACCGCCAAGGGGGTGGGGTTCTGGCGGCAGAGTGACAGTTTCCCGGTCCAGTTGTGGGCCGGCAGGGGAGCTAAGGCCTTGGGGTTTGGGCGCAGACTGACAGGTTCCTGGTCCAGTCAGGGGCAGGAAGGGGAACCAAGGAGGTGGGGTTCTGGCGGGAGACTGACAGGTTGCGGGTCCATCAGGGGCAGGCAGAGGAGCTGAGGTGGTGGGTTTCTGGTCGTCCACTGAGAGCTTCCCGGTCCCGTCAGTGGCAGTCAGGGGCGCCAGTGAGCTGTGGTTTGAGCGGCAGACTGACAGGTTCCAGGTCCACTGGGGTAGGGAGGGGAGCTGAGGAGGTGGGGTTCTGGCTGCAGACTTGGAGGTTCCGGGTCCCATCGGGGCAGGCAGAGGAGACGAGGTGGGGTCCAGGCTGCAGAAAGAGAGATTCCTCGTCCAGCAGGGGCAGGCAGAGCAGATAAGGAGGTGGGGTTCTGGCCACAGACTGACAGGTTCCCGTTCGGCGAGTCAGGGGCACTCGGGTGAGCCAAGAAACTGTGGACGTGTATTTCTTCCTGAGAGGATGCGTTCTGAGAGGAGGAGCGTGGTGGGGGCAAGAGGTGCGGAGTCACCGCACGGACGCCGGGAGGCGGGTGAGAGCAGTCCTGAGGCGGGCAGCCAGCAGACTCGTTTATTTCAGTTGCTACAGCTGCTTCTATGGCCAAGACAGCCCATCCAGTCAAGGGGCGGTCTAGGCCCTGACCAATCACAGGCTGTGGCCAGGCGGTTTCCAAAGCCATCCGATCACAGCCTGTGGCCAGGCAGGCTCTTGGTGCCAGGCAGGTTCTGAAACCATCCAGTCACGGCCCGCCATCAGTCAGGCTCTGTTGTCATGTGGTTTCTGAAAGCATCCAATCACGGCCGGCTGGCTGTCAGTCAGGCTCTGTTGTCATGTGGTTTCCTCTGTTGCCATGTGGTTTCAGAAGCCATCCAATCACGGCCTGGTGCCAGGCAATTTCTGTGGTCAGCGGCCATCTTGGCATGACCTTTTCTCCTCGGCGGCCATCTTGGCATGACCTTTTTCCCTCAGTGGCTATCTTGAAAGGACCTCTTCACCTTAACGACCTTTTCACCTTACCCCTTGCCATAGTGCACAGGGAACCTGTCAGCCTGCGACCAGACACTCCCCCTTAGCTCTCATGCCTGGACATTTTGGTCCAGGATCCTTTCCGTCTGTGGCCAAACCTGGGAACCTTTCCATCTGCGGCAGGAATCTCACGTCCTTGGCTCACCTGCCTGCCCCTGAGGGGACCAGGAACCTGTCGGTCAGCAGCCAGAGCCCACCCCCTTAGTCTCCACTGAGTGGCCCTGACGGGACCGGGAACCTGTCGGCCTGCTGACAGAACCCCACGTCATTGGCTCCGCTGACTGCCCCTGACAGCATGGGAACCTGTCAGTGTGTGACCGGAAACCAACCGCTTTAGCTCCTCTGCCTGCCCCTGATGGAGGTGGAATCCGTCACTCTGCGGCCAGAACCCCACATCCTTGGTTCCACTGACTTCCCCCTAATGGACCCAGAACCTCTCAGCCTCTGGCCAGACCCCACCTCCTTGGGCTCCCCTTCCTGCCCCTGATGGGACCAGGAATCTGTCAGTCTGCCGCCAAAACCCCACCCCTTAGCTCCCCTGCCTGGCCGTTCTGGACCGGGAACCTGTCAGTCTGTGACCAGAACCCCACCTCCATGGCTTCCCTGACTGCCACTGACAGAACTGAAACCCTGTCAGTCTGCGTCCAGAACCCCGCCTCCTTAGCTCCCCTGCCTTTCCCTGATGGGACCAGGAACCTCTCAGTCTCTGAGCAGAACCCCACTCCATCTGCTCCCCTTCCTGGACATCCTGCACCGGGACCTGTCAGTCTGACTCCAGAACCCAAACTCCTTAGGCTCCCCTGCCTGCCCCTAACAGCACCGGGTCATGTCAGTCTGCGACCAGAGGCTCACCTGTCTGCCCCTGACTCGACCTGGAACCTGTCAGTCTGCGGCAGGAATCCCACGTCCTTAGCTCCCCTGCCTGCCCCGAACAGAACTGGGAACCTGTCAGTCTGTGGCCCGGTCCCCCCACCTCCTTAGGCTCCCCTGCCTGCCCCTGACTGGACCAGGAACCTGTCAGTCTGCAGCCAAAGCCCCACCCAGCTTGGCTCCACTGAGTGCTCTTGACAGGACCGGGAACCTGTCAGTCTGTGGCCAGAACCCCACGTCCTTAGCTGCCCGCCCGCCTTTGATAGACCTGGAACCTGTAGTCTGCAGAAAGAACCCCACCACCCTGCCTCCCTGTCCTACTCCACACGCACATGGAACCTGAAAGTCTGCCGCCAGAACCCCACATCCTTAGCTCCTTTGGCTGCCCCTGATGGGACCAGGAGCCTGTCAGTCTGCATGCAGACTTCATGTCCTTAGCTCCCCTTATTGCCCCTGACTGGACCAGGAACCTGTCAGTGTGCAGCCAAACCCCACATCCTTAGCTCCACTGCCTACCCCTGTTGGAAATGGAACCCGTGAGTCTGTGGCCAGAACCCCACCCACTTTGGCCCCCCTGCCTGCCCTTGACGGGACTGGGAACCTGTCAGTTGCGGCCAGAACCCCATGTCCCTAGCTGCCCTTACTGCCCCTGACTGGACCGGGAACCTGTCAGTGTGCAGCCAGAACCCCACATCCTTAGCTCCACTGCCTGCCTCTGTTGGACCCAGTACCTGTAAGTCTGCGGCTAGAACCCCAGCTCCTGGGGTCATTTCCCGCCCCAGATGGACCCGGAATGTGTCAGTCTGCCACTAGAACCCTAACTTCTTTGCTCCCCTGACTTGCCCCTAACTGGAGCAGGAACCTGTCAGTCTGCAGCCAGAACCCCACCCTCTAGTCTCTGCTGAGTGCTCCTGACAGGACCGGGCACCAGTCAGTCTGCGGCCAAAACTCCACCCCCTTAGCTCCCTTGCTTGACCATACCGGACCAGGAATCTGTCAGTCTGTGGCCAGAACCACACGTAGCTAACTCCCCTTCCTGGCGTCACTGGACCGAAACGTGTCACTCTGAGGCCAGAACCACCCTCCTTGGCTCCCCTGACTGCCACTGATGGGACCGGGAACCCGTCAGTCTGCAGCCAGAACCCCAACCTTGAGGCTCCAGTGAGTCCCCCTGATGGGACTGGGATCCTTTCAGTCTGCGGACAGAACTCCACCCCTTGGCTCCCAGGCCTGCCCCTGACTAGACCAGGAACCTGTCAGTCTGTGGCCAGAACCCCACCTCCTTGGCTCCCCTGACTGCCTCTTTCTGGCCTGAGAACCTGACAGTCGAGGACTACAACCCCACCTCTTGGATCCCCTGCCGGCCCTTGATGGAACTGGGAACCTGTCAGTCTGGGGCCAGAACCCCACCTCCTTGTCTCCCCTGCCTGCCGCTGATGGGACTGGTAGCTTGCCAGTCTAGGGCCAGAAACGCCGTCTTTGGCTCCCCTGCCTGCCCCTGACAGGACCGGGAACCTGTCAGTCTGCGGCAGGAACCCCAAGTCCTTAGCTCTCCTGCCTGCCCCTGACTGACCCAGAACCTGTCACTCTGCGACAGTTCCTGATCCAGTCAGGGGCACTCAGTGGATCCTAAGGGAGTGGTTTCTGGCTGCTGCAGACTGAGAGGTTCCCTTCCCATCAGGGACAGGCAGGGGTCTAAGGAGGTGTGGTTCTGGTCACAGTCTGACAGGTTCCTGGTCCTGTCATGGGCAGGCGAGGGAGCTCATGGTGTGGGGTTTGGGCCGCAGACCGACAGTTTCCCTGTCCAGTCAGGGGCAGGCAGGGAACCAAGAGGTGGGTTTCTGGCCGCAGACCAACAGGTTCCCATTCTCCTCGGGGGCAGGCAGGGGAGCTAAGCAGGTGCAGTTCTGGCGGCAGACTGACAGGTTCCTGTGCCAGTCAGGGGCGGGCAGGGGAGCCCAGGAGGTGGGGTTCTGGCGGGAGACTGGCAGGTTCCGGGTGCCGTTAGGGGCGTCAGGAGAGCTAAGGGGCTGGGTTTTGATAGCAAACTGACAGATTCCTGGTTCAGTCAGTGGACCCGCGAGGGAGCGACGGGTGTGGGGTTCTGGCTGCAGACTGACAGGTTCCCTGTCCAGTCAGGGGTACTCAGTGGAGCTTAAGGGGGTGGGGTTATGGTGGCAGACTGACCGGTTCCTGGTCGTGAATGGATAGGCAGGGGAGCTAAGGGGGTGGAGTTCTGAACAGACTGAGGTTTCCTGGTCCCATCAGGGGCAGGCAGGGGAGCTGAGGATGTGGGGTTCTGGCCACAGACTGACGAGTTCACAGTCCTCTCAGGGGCATGCTGGGGAACTAACAAGGTGGGGTTCTATGTGCTGACTGACAGGTGTCCGGTCCTGTCAGGGGCACTCAGTGGAGCCTAAGAGGGTGGGGGTTCTGGCTGCAGACTGACAGTATGGACGGCCCAGTATGGACAGGCAGGGGAACTAAGGACCCTGGTTTCCTGCCGCAGCCTGACAGTTCCAAGTACCGTCAGGGGCATGTGGGGAGCTGGCGAGTGGGGGTTCTAGATGCCAGCTAACAGGTTCCTCATCCAGTCAGGGGCATTCAGTGGATCCTAAGGGAGTGGGTTTCTGGCTGCAGACTGAGAGGTTCCCCGTCCCATCAGGGGCAGGCAGGGGAGCTAAGGGGGTGGGGCCCTGGCGGCAGACTGACAGGTTCCCCGTCCAGTCGAGAGCAGGCAGTGGAGCAACAGGGGGTGGGGTTCTGGGCGCAGAATGACGAGTTCACAGCCAATGGCTCCCCCCGTCTCAGACGCGGGGACCAATCAGACGCTGGGCGGGAGTGTGCTTCCTGTTTCAGCGGCTCGGGGCGGAAGTGGTGTTGAACCGCGATTCATTCCACACAGCTCTCTTCTCTCTTTTCTTTTTAAAAAAAAAGCTCCTTGATCTAATTTTCCTGACCGAAATTATCATTTTGCTTCTATCATCTGTGGGCCATATGTCCTGGTTTCACACCGTCCAGCCACAGTAGGCTTGGACAGGGAGGAGCGGGAAGACTACAACTACCAAACGGCTCAGCGAGAGCGTCGCTTTGCGTCTGGGCTGGACTCGCCTGGGTGACACGTCGGGCAGCCAATGGCTTCCCCCTGTTTCAGACCCGGGGGCCAATCACAGGCCGGGTTGGTGTGTGCGTCCTGTTTCTGCGACTCGGGGCAGACATGGTCTTGAAAGGAACCCCATTTCAACACAGAACTCTCCCTTTCTTGGAAAAAAAAAAAGGCTCTATGATCTAATTTTCCTGACCTAAGTTATCATTTTTCTTTTATCATCTGTGGGCCATATTCCCTGGTTTCACATTGTCCAGCCACGTTAGGCTTGCACAGAGCGGGGCGGGGAGACTTCCACCTCCCCGAAGCCTCAGCGGCGGCGGCGACGCTCTACGTGTGGGCTGTACTGGCCTGAGTGACAGGTAGCCGACCCAATGGCTTCCCCGGTCTCAGACTCCGGACCGCTCAGACCTGGGGTGGGTGTGTGCTTCCTGTTTCGGAGGCGTCTGCTCGGGGCGGAAATGGTGTGGAAAGGAACCGTGTTTCAACCCAGCTGTCTTCTTTCTCTTCTTTGAAAAAAAGCTCTGAGGCCTAATTTTCCTGACCTAAATGATCATTTTTCGTCTGTCACCTGTGGGCCATATTTCCTGATTTCACATTGTCCAGCCGCCCTATGCTTGAACAGGGTGGACCGGGGAGACTACAACTCCCCAAAGCCTCAGCGGCAGGGCGCTCTGCGGCTGGGCTCGTCTGAGTGACAGGTCGGGCAGCCATTGGCTTCACGCGGTCTCAGACTCCGTTGCCAATCAGATGCTGAGTGGTTGTGTCGCCCTGTTTCTGCGGCTCGGGGCGGAAATGGTGTGGAAAGGAACCGCCTCGAGCCACGCCCCTCGCGGCTCCTGACTGGACGCGGGAAGTGACGTCTGCGCGCACCACGCGGCAGTCGTCCCGCCCATGTCCAGCTCGGACAGGACCGGGCAGCTTCGGGTCTGGGTCCCGCACGTCCCTGGCAGCCCCTGAGCGGGCGCGTACCCGCCTGTCCGTCCGCCAGAACCTCGCCCTGTAGCTTGGCCCTGCCTGCCCTTGTCTGGGAGGAGGAACGCGCAGTAGGAGCCCAGAACCTGTCTTCTGCCACGCTGCCTGCCCGCGCCCAGCACGGGCGGGACAGGCCGGACTGTTCCTCCTCATCCAGCAGAGCCACTCAGGGCCGGGCAGAGGGCGAGGTTCTGAACCTAGACCTGCGCCTCACTCGTCCAGGGAGGCCAGGCAGCCACCGGCGAGGAAGGAGGTGGCGTTCTGAGCGCGCACTGGAAAAAGTCATTAGCGGCAGTGCAGAGGGCGGGAGGAGGCGCTTTCCGGCAGCTTCTGGGTCGCGTTAGGGGCAGCAGGAGCGCTAAGGGGATGGGGTGCTGGCGGGAGACTGACAGATTCCCGGTCCAGTCAGGGGCAGAAGGAGCGCCGAGGGGGTGGGGTTTAGGCGGGAGACTGACAGGATCCCGGTCCAGTCAGGGGCAGGAAGCAGCGCCAAGGGGGTGGGGTTTAGACGGGAGACTGACAGGTTCCCCGTCCAGTCAGGGGCAGAAGGAGCGCCGAGGGGGTGGGGTTGAGGCGGGAGACTGACAGGATCGCGGTCCAATCAGGGGCAGGCAGTGGAGCCTAAAGGGGTGGGTTTCTGTCGGGAGACTGACAGGTTCCCGGTCCAGGCAGGGGCAGGCAGGGGAGCTAAGGGGGTGGGTTTCTGGCGGGAGACTGACAGGTTCCCGGTCCAGTCAGGGGCAGGCAGGGGAGCTAAGGGGGTGGGCTTCTGACGGGAGACTGACAGGTTCCCCGTCCAATCAGGGCAGAAGGAGCGCCGAGGGGCTCTGGTTTAGGCGGGAGACTGACAGGATCCCGGTCCAATCAGGGGATGGCAGGGAGCTAAGGGGGTGGGGTTCTGGCGGGAGACTGACAGGTTCCTGGTCCAGGCAGGGGCAGGCAGGGGAGCTAGGGATGCGGGGTTCTGGTTGACGACGGGCAGTTTTTGGTCCGAGTCAGGAGCTGGCAGGGGAGCCAAGGAGGTGGGGTTCTGGCGGGAGACTGACAGGGTCCCGTCCAGTTGGGGCAGGCAGGACCGCCAAGGGGGTGGGGTTCTGGCGGGAGACTGACAGGTTGCGGGTCCATCAGGGGCAGGCAGAGGAGCTGAGGTGGTGGGTTTCTGGTCGTCCACTGAGAGCTTCCCGGTCCCGTCAGTGGCAGTCAGGGGAGCCAGTGAGCTGTGGTTTGAGCGGCAGACTGACAGGTTCCAGGTCCACTGGGGTAGGGAGGGGAGCTGAGGAGGTGGGGTTCTGGCTGCAGACTTGGAGGTTCCGGGTCCCATCGGGGCAGGCAGAGGAGACGAGGTGGGGTCCAGGCTGCAGAAAGAAAGATTCCTCGTCCAGCAGGGGCAGGCAGAGCAGATAAGGAGGTGGGGTTCTGGCCACAGACTGACAGGGTCCCGTTCGTCGAGTCAGGGGCACTCGGGTGAGCCAAGAAAGTGTGGACGTTTACTTCTTCCTGAGAGGATGCGTTCTGAGAGGAGGAGCGTGGTGTTGCAAGAGGTGCGGAGTCACCGCACGGATGCCGGGAGGTGGGTGAGAGCAGTCCTGAGGCGGGCAGCCAGCAGACTGACTCGTTTATTTCAGTTGCTACAGCTGCTTCTATGGCCAAGACAGCCCATCCAGTCAAGGGGCGGTCTAGGCCCTGACCAATCACAGGCTGTGGCCAGGCGGTTTCCAAAGCCATCCAATCACAGCCTGTGGCCAGGCAGGCTCTTGGTGCCAGGCAGGTTCTGAAACCATCCAGTCACGGCCCGCCATCAGTCAGGCTCTGTTGTCATGTGGTTTCTGAAAGCATCCAATCACGGCCGGCTGGCTGTCAGTCAGGCTCTGTTGTCATGTGGTTTCCTCTGTTGCCATGTGGTTTCAGAAGCCATCCAATCACGGCCTGGTGCCAGGCAATTTCTGTGGTCAGCGGCCATCTTGGCATGACCTTTTCTCCTCGGCGGCCATCTTGGCATGACCTTTTTCCCTCAGTGGCTATCTTGAAAGGACCTCTTCACCTTAACGACCTTTTCACCTTACCCCTTGCCATAGTGCACAGGGAACCTGTCAGCCTGCGACCAGACACTCCCCCTTAGCTCTCATGCCTGGACATTTTGGTCCAGGATCCTTTCCGTCTGTGGCCAAACCTGGGAACCTTTCCATCTGCGGCAGGAATCTCACGTCCTTGGCTCACCTGCCTGCCCCTGAGGGGACCAGGAACCTGTCGGTCAGCAGCCAGAGCCCACCCCCTTAGTCTCCACTGAGTGGCCCTGACGGGACCAGGAACCTGTCGGCCTGCCGACAGAACCCCACGTCATTGGCTCCGCTGACTGCCCCTGACAGCATGGGAACCTGTCAGTGTGTGACCGGAAACCAACCGCTTTAGCTCCTCTGCCTGCCCCTGATGGAGGTGGAATCCGTCACTCTGCGGCCAGAACCCCACATCCTTGGTTCCACTGACTTCCCCCTAATGGACCCAGAACCTCTCAGCCTCTGGCCAGACCCCACCTCCTTGGCTCCCCTTCCTGCCCCTGATGGGACCAGGAATCTGTCAGTCTGCCGCCAAAACCCCACCCCTTAGCTCCCCTGCCTGGCCGTTCTGGACTGGGAACCTGTCAGTCTGCGACCAGAACCCCACCTCCATGGCTTCCCTGACTGCCACTGACAGAACTGAAACCCTGTCAGTCTGCGTCCAGAACCCCGCCTCCTTAGCTCCCCTGCCTTTCCCTGATGGGACCAGGAACCTCTCAGTCTCTGAGCAGAACCCCACTCCATCTGCTCCCCTTCCTGGACATCCTGCACCGGGACCTGTCAGTCTGACTCCAGAACCCAAACTCCTTAGGCTCCCCTGCCTGCCCCTAACAGCACCGGGTCATGTCAGTCTGCGACCAGAGGCTCACCTGTCTGCCCCTGACTCGACCTGGAACCTGTCAGTCTGCGGCAGGAATCCCATGTCCTTAGCTCCCCTGCCTGCCCCGAACAGAACTGGGAACCTGTCAGTCTGTGGCCCGGTCCCCCCACCTCCTTAGGCTCCCCTGCCTGCCCCTGACTGGACCAGGAACCTGTCAGTCTGCAGCCAAAGCCCCACCCAGCTTGGCTCCACTGAGTGCTCTTGACAGGACCGGGAACCTGTCAGTCTGTGGCCAGAACCCCACGTCCTTAGCTGCCCGCCCGCCTTTGATAGATCTGGAACCTGTAGTCTGCAGAAAGAACCCCACCACCCTGCCTCCCTGTCCTACTCCACACGCACATGGAACCTGAAAGTCTGCCGCCAGAACCCCACATCCTTAGCTCCTTTGGCTGCCCCTGATGGGACCAGGAGCCTGTCAGTCTGCATGCAGACTTCATGTCCTTAGCTCCCCTTATTGCCCCTGACTGGACCAGGAACCTGTCAGTGTGCAGCCAAACCCCACATCCTTAGCTCCACTGCCTACCCCTGTTGGAAATGGAACCCGTGAGTCTGTGGCCAGAACCCCACCCACTTTGGCCCCCCTGCCTGCCCTTGACGGGACTGGGAACCTGTCAGTTGCAGCCAGAACCCCATGTCCCTAGCTGCCCTTACTGCCCCTGACTGGACCGGGAACCTGTCAGTGTGCAGCCAGAACCCCACATCCTTAGCTCCACTGCCTGCCTCTGTTGGACCCAGTACCTGTAAGTCTGCGGCTAGAACCCCAGCTCCTGGGCTCATTTCCCGCCCCAGATGGACCCGGAATGTGTCAGTCTGCCACTAGAACCCTAACTTCTTTGCTCCCCTGACTTGCCCCTAACTGGAGCAGGAACCTGTCAGTCTGCAGCCAGAACCCCACCTCTAGTCTCTGCTGAGTGCTCCTGACAGGACCGGGCACCAGTCAGTCTGCGGCCAAAACTCCACCCCCTTAGCTCCCTTGCCTGACCATACCGGACCAGGAATCTGTCAGTCTGTGGCCAGAACCACACGTAGCTAACTCCCCTTCCTGGCGTCACTGGACCGAAACGTGTCACTCTGAGGCCAGAACCACCCTCCTTGGCTCCCCTGACTGCCACTGATGGGACCGGGAACCCGTCAGTCTGCAGCCAGAACCCCAACCTTGAGGCTCCAGTGAGTCCCCCTGATGGGACTGGGATCCTTTCAGTCTGCGGACAGAACTCCACCCCTTGGCTCCCAGGCCTGCCCCTGACTAGACCAGGAACCTGTCAGTCTGTGGCCAGAACCCCACCTCCTTGGCTCCTCTGACTGTCCCTGACTGGACCGGGAACCTGTCAGTCTGTGGCCAGAACCCCACCTCCTTGGCTCCTCTGACTGTCCCTGACTGGACCAGGAACCTGGCAGTCTGTGGCCAGAACTCCACCCCGTAGCTCCCCTGCCTGCCCCTGACTGGACCTGGAATCTGTCAGTCAGTCTGCGGAAGGAACCCCATGTCCTTAGCTCCCTGCCTACTCCTGATGGGACCAGAGACCTGTTGTCATTCTGTGGCCAGAACCCCACCTCCGTAGGCTACGCTGCCCGCCCCTGACTGGACCAGGAACTTGTGAGTCTGCAGCCAGAACCCCACCCCATCAGCACCCCTCCCTACCCTTGATGGACCTGCAACTGTCACCAGTTGCCAGAACCCCGCTTCCTTAGGCTCCCCTGCCTACCTGTGATGGGACTCGGAACCTGTCAGTCTCGACCAGAGCCTAACCTGCGTGGCTCCCCTGACTTTCCCTGAGGGGGCCAGGAACCTGTCACTCTGTAGCCAGAACCCCACCTCATTGGGCTCCCCTGACAGCAACGGGAACCTGTCAGCCTGTGGCCAGATCCCCATGTCCTCAGCTCCCCTGCCTGCCCCTGATAGACCTGAACCTGTCAGTCTGTGGCCAGAACCAACCTCCTTGGCTCCCCTGACTGCCCGCAATGGGACCAGGAACCTGTCATGCTGCTGCCAGAACCTTAGCCAGAACGCCTTAGCTTCCCTGCCTGGCCATATGGACCGGGAACCTGTCCATGTGCGGCCAGAACCCCACATGCTTAGCTCCCCGGCTTGTCCCTGACTAGACAGGGAACTTGTATGTCTGTGGCAGGAACACCATCCTCTTACACTACCCTGCCTGCCCCTGACTGGAACCAGAGCCTGTCATTCTGCGGCCAGAACCCCACCTCCTTGGCTCCCCTGACTGCCTCTTTCTGGCCTGAGAACCTGACAGTCGAGGACTACAACCCCACCTCTTGGATCCCCTGCCGGCCCTTGATGGAACTGGGAACCTGTCCGTCTGGGGCCAGAACCCCACCTCCTTGTCTCCCCTGCCTGCCGCTGATGGGACTGGTAGCTTGCCAGTCTAGGGCCAGAAACGCCGTCTTTGGCTCCCCTGCCTGCCCCTGACAGGACCGGGAACCTGTCAGTCTGCGGCAGGAACCCCAAGTCCTTAGCTCTCCTGCCTGCCCCTGACTGACCCAGAACCTGTCACTCTGCGACAGTTCCTGATCCAGTCAGGGGCACTCAGTGGATCCTAAGGGAGTGGTTTCTCCGCCATATCTGAATGTGAAAGTCCAGCTGGGTGCAGAAACTAGGGAAGAACAGACAGTGCACACATCTGGTCAGATGGCAAGTGTGTGACATTCAAGATGGTTTACAAAGTGGCCCACAACAGGTGATCTCTCCCTACCTCTTCATGTAGCGTGCCTTCAGACACTAACCCCTGGCTCACAACTTGAAGTCTATAAAGGACGGAGACCCTCAGCTATCACTGAGTGGCTCAGAGTACACTGCATGGCTTGTGCTCAATCACTTGTGTCCCTGTTCAAAGCACAGTTTATGAAAATAATCATACAAGCCGGCGCCGCGGCTCACCAGGCTAATCCTCCACCTGCGACGCCAGCACACCGGGTTTTAGTCCCGGTCAGGGCACCGGATTCTGTCCCGGTTGCCCCTCTTCCAGGCCAGCTCTCTGCTGTGGCCCGGGAGTGCAGTGGAGGATGGCCCAAGTGCCTGGGCCCTGCACCACATGGGAGACCAGGAGAAGTACCTGGCCCCTGCCATTGCATCAGCGCGGTGCGCCAGCCGCGGCGGCCATTGGAGGGTGAACCAACGGCAAAGGAAGACCTTTCTCTCTGTCTCTCTCTCACTGTCCAGTCCTGCCTGTCAAAAAAAAAAAGAGCCTATCAGCAAAAACCAAGACTCGTTCAAGGTGGTGAAGACCGCGCGTACGTTTCGGGAGTCTTATTTCAAGTTTTAATTCTTCTGCCAACACACTCATGGTAATCCCAGGCTAGTTGCTCTCGTTTCTGAATCGACGTGTCACCCACTGCGCCTCCCTCGTCTGGGCACTTCATCACTCACTCACTGAAGTTGCTGTTCAGAGTGTCCGCTGTGTCCTGTTCTCTCCTGCTCTAAAGTCACTGAGGAGACAGTACTGACGACGAAGCTGCAAACCCTTTCAAGAAGTCGTGTCTATACACGACCATGTTTTCAAGGCATTTCCGATGGATCTGACTGCCTGTCAAAAAAAAAATTAAAAAAAAAAAACTGAGATATTGCGGGTCTTGGTATTAGAAGATGAGCAAACTTTGTAGTTATGAATCTGCCTTGTCCAGCGTGCTCTACACGCCATGTTGATGACCCTCCTCTCCCTGAGAGAAGAGCCAGCCTGAGCCGTGGAGTGAGTGGAGCAGAAAACCAGATTAAAGGATTACAGAACGCAGAACGGGTCAAGTCGGTTTTTCCTATCGAGAGACAGAAACTAGAGTGACCTCCCTGGAGCTCTCAAGGTCACATCTGGGTGCCTGGGCACGAAAAAAGGTAAAAAAAATACATATATATATATCTCCAGGTTCTGGAACATTCTAGGACGTTCTAGAATGTTCCGGGATCCCTAGAATTTTTCCGAGGTGTTCTAGAATGTACCAGAACATCACCAAGTGAGTCTGGGGGGATTCTGGGATACGGGTCTGAGTAGAAGTTTCCCGGCTGGGTGTGACGGGTGTCCTGGTGCTGGCCTGGCCCTGCGGACATTGACGTGACATCCGGCGCCCACCGGGGCTGCGGAAACTTCCAGCACGTCGGCAGAGGGTCTCAGACCCCCCAGGACGCTCGCTGGGTTCTCTGGAACATACTGGAACATTCTACAACATTCCAAGACCCCAAAGACACTCACCAAGCGGTCCAGGGCATCCTACGAACATTCTAGAAAATTCTACGTCATCCACCAGTATTCCGGAACACTCCAAGACCAGGCGCTCTAGAATATTCTAAGGCCCCGAGGACGTGCGCCGGGCTCTCTAGAACATTCTGGAACATTCCACAGAATTCCTCGCGATTCCAAGGACATTCCCTGGGCATTCTAGAACATTCTGGAATCCTGGAAACACCCACCAGGGGTTCTGGAAAATTCCAAGGCCCAAGAACGCACGACAGACTCTCCCAGAATTCCCTGGGAGCACTGACCGTTCCGGAACGTCCCTGGTGTCCACCAGGATGTTTGCACAACCTTCGGCCCGCCAACTCCTCCCCCAGCCCTGGCAATAAATAGACGCCGGGTCCCCGCCGGCTCAGACGACGACGAAGACGATGGTGATGAAGATGACGGTGACGAAGGCTCTCCTCCTCGCCCTCACGGTGGGCGTGGCCTGTGCGGACATCGACCCCGCCCAGGTATCATTAATTTGCATCATTAGTTCCCAGTATTAATTCTCGTCATGAATTCATATCATTTCTTCACATCATTACTTCGCATCACTAATTCGCATCACTACTTTGCGTTGTTTCTTCAGCCGTATCATTAATGCGCGTCATTTCTTCACCTCCCCAGCTCTCCGGGCCCTGGCGCACCTCCGCCATGGCCTCCGACATCCTGGAAATGATCCTGGAGGATGGGCCACTCCCGATGCTGTTCCGCGAGATGGAGTGCAACGAGGACTGCAACGCCCTGAACGTCTTCTTCTATGTCAAGTGAGGGGCGGGGCCAGGGGAGACAAGCCGAGGCCACAGACAGAGAGCCAGGGGGGAGCAATCGAGCCCAGAGAGCGGGGAAGACAGGCGCCGCCAAGCCCAAGCGATCCCAGAGAGAGAGACAGAGCAGGCCAGGGCGACCAGCCGAGCCCAGAGAGAGAGATAGCAGACAGGAGTAGTTGAGCCCAGAGTCAGAGAGCATGTGGGCTAGAGGGGAGTAATGGAGCTGAGAGTGAGCAGACAGGAGTAGTTGAGCCCAGAGACAAAGAGCAAGCTAGGGGGGACCAGCCGAGCCCAGGGAGAGTGAGCAGACAGTAGTTGAGCCCAGAGTCAGAGAGCATGTGGGCTAGAGGGGAGTAATGGAGCTGAGAGTGAGCAGACAGGACCAGCCGATCCCAGAGTCAAAGAGCAGGCCATGGTGGACCAGCCGAGCCCAGAGAAAGAGTAGACAGGAGCAGTTGAGCCCAGAGTCAGAGAGCAGGTGGGCTAGAGGGGAGTAATGGAGCTGAGAGAGAGCAGACAGGACCAGCCGATCCCAGAGTCAAAGAGCAGGCCATGGTGGACCAGGCGAGCCCAGAGGGAGAGCAGACAGGAGCAGTTGAGCCCACAGCGAGTGGCCATGTTCCCGGTCTCTCCTTCAGGAAGAACGAGGTATGCACCCCGCACACGGTTGTGGCCCAGAAGAACGCAGACGGCATCTACACCACTGACTGTGAGTACAGAGCATTTCGGAAAGTTCCAGACAATTCCAGACGACCCCAGGGAATGTCCGGTGTGTTCCAGAATGTTCGAGAATGTTCCCAGAAATGTTCCAGGATGCTGCAAATGTCCCAGGATGCTCCAGTTCCTCAATGTTCTAGAATGTTCCAGAATGCGCTAGAATGTCCCAGCATGCCCCGGCACATCCAGAACACCCACCTCTCTCCCTACAGTCGAGGGCCAGACCTCCTTCCAGTTCCACGTATTGGATCCCGCTAGGCTCTTCGTCTTCATCAATAACATGGGGTCCAGCGGCACCACCAGCCGCCTCAGCTTCCTTGTGGGTGAGCCCCCCTCACACACACATGTACACTGCCGGTGCCCGCTAGGGATACGCACCACGACCCGAGAGTCTGAGCCCAACTGTATACAGGGAAAGGGGGGATACAGTCGGTGCCCACTGGATAAAGCGAGTGTATACAGTCAGTGCCCACTAGACATGGTGGGCATATACAGTCGGTGCCCACTAACGCTAGCATATACAGTTGGCGCTCGCTAGATGGGGTGAGTGTATACAGCCACTAAAGTGAGTGTATGCAGTAGGCTCACACTAAAGCAAGCGTACTCAGTCGGCACCCACTCTTGCCACAGTCAAATTGAAAGTCATAAATGACGACCGGCTGGAGGACTACGCGAGGCTCACGGAGCAGAATGGGATCCCGCAGAAGTACATCCGGCGTGTGGGCGACACAGGTGAGGCTGCGGCAGCTTCCGGGCTGACTTGGCGCTGACTCGGCGCTGACTCGGCTTTCCTCTCTCTCCAACAGACACCTGTCCACCCTGAGGACGCCTCCCTTGGAGAAGGTGCCAGAACATTCTAGACCATTCCAGAACCGCCCCTCCTGCACAATGATTCCTCCCCTGATCGCCTCACCATCTCCTCCCACCTGCGAACGCGCTAGCATGCTCCGGAACATTCTAGAGCATTCTGGATTGATCCAAGATGGTCTGGATTGTTCCAGAATTTCTAGAAAGCTTCGGAACATTCTAGAATCGGCCGTCCCCAGCTTTCTCTGCTTCCTGTTCATGGAATAAACTCATCCCAGGCACAGTCCCAGTCGTTTATTTTAAACGATTTTTATTGTTCCGTCAAAAGACAGAGTGAGCTGGTGGAGGAACCCAGGGGCTACCTCCGGGTCTCCCTGCACTGTCAGTCACCGTTCACTGACAAGGGGGTGGGCTCTGTCATCTGGTGGCTGTCAATCAGCCCTGAGTGACACTGGGGGGGTTCTCCCCAACTCCACTGGCAGCCAGTCACACTCCACCAGGATCCCAGGGCCACATCCGGGTCCCCATGGCCACATCCGGGTCTCCAGGGCAATATCCGGCTCCCCAGGGCTCCACTCATGTCCGCAGTGACACATCCAGGTCCCCAGGGGTACATCCTGGTCCCCAGGGCCACATCCGGGTCTAAGTGCTCCATCCGGGTCTCTGGGCTCCATCTGGGTCCCTAAGGGCTCCATCCGGGTCTCTGGGCTCCATCCGGGACTCCTGGCTCCATCCGAGTCTCTGGGCTCCATACAGGTCTCTGGGCTCCATCGGGGTCTCTGGTCTCCATCTGTATCTCTGGGCTCCATCTGGGTCCCTTAGGAAACATCCTGGTCCCTAAGGCTCCATCCGGGTCTCTGTGCTCCTTCAGGGTCACTAAGGCTACATCCGGGTCCTTAAGGTTTCTTCCGAGTCCTTAAGGCTCCATCCAGGTCTCTGGGCTCCATCCAGGTCTCTGGACCACATCCGGGTCTCTGGGCTCCATCCGGGTTTCGGGGCTCCAACAGTGTCCCTAAGGCTGCATCCAGTCTCTGGGCTCCATCCGAGTCTCTGGGCTCCACCCCGATCTTCAGGGCCACATCCAGGTCCCCAGGGCCATATCCGGGTCTCCAGGGCCACATCCGGTTCCCCAGGGCTCCATCCGGGTCTCCAGGGCCACACCAGGGTCTCCAGGGCCACACCAGGGTCTCCAGGGCCACATCCGGATCTCCAGGGCTCCCTCCAGGGCCATATCTGGGTCCCAGGGCTCCACCCAGGGTCTCTGGGCTCTCTCCAGGTCTCTGAGCTACATCCGGGTCCCTAAGGCTCCATCCTGGTCTCTGGGCTCCATCCTGGTCTCGGGGCTCTGCCCGAGTCTCTGGGCTCCATTCGGGTCCCTAAGGCTCCATCCGCATCCCTAAGGCTCCATGCGGGTCTTTGGGCTCCATCCAGGTCCCTAAGGATCCAACCGGGACTCCTGGCTCCATCTGAGTCTCTGGGCTCCATCCTGGTCTCGGGGCTCTGCCCGAGTCTCTGGGCTCCATCTGGGTCCCTAAGGCTCCATCCGCATCCCTAAGGCTCCATGCGGGTCTCTGGGCTCCATCCAGGTCCTTAAGGCTCCATCTGAGTCTCTGGGCTCCATTAGAGTCTCTGGGCTCCATCCGGGTCTTTGGGCTCCATCCAGGTCCCTAAGGATCGATCCGGGACTCCTGGCTCCATCCGAGTCTCTGGGCTCCATACAGGTCTCTGGGCTCCATCCAGGTCTCTGGGCTCCATCCATATCTCTGGGCTCCATCTGGGTCCCTAAGGATCCATCCGGGACTCCTGGCTCCATCCGAGTCTCTGGGCTCCATCCAATTCCCTAAGACTCCATCCAAGTCCCTAAGGATCCATCCGGGTCTCTGGGCTCCATCCAGGTCTCTGGGCTCCATCCAAGTCTCTGGGCTCCATCCGGGTTCCTAAGGCTCCATCCGGGTCCCTAAGGCTCCATCCAGTTCCCTAAGGCTCTTCCGAGACTCTGGGCTCCATCTGGGTCCCTAAGGCTCCATCCGGGTCCATAAGGCTCCATCCGGGTCTTTGGGCTCAATGCGAGTCTCTGGGCTCCATCCGGGTCTCTGGGCTCCATCCATATCTCTGAGCTCCATCTGGGTCCCTAGGGCTCCATCCTGGTCTCTGGGCTCCATCCGGGTCTCTGGGCTCCATCCGGGTCCCTAAGGCTCCATCCGGATCTCTGGGCTCCATCTGGGTCTCTGGGCTCCACCAGGGTCTCTGGGCTCCATCTGGGTTCCTATGGCTCCATCCGGATCTCTGGGCTCCATCCGGGTCCCTAAGACTCCATCGGGGTCCCTAAGGCTCCATCCGGGTCTCTGGGCTCCATCCGAGTCCTTAAGGCTCTATCCGGTCTCTTGGCTCAATCCGAGTCTCTGGGCTCCATCCGGGTCTCTGAGCTCCATCCGGGTCTCCAGGGCCACATCGGGTCTCCCAGGGCTCCACATACGGGACCCAGGGCCACATCCGGTTCCCCAAGGGACATATCGGGGTCCCCAGGGCCACATCCAGGTGTCTCGGGCCATTACCGGTTCTCCAGGGCCACATCCGGGTCTAGGGCCACATCCAGGTCTCCAGGGCTCCATCCAGGTCTCCAGGAACATCTGGGTCTCCAGGGCCACATCAGCATGATCAGGGCCACATCCGGGTCTCTAGGGCTCTCTCCAGGGCCACATCCAGGTCTCCATCACTACATCCGGCTCTCTATGGCGCCATCCAGGTCTCCGGGGTCACATCCGGATCTCCAGGGCCACATACGGGCTCCCAGGGCCACATCCGGGTCCTTAGAGTCACATGGGGGTCTCCAGGGCCACACCCGGGTCTCTAGGGCCACATCTGGGTCTCCCAGGGCTCCATCCGGGTCCCCCAGGTCCACATCCGGGTTGCCAAGGCCACATCGGGGTCTCCCAGGGCTCCATCCAGGTCCACATCAGGTCCCCAGGGCCACATCCAGTTCTCCCAGGGCCACATTCGGGTCCCCACGTCCACACCCGGGTCCCAGGGCCACATCCAGGTCCCTAGGGCCATATCCGGGTCTCCAGGGCTCCATCCAGGTCTCTAAGGCTTTATCCAAGTCTCTGGGTTCCATCAGAGTCTCTGGGCTCCATCCGTATCTCTGAGCTCCATCCAGGTTCCTAAGACTCCATCCGGGTCTCTGGGCTCCATCCGAGCCCCTAATGCTCTATCTCAATCTCTGGGCTCCATCCAAGTCTCTGGGCTCCATCCGGATTCCTAAGGCTCCATCAGGTCTCTCAGCTCCATCTGGGTCCCTAAGGCTCCATCCGGATATCTGGGCTCTATCAGGTCTCTGGGCTCCATCCGGGTTCCTAAGGCTCCATCCAAGTCTCTGGGCTCCATCCAGGTCCCTAAGACTCCATCAAGGTCCCTAAGGCTCCATCCGGGTCTCTGGGCTCCATCCGGGTCTCTGGGCTCCATCCGGGTCCCTAATGCTCCATCGGGGTCCCTAAGGCTCCATCCGGGTCTCTGGGTTCCATCCGAGTCCCTAAGATTCCATCCGGGTCCCTAAGGCTACATCCGGGTCTCTAGGGCCATATCCGAGTCTCCAGGGCCACATCCATTATCTCCAGGGCTCCCTCCAGGGCCACATCTGGGTTCCAGGGCTCCACCCTGGTCTCCAGGGCCACATTCGGTTCCTCAGGGCCACATAGGGGTCTCCAGGGCCACATCCGGGTCTCCAGGGCTCCCTCCAGGGCCACATTCGGGTTTCAAGGGCTCTATCCGGGTCTCTAGGGCTCCACCCCTGTCTCCAGGGCAACATTCGTGTCTCCACACCACATCCGGATCCTCAGGGCCACATTCAGGTGTCCAGGGCTACATTCAGGTCTCTAGGGCTACATCAGGATCTCTAGGGTCACATCTGGGTCTCCAGGCCCACATTGGGGTCTCCAGGGCTCCATCCGGGTCCAGGGCCACATCCAGGTCTCCAGGGCCACATCCGGGTCTCCAGGGCTCCCTCCAAGGCTACATCTGGGTCCCAGGGCTCCACCCGGGTCCCAAGGGCCACATCTGGGTCCCCAGGGCCACCAACAGGTCTCCGGGCTACATCGGGTTCTCTGGGCTCCATCCGGGTCACTGGGCTCCATCCGGGTCTCTGGGCAACATCTGGGTGTCTGGGCTCTCTCCGAGTCTCTGGGCTCTCTCCAGGTCTCTGAGCTACATCCGTGTCCATAAGGCTCCATCCGAGTCTGGGCTCCAACCGAGTCTCTGGGCACCAGCAAGGTCCCTAGGATCCATCCGGGTTCCTAAGGCTCCATCCGGGTCCCTAAGGTTCCATTCGGGTCCCTAAAGCTCCATCCGAGTCTCTGGGCTCCATTAGGGTCTGTGGGATCCATCCGGGACCCTAAGACTCCATCCGGGTTTCTGGGCTCCATCCAGGTCCCTAAGGCTCCATCCAGGTCCCTAAGGCTCCATACGCGTCCCTAAGGCTCCATCCGGGTCTCTGGGCTCAATCCGGGTCGCTAAGGATCCATTCCGGTCTCTGTGCTCCACCCGGGTCTCCAGGGCAACATCCGGATCACTGCGCTCCATCTGGGTCTCTGGGCTCCATTAGAGTCTCTGGGCTCCATCCAGGTCTCTGGGCCCCATCCGAGTCTCTGGGCTCTATCCGGGTCTCTGGGCCACATCAGGCTCTCTGAGCTCCATCCGGGTCACTGGGCTCCATCCGGGTCTCTGGGCCACATCGGGGTCATTGGCTCCATCCGGGTCTCTGGGCCACATCGGGCTCTCTGAGCTCCATTCGAGTCTCTGGGCTCTCTCCAGCTCTCTGAGCTACATCCGGGTCCCTAAGGCTCCATCCTCTTCTCTGGGCTCCATCCTAGTCTCAGGGCTCCATCCGAGTCTCTGGGCTCCATCCGAGTCTCTGGGCTCCATCCGGGTCCCTAAGGCTCCATTCCGGTCTCTGGGCTCCATCCGAGTCTCTGGGCTCCACCAGGGTCTCCGGGCCACATCCGAGTCCCCATTGCCACATCCGGGTCCACAGGGCCACCTCCAGGTCTCTGGATTCCATTGGGTTCTCTGGGCTTCATCCGAGTCTCTGTGCTGCATCCGGGTCTCTTGGCTCATTCCGGGTACCTAAGGCTCCATCCGAGTCTCTGAACTCCATCCGGGTCCCTAAGACTCCATCCGAGTTCCTAAGGCTCTATCTGGGTTCCTAAGGCTCCATCCGAGTCTATGGATTCCCTCCGGCTTACACAGAGCCGGGCGGGGATACTACACCTTCCCGAAGCCTCAGCGGCGGCGGCGACGCTCTACGTGTGGGCTGTACTGGCCTGAGTGACAGGTAGCCGACCCAATGGCTTCCCCGGTCTCAGACTCCGGACCGCTCAGACCTGGGGTGGGTGTGTGCTTCCTGTTTCGGAGGCGTCTGCTCGGGGCGGAAATGGTGTGGAAAGGAACCGTGTTTCAACCCAGCTGTCTTCTTTCTCTTCTTTGAAAAAAAGCTCTGAGGCCTAATTTTCCTGACCTAAATGATCATTTTTCGTCTGTCACCTGTGGGCCATATTTCCTGGTTTCACATTGCCCAGCCACCCTCTGCTTGGACAGGGTGGACCGGGGAGACTACAACTCCCCAAAGCCTCAGCGGCAGGGCGCTCTGCGGCTGGGCTCGTCTGAGTGACAGGTCGGGCAGCCATTGGCTTCACGCGGTCTCAGACTCCGTTGCCAATCAGATGCTGAGTGGTTGTGTCGCCCTGTTTCTGCGGCTCGGGGCGGAAATGGTGTGGAAAGGAACCGCCTCGAGCCACGCCCCTCGCGGCTCCTGACTGGACGCGGGAAGTGACGTCTGCGCGCACCACGCGGCAGTCGTCCCGCCCATGTCCAGCTCGGACAGGACCGGGCAGCTTCGGGTCTGGGTCCCGCACGTCCCTGGCAGCCCCTGAGCGGGCGCGTACCCGCCTGTCCGTCCGCCAGAACCTCGCCCTGTAGCTTGGCCCTGCCTGCCCTTGTCTGGGAGGAGGAACGCGCAGTAGGAGCCCAGAACCTGTCTTCTGCCACGCTGCCTGCCCGCGCCCAGCACGGGCGGGACAGGCCGGACTGTTCCTCCTCATCCAGCAGAGCCAGTCAGGGCCGGGCAGAGGGCGAGGTTCTGAACCTAGACCTGCGCCTCACTCGTCCAGGGAGGCCAGGCAGCCACCGGCGAGGAAGGAGGTGGCGTTCTGAGGGCGCACTGGAAAAAGTCATTAGCGGCAGTGCAGAGGGCGGGAGGAGGCGCCCTCCGGCAGCTTCCGGGTCGCGTTAGGGGCAGCAGGAGCGCTAAGGGGGTGGGGTGCTGGCGGGAGACTGACAGATTCCCGGTCCAGTCAGGGGCAGAAGGAGCGCCAAGGGGGTGGGGTGCTGGCGGGAGACTGACAGGATCCCGGTCCAGTCAGGGGAAGGCAGCACCGCCAAGGGGGTGGGGTTTAGGCGGGAGACTGACAGGTTCCCCGTCCAGTCTGGGGCAGGCAGGGGAACGCTAAAGGGGTGGGGTGCTGGCGGGAGACTGACAGGTTCCCCGTCCAGTCAGGGGCAGAAGGAGCGCCGAGTGGGTGGGCTTTACTCTCTTTTCTCGAAAATAAAAGCTCTATGATCTAATTTTCCTGACCTAAGTTATCATTTTTCTGTTATCATCTGTGGGCCATATTCCCTGGTTTCACATTGTCCAGCCACGCTCGGCTTGCACAGAGCGGGGCGGGGAGACTACAACTCCCAGAAGCCTCAGCGGCGGCGGCGACGCTCTACGTGTGGGCTGTACTGGCCTGAGTGACAGGTAGCCGACCCAATGGCTTCCCCGGTCTCAGACTCCGAACCGCTCAGACGCGGGGTGGGTGTGTGCTTCCTGTTTCGGAGGCGTCTGCTCGGGGCGGAAATTCTATATGTAAGAGCTGAGAAAGCTTTCTTTTCTTTCAAAAAAAAAAAAAAAGCTGTGAGGCCTAATTTTCCTGACCTGAGCTATCATTTTCCTTTTATCATCTGTGGGCCATATTTCCTGGTTTCACATTGCCCAGCCACCCTCTGCTTGGACAGGGTGGACCGGGGAGACTACAACTCCCCAAAGCCTCAGCGGCAGGGCGCTCTGCGGCTGGGCTCGTCTGAGTGACAGGTCGGGCAGCCATTGGCTTCACGCGGTCTCAGACTCCGTTGCCAATCAGATGCTGAGTGGTTGTGTCGCCCTGTTTCTGCGGCTCGGGGCGGAAATGGTGTGGAAAGGAACCGCCTCGAGCCACGCCCCTCGCGGCTCCTGACTGGACGCGGGAAGTGACGTCTGCGCGCACCACGCGGCAGTCGTCCCGCCCATGTCCAGCTCGGACCGGACGAGGCAGCTTCGGGTCTGGGTCCCGCACGTCCCTGGCAGCCCCTGAGCGGGCGCGTACCCGCCTGTCCGTCCGCCAGAACCTCGCCCTGTAGCTTGGCCCTGCCTGCCCTTGTCTGGGAGGAGGAACGCGCAGTAGGAGCCCAGAACCTGTCTTCTGCCACGCTGCCTGCCCGCGCCCAGCACGGGCGGGACAGGCCGGACTGTTCCTCCTCATCCAGCAGAGCCAGTCAGGGCCGGGCAGAGGGCGAGGTTCTGAACCTAGACCTGCGCCTCACTCGTCCAGGGAGGCCAGGCAGCCACCGGCGAGGAAGGAGGTGGCGTTCTGAGCGCGCACTGGAAAAAGTCATTAGCGGCAGTGCAGAGGGCGGGAGGAGGCGCCCTCGGGCAGCTTCCGGGTCGAGTTAGGGGCAGCAGGAGCGCTAAGGGGGTGGGTGGGGTTTAGGCGGGAGACTGACAGGTTCCCGGTCCAGTCAGGGGCAAAAGGAGCGCCAAGGGGGTGGGGTGCTGGCGGGAGACTGACAGGTTCCCCGTCCAGTCAGGGGCAGAAGGAGCGCCAAGGGGGTGGGGTGCTGGCGGCAGACTGACAGGATCCCGGTCCAGTCAGGGGCAGGCAACATGGTCTTGAACCCAGCTCACTTCTCTCTTTTCTTAGTTTGAAGGCAGAGTGGACAGTGAGAGAGAGACAGAGAGAAAGGTCTTCCTTTGCCGTTGGTTCACCCTCCCATGGCTGCTGCGGCCGGCGCACCGCGCTGATCCGATGGCAGGAGCCAGGTACTTTTCCTGGTCTCCCATGGGGTGCAGGGCCCAAGCACCTGGGCCATCCTCCACTGCACTCCCTGGCCACAGCAGAGAGCTGGCCTGGAAGAGGGGCAACCGGGACAGAATCCGGCGCCCCGACCGGACTAGAACCCGGTGTGCCGGCGCCGCAAGGTGGAGGATTAGCCTATTGAGCCACGGCGCCGGCTCGATCAAGGAGCTTTTTTTAAAAGAAAAGAGAGGAGAGAGCTGTGTGAAATGCGGTTCAGCACTACTACCGCCCCGAGCCGCTGAAACAGGAAGCACACGCCCGCCCAGCCTCTGATTGGTCCCCGAGTCTGAGACCGGAGAAGCCATAGGCTGTGCTACCTGTCACTCGTACGAGCCCAGCCCAGTCGTAGAGCGCCGCATCCGCCGCCGCTAGGGCTCCTGGCAGCTGTAGTTCAGGGCTGCGTTCAGACAAGGCAAGTGTGCCTGCACAATTTGAAATCAGGAAAGATGGCCCAAAAATGATAAAAGAAAAATGATAACTTAGGTCCGGAAAATTAGATCATAGAGCTTTTATTTTCAAGAAAAGAGAGAAGTGAGTTGGGTTGAACGTGGTTTGTTTCAAGACCACGTCCGTCGGGAGCCGCAGAAACAGGAAGCCCGCAACCACCCAGCATCTGATTGGCCCCCGGGTCTGAGACGCGTGAAGCCATTGGCTTGCGGACCTGTCACTCAGGCGAGTCCAGCCCAGACGCAAAGCGACGCTCTCGCTGAGCCGTTTGGGAGTTGTGGTCTCCCCGCTCCGCCCAGTTCAAGCCTAGCGTGGCTGGGCAATGTGAAACCAGGAAATATGGCCCACAGATGATAAAAGGAAAATGATAGCTCAGGTCTGGAAAATTAGGCCTCACAGCTTTTTTTTTTTTTTGAAAGAAAAGAAAGCTTTCTCAGCTCTTACATATAGAATTTCCGCCCCGAGCAGACGCCTCCGAAACAGGAAGCACACACCCACCCCGCGTCTGAGCGGTCCGGAGTCTGAGACCGGGGAAGCCATTGGGTCGGCTACCTGTCACTCAGGCCAGTACAGCCCACACGTAGAGCGTCGCCGCCGCCGCTGAGGCTTCGGGGAGTTGTAGTCTCCCCGCCCCGCTCTGTGCAAGCCGAGCGTGGCTGGACAATGTGAGACCAGGGAATATGGCCCACAGATGATAAAAGAAAAATGATAACTTAGGTCAGGAAAATTAGATCATAGAGCTTTTATTTTCAAGAAAAGAGAGAAGGCCAGCGCCGCGGCTCACTAGGCTAATCCTCCAGCTAGCGGCGCCGGCACCCCGGGTTCTAGTCCCGGTGGGGGCGCCGGATTCTGTCCCGGTTGCCCCTCTTCCAGGCCAGCTCTCTGCTGTGGCCAGGGAGTGCAGTGGAGGATGGCCCAAGTGTTGGGCCCTGCACCCCATGGGAGACCAGGAAAAGTACCTGGCTCCTGCCATCGGATCAGCGCGGTGCGCTGGCCACAGCGCACCGACCGCAGCGGCCATTGGAGGGTGAACCAACGGCAAAAGGAAGACCTTTCTCTGTCTCTCTCTCTCACTGTCCACGCTGCCTGTCAAAAAAATAAAAGGCGGCGCTGCGGCTCACTAGGCTAATCCTCCGCCTAGCGGCGCCGGCACGCCGGGTTCTAGTCCCGGTGGGGGCGCCGGATTCTGTCCCGGTTGCCCCTCTTCCAGGCCAGCTCTCTGCTGTGGCCCGGGAGTGCAGTGAAGGATGGCCCAGGTGCTTGGCCCTGCACCCCATGGGAGACCAGGAGAAGTACCTGGCTCCTGCCATCGCATCAGCGCGGTGCGCTGGCCGCTTTGGCCACTGGAGGGTGAACCAACGGAAAAGACCTTTCTCTCTGTGTCTCTCTCATGGTCTATAACTCTGCCTCTCAGATAAATATAATCTTTTTTTTTTAAAGATTTATGTATTTGAAAGGGTTACACAGAAGTTTTTATTCACAAGAAGCTATGAGCTAATGTATAATCTTTAAGTTTTTTTTTGTTTTTTGTTTTTTGGTTTTTTTTGAAGGCAGAGTGGACAGTGAGAGAGAGACAGAGAGAAAGGTCTTCCTTTGCCGTTGGTTCACCCTCCAATGGCTGCTGCGGCCAGCGCACCGCGTTGATCCGAAGCCAGGAGCCAGGTGCTTCTCCTGGTCTCCCATGGGGTGCAGGGCCCAAGCACTTGGGCCATCCTCCACTGCACTTCCTGGCCACAGCAGAGAGCTGGCCTGGAAGAGGGGCAACCGGGACAGAATCCGGTGCTCAAATGGGATGTTAGCATTGTAGGCCAGGGTGTTAAACCACTGCACCACAGCGCTGGCCCCATAAATAAAATCTTTAAAAAAAATGCACATTGGACAGTTAACTCAGAAATCAGGAAAAGTGACCAGCTAACATGTGAAAACTTCACAATTTAGGTTTTCAAATTAATGAAAATATAATTATAAATTCATCAATATTGTGTCATAGAGTTCTGAAATTTTACTCTTGTGAGGATTTTGTAATCTGTTTCCCTTCTATTTGTTTATTGATTATTTCTAGAAGATTGCTGTGTGCTATCATTCATATTTTTATTTTTTCTTTATTTTAAAATTATTGTTTTAATTGCCCATATTTTTGTGGTATAGTATGGTAATAGATTCATATATACAAATGTGCAATAATTAAATCAGGCTCAGATTTTTTTAAAGAATGGCTTTTTTTTTGAGAAAAAGAGAAAGAGCTACCATTTGTTGTTGCACTCATGTTCTTAAAGATTTCTTTGAAACACAGAGAGAAAGAGAGAGGGTGACATGGAGAACGACATCTTCCACCACCACTTCTTTCAACAAGTGGTTATAACAGCCAGGGCTTGGGTAGGTGGAAGCCTGCAGCCAAGAACACCATTTAGCTCTCCTGTGTGGTCATCAGGTACATTAACAGGAAGCTGCATCAGAACTGGAGCGGTGATGACTTTGGCATGTGATATAGGCAACCCAGCCCACTGTATCAGATTGCTTATTCCTAGGCTTGTTTCTACTGAAATTGGGCCCGATGTTGTTGGTTGAGAGAAGCAGTAGAAAATGACTCAGCCTAGAGTTTTTTGTGGCCCTTGGGGAAATAAAGCAACAAAAGCGCAATCTCTCTGTATTTCTGTCTGGCTCTGTTTCTCTCTGTCTCTGTAAGTCTGACTTTTCAATAAATAAATCTTGAAAAAAATCACTGAGATTTTTATGAGAACAAAGAACATTTTTTGCAACTCTTTTATTCTCCTCAGAGTATGCACAAGTAATCAAAATGCTGGGAAATGGACGATTAGAAGCAATGTGCTTTGATGGTGTAAAGCGATTATGCCATATTAGAGGAAAATTGAGAAAGAAGGTAGGTGTATAGATTTCTTTTATTATAAAATTTGCTGCAAAGAATTACTTTACTTCAAGTATACAACTGTTTGCCAAGCAGTTCAATTTTGTAAATTGCCAAAGACTTAAAACGAAACAGTTATTTATTTGAGAACACAAATTAAACTTCTCAAAAGATTCTATTTGTATAAAGAATTATATATTGTAGCTGTAAATGTTTACTGGATAGTTAATATAGAAATGATAAATGATTTCTACAGTACTACATTCAACTAAATGTTAATGTGAAAAAAACAATTTTTTAGTTTTAAAAGTGACAAAAGAGATGGGTAATTCATTCAGTTTATGTGTTACATTTTAGTTAAATAGAACTGCAAATGGTATGAGAAATTTGAATGTGAAGTCCTATAGATTCCTTTTGAAATGTATACATTGTTTAATGATAGTATCCATTTCACTTGAACACTTTTGAAGAGACTTCCTATGTGTGGATTTCATATTTTGGGTACCAGAATTTCTTTTTTAATTTCTTTCTGAACTGTTGGAAAACCCTTTGTAGTATGTGTTTTGTGGAAAGATTCATTTAACATTAAAATCATCTTCAAATGAAAATAATATGCTGTAAAATCTGTTTCATAGGTTTGGATAAATACCTCAGACATTATTTTGATTGGTCTCCGAGAGTATCAGGTAAAAACTAAGTTTAAATTTATGTTGCAGCCTCCATAGCAAGTCATTAATTGTTAGGAAACACAGAATTAACATTGTTGGGCAATTCTAGGCCAGTGTGTTTTTAACCATTCTGCTGTTTGCATTTTGTTTAACACTATAGTGTTTTTACTACAATTTATTAATCGTGTATTTGTTTTTATTTTTTGTAAGAAGACTTGGTCAATACAGTTTCTATTTATATATGTATTTATTTTAAATATTTATTTATTTATTTGAAAGGCAGAGTTACAGAGAGCCCGAGACAGAAGCAGTGAGTGAGAAAGAAAGGCCTTTATTTGAAAGATTTACAGAGAGAAGCAGAGAAAGAGACATCTTCCATCCGTTGGTTCACTGTCCAGTTGGCTGCAACAGCCAGAGCTCCACGATCCAGGAGCCAGGTGCAGCTCTGGCTGTTGCAGCCAACTGGAGAGTGAACCAACGTTGGAAGACGTCTCTGTCTCCTCCTCTTTCTCTGTATATCTGTCTTTCAAATAAATAAAATAAATCTTTAAAAAAAAGAAAAAAACTTCGCAGAATGCACAGAGCAGTCAAAGCTGGAATAAGCCAAAGCCAGGAACCTGAAACTCAATCGAGTTTTCCTATAGGATTTGAGGGTTGTCCCAGCCTCTTTAGTTTTCCAAAAACCTGTTCTTAAGTCATAATTTGTTGTTTTTTGAAACTGAATATTTTGTATGTCATTATGATGTTTTGTTACTACTGCTTGTTTTTAGTGATTTATGAAAAATAGAAGATTGTTTCCCTGTCCTACTTTATTCAGATGAAATTACAGATGTCCTATATTTTTAATTATTTAAAATTATATATTTTTTTCTATTTGTTTTAGAATTTTTTACTAGAGTACGGGTGGGTAAAGGAAGAAAAGCAGTGCAGTGTTATGAGTTTTACAAGTTTGTTTATTTCTAAGGATAACAAAGCAGACGTAATTTTAAAATACAATGCAGATGAAGCTAGAAGTCTGAAGGCATATGGCGAGCTTCCTGAACATGGTAATGTCTATTATTATTAATCTACTCTGTCATAGATATTTTCTTTTTTTTCTTTTTTTTATTTTTATTTTATTTATTTATTTATTTATTTATTTATTTATTTATTTATTTTGGCAGGCAGAGTGGACAGTGAGAGAGAGACAGAGAGAAAGGTCTTCCTTTGCCGTTGGTTCACCCTCCAATGGCCGCCGCGGCCGGCGCACCGCGCTGATCCGATGGCAGGAGCCAGGAGCCAGGTGCTTTTCCTGGTCTCCCATGGGGTGCAGGGCCCAAGCACCTGGGCCATCCTCCACTGCACTCCCTGGCCACAGCAGAGAGCTGGCCTGGAAGAGGGGCAACCGGGACAGAATCCGGCGCCCGGACCGGGACTAGAACCCGGTGTGCCGGCGCCGCAAGGCGGAGGATTAGTCTACTGAGCCGCGGTGCCGGCTATGTCATAGATATTTTCATTCTTTGTGTTTAGTTGAAGGAATTTTCATGGAGTTGTCTGTGACATTAAATATATACACTTTCTGGTGAGTTTGTAAGTTTGCAAAACTTTGAAACCTGGATTTGTATAAACGTCTGTCAAAGTAACACATTATTAGCATTTTTCCATTTAACATTTCTCAGCCGACTCATAGTTTTCATTTTCTTAAAAAGATTTTATTTATTTATCTGAGAGGTAGAGTTGCAGACAGTGAGAGGGAGAGACACAGAGAAAGATCTGAAAATCAATTGAAATTCTTTGCATTTGAGGAAGTGCCGATGTCTGTGAATTAGTCTAGCACCTCCTTTTCTCTTTTATTATGTATTTATTTTAAAAAGATTTATTTATTTATTTAAAAGACAAAATTACAGAGAGACATAGAGATGAGACAGAGAGAGAGAGGTCCTCCACCCACTGGTTCACTCTCCAATTGGCCGCAATGGCCAGAGCTGTGCTGATCTGAAGCCAGGAGCCAGGAGCTTCCTCTGGGTCTCCCATGTGGGTGCAGGGGCCCAAGGACTTGAGCCATCTCCAACTGCTTTCCCAGGCCAGAGCAGAGAGCTAGATCAGAAATGAAGTAGCCAGGACTCGAACTGGTGCCCATATGGGATGGTGTCGCTGCAGGCAGATGCTTAGCCCAGTATGCCACAGCACAAGCTGTGCGTCACTGTTATTTCTTAAATGATAAACATGATTTGACTAAATCTTGCTCTGGTTTGCTAAGTTTCTCCAGTAGTTGTAGAACTAGTTGTTTTAATCTCATGATGTTTTATACTTCATGTGACTACATGTTGTTTAGTCATACTCATTTGATGTTTTTAAAATTGTTAAATTTTTAAAATGTTATTAAAATTATGTTGCACTGAACAAAAGTGCAGCACATATATTCTCTGTTGTAATGACTTAGGAATAGATGAATTTCTGGGGGATTTTGTTGTTAGATTGCTTTATATAGCTTCATAAAGCAATATATTTTGCTCCTAATAGCAGAACTTTGGTTGAATGGAAGGTTGGCCTATAATAAGACTCTTGCGGTTACTCATTTTAATAACATTTTAATTGTGTAATGAATGTTTTTTATGCATTTATTATTTATTTAGCTAAAATCAATGAAACCGATACATTTGGTCCTGGAGATGATGATGAAATCCAGTTTGATGATATTGGAGATGATGATGAAGACATTGATGATGTAAGTACATGACCCTAAAGGTTGAGGGGGTGTGTTTGCTAATAATGTTTAGTGCTTAATGCATAATGGAAATGCTGTGAATTTGAATATATTATTAGAAACAATCTAGCCAATCTACGTGTTTATACTTGGACAAGCACTTTCTGAAAAGTAATTATTAACTTTCCCAGTGGATATTGCATGGTTACAGTTTGTATAAGCAGAGTATCTAAATAGATATTTCTGTTAAATAAAATAGTAGAAGATTTTTGTTTGAACTAACTTAGTGATATACTGAAGTTGCTGCATTTTTTTAAAGGTTTATTTGAGATGCAGAGTTACAGAGAGGTATGAGAGAGAGAGACAGAGGTCTTCCATCTTCTGGTTCACTCCCCAAATGTCTGCAATGGCTGCATCTGTGCTGAGCTGAAGCCAGGAGCCAGGAGCTTTTTCCATGTGGTGCAGGGGCTAATTTACTTATTTTGAAAGAGATGTGAAGAGAGACAGAGAGAGACAGGATCTTCCATTTGCAGATAGCTGCAGCAGCCAGTGCTGGTCTAGGTAGCTTCATTTGGATCTCCCATATGGGTGGCAGGGCCTTCTGCTTGGGCCATCTTTAGCTGGATTTCACAGGCCATTAGCAGGTAGCTGGATCAGATACGGAGCAGCATGGATACTGCTCTTCAAGGCAGAAGCTTAGCCCACTATTCCACAGTGTGCTGGCCCTACTGCAAACTCTTAAAGCCTGATTGTGGAGACAGATATTATGGAGCATGTAATAGGAAAATACTAATTTCTTTGTGAGGCATTGTTATTGCCCAGATCCTTGGTTTGGTCTTGTTGCATGCTTATTTTGTGCAAACCTAAAAAAGTGATGAGGACACAGAACTGAATGCCTTGCTACTGTTCTGTTGTTAACTCAATTTAAATGAAACATCCTGATTTTCTGTTTATCTATTAAAATAACTATATAGCTTACATTTCAATCTAGATTTTTTCTTACCACAGTGCAACAAAAATAGTTCAGAAAAAAAATCTGCATAGTTGCACACACAAACAATGCACACATAGAAAAACACAAAATGGTTTTTTGCAGTTGTTTTTGACCAAGTTCATGCAATATAATAACCAGAGTTTCCAAAAATTATGAAGGCTAGTATCTTTGTGTATGTGCATTAAAAAATTTTAAACACAAAGTAATCTGCTGGTTTTATATAAGTTTAATATATAGTTTATACTATATATCTTAATCTATCTTAAAACATACAGAACTTCCGGCCGGCGCCGTGGCTCAATAGGCTAATCCTCCACCTTGCGGCGCCGGCACACCGGGTTCTAGTCCCGGTTGGGGCGCCGGATTCTGTCCCGGTTGCCCCTCTTCCAGGCCAGCTCTCTGCTATGGCCAGGGAGTGCAGTGGAGGATGGCCCAGGTGCTTGGGCCCTGCACCCCATGGGAGACCAGGAAAAGCACCTGGCTCCTGGCTCCTGCCATCGGATCAGCGTGGTGCGCCGGCTGCAGCAGCGGCCATTGGAGGGTGATCCAACGGCAAAGGAAGACCTTTCTCTCTGTCTCTCTCTCTCACTGTCCACTCTGCCTGTCAAAAAAAAAAAAAAAAAAAAAAAAAAAAAAAAAACATACAGAACTTCCTTTGCAGATCCTAGATACGATGGATTCCCAAGGGTAGAAAGTATTAACAGTTAATTTCTTTGTCAAGCATCAAAAGTGTAACTATCATGGATTCAGGGTAGATTTGTGCATTTTTATAAGATTTTACTTTTCCTTCATTACCTAAAATCCTAACAACTTCTGGATCATTTTTCTGGGAGGTTTATAGGTTATATAATTTTGCTCCTGTGACTAATCACTCAGAGAACAGATTTGGGTAGGACTGTGCCTCATCTAATTGTTAAAGGACAGAAGGGTATACTGAACTTTTAAGGATATTTCCCATAGTAGAACATCTGAAACAGAAAGATTTTACTAATAGTAGATAGGAATTGAGAAAATCTAATGTATAATCTATTTCATTTAAAAGGAATTTGACATGTAATCCTGAAGAGATTCCTATGTTACAATAATTATTTCTTCATGGGTCTCTTTCTTTTCACTTACAGATCTAAATTGAATTCAGTTTTCATTTTCTGAAGACATTAACTGGGAATTTTGACCATCAACTTAAGAAGAATAGAACTTTATTTACCATGAGTATTGTTTATTAAAACAAATTGTCTTAATTCCGTTTTTTTTTAATGTATTTACTATACTATATTTCTTTAAAAATTGATGTTGAACCATCTTAGGTGACATATTAATTCTTTATTTTTTATATAATGAGACTTAGAAATAAAACATTTTTAAAAAAGAGAAAGAAATGCCTTTTCAACCATTGACAGTCACAGTTGCAAGAAATTGATGTTTAATCAGAATTGAAAATCAAAATTGAAAGTCATAGATTTGTCTGGAATAGTATTTAACTAATTTCTATAGTCTATGGACTTGTTCTGTATCTTTCAGAAATATATTTATGGTCTCTATAACATTTAAGAATGATCAAAATATACTTTGGAATGGTGTCAGCTTAAGTATTTTTATACTGAGTTTGTTACCTTTTATATTTTTGTAACTATTTGTTTTCATCCTTGTAAGTCCATTTGTAAAATGCAGTTTTCAAAATAAGGATGTATGTTACAGTTTTGAATTTATAAGACTTGTGGCTCCAGAAATAGTATATTGAAACTGGAAGAAGTAGCATAGTAATTGATGCCATTTTCTTTAGCATGCATGGAAAAATTGTCAAGATGGTAAGGTACATCAAGTATTTTTTACTCTATGAAAAGTATGTTAAAAGGTGAAATTTTATTTATAACAGTCATCCATTGTAATCCAGTTTTAAGCTTCATAAACAGATGAATTCAGTATTTAAGTGGAAAACTAACTTCTTAGTAAATTTTTTAAACCAAAAAATTGTAAATCTTTTCCTGAACTTGGAGTATGGTATTCTTCCTGTGTACACAAAACTTCCTGTCATTTTCAATGTAATGGGACATCTGTCTTCACAAGAAGACTGGAACCTCATTTTCCAAGAACACAATGGAGCTTTATTATCTCAGAATGCAGTAAGGCATCACTTTTCCCAGAGGGCAAGGGAACTGCCCAACCCCAGAAGGCAGGGTGTGATGACAGAATTGTTAATAAGGTGAGGGACTCCATGGTTGGAAACATGCAGAAGTAAAGGAGACAAGGAGAGAGGAGAAAATAGTTGAGGATTGCAGGTGCTGAGAAGAAAGGATTTGAAATGATAATATACTGCTATAGAATTCACCTGTATTCCATTCCCAAACCACCCAAAGCTAAAAGGTGAGCTTGAGATGGACATTTCCTTATTGCTTCAAAAAGCAATGAAAAACATGTAAGTTTCATTTTTATGCATTGTTTTTGCACTGAGTACTGTATATCAGAGAAAACATATTTGTCTTTTAGGAACTGCCTTATTTCATTACGCAACATGATCTCAAGTCACATCCATTTTGTTAAAAAGACAGGCTTTCATTCCTTTTTATGCATGAGTAGTATTCCATAGTGTATATTTAACAGAATTTTAAAATTCAGCATGAGTTGATGGATAAGTTGATTGATTCTATATGTGAGGTATCATAAATTGAGCTGTCATACTCATAGTAGTGCAAATATCTTTCATTCATGGATATTTTTCTATCATCTGTGTACCATTTATCCGTTTGCTGCAGGAAGTTTTCTCCCATGATATACAAAAAAAATCACGTGTTCACAGTTCAAACAGTCTTCAGAACATACCGGTTCTCATTTGGAATATTTGGAAGATGCATGGTTACAAGTTGTCATAGGCATTTTCTCTGAGAAAAACTTTATAAACAGTTTTCTCTCATGTTATTTTACTGTTTAAAGTTTTCTGCCATTGATTGGCAAACAAATATGATTCAGCCATGTGGTTTGTGTGTCTCCCAGGTGGTTGCAGCAAGTGCACAAGGTCCTGTAGTGTCCCCAGGAACTTGCTATGGTTGCAGCTTGAGCAGCTTAATGAATGGATGGGTGAGCAGGAAACTTCCCTGAGAGCCTCTCTTGGGATTGTAACACTATTCTGAATTGAAATACCCAGCAGAATGGCAGTGTACTTCACAACATTAATAAGAAATGAAATGAAAAATATAAATTTATGGTGCCAGTGCTGTGGCATAGTGGGTAAAGCCGCCGCTGCAGTGCCGGCATCCCATATGGGTGCTGGTTCTAGTCCCAGCTGCTCTTCTTCTGATCCAGCTCTCTGCTGTGGCCTGGGAGAGCAGTAGAAGTTGGCCCAAGTCCTTGGGCCCCTGCACCCGCATGGGAGACCCGGAGGAATCTCCTGGCTCGTGGCTCAGCTGTGGCTGTTGTGGCCATCTAGGGAGTGAACCAGCGGATGGAAGACCTCTCTCTCTGTCTCTACCTCTCTCTGTAACTGTCTCAAGTTTGATTGCTCATGGCTGCCTCTGTGCCACTTTCTGACTTCTGTATGTCTGTCTGAGGTTTCATTGGCCTTACCCCCGTCTGTTAGTCTGTGGGTTCAACTGATTCTACCTTCTCTCTGTTTCAGGTTTTATTGCCCATGGCTGCATCTGTGTTACTGCCTCTCAGAGCTGTTTTCTCTCCTTTAGATTTGTTCTGACTTGTCTGTCTCAGGTTCGAGTGGCTATGTGTGTATGGGTTTGATTAATTCTAGCTTTCTGTGTCTAAGTTTTGATTGACCATGCCTGCCTGTGACTGACTGTGGGTTTGGTTGTAGTACTCTGTCAGGTTTCTTTCTTTTTTTTTTTTAATTTATAGATTTTATTTATTTGAGAAGCAGAGTTAGAGAGAGAGACAGAGAACCATTTGTTCACTCCCCAGATGGTCACAACAGCCGGTGCTGTGCTGCTCTGAAGTCAGGAGCCAGCAGCAGCATAGGCAAGGGCCAGGGTACATTCCACTCTGGTATTTTGCAAGCCTGGACACTCAGTATGTGAGAACAGTAAAGAAAGAATTTCTTTAGGAACTGGTGCATTCATCTGTGTGCCTGTCAGATTCTGTAGGAGGAGAGAATTTTATTGGGTTTGCCAAAAGAATAATGAGGTTGGGATGGAACACTTTGTTCTCCATTCCTGTGTGTTCTCTGGAAAAAAATAGGGATGTGTTGTACATGAGACAATGTATGACAAAAAACTTAAGTTCCCAGTGTTGCCCATTGACTTATCAGTCCTGCATGGATTGATTTTGCAGTGTGCACTTTGTACTATACATTTCCTCTACCCACAGGTATCAGGAAAGAGAAAAGGCACTCAATATAGGATGAAAAGACACAAATGGCCCTTGACTTCATTCATGTAAACAGTTTTATCCATTATTAAAGCATATCTCTCAACCTATCTGATGCTCGATTTTCATTGTAAAATGAGATTAGTGCATGCCTCACAAAAAGGTGGGAAAATTAAATGAGTAAATACATATAGAAAGACATTTCCAACTCTTTAAGTACTATGTTAATGTGAGATTATTCAGCTTGATAATTGTTGGGGTCTCTAGGGTATTTCAATATAATTCCATGGTATGACTTTTGTATATGACTGACAATTGGAGAGTGCCTCTACAACAAGCCACTTTAAAGATCCAGAAGCCATCTGATGTGCCTATTTTATGACAGGTTGTTCCAGGGCCCTCTGATCATCATTTGAAGTTACAATACAGTCATATTATGACATGTACTAGAAGCTTCCATTTCTACTCTAGTCCTTTTAGATCATGATAATACCCTCTATACATATGCTCTGCATATATTAAGTGATGATTAGAAAATCTGCATTTAGCCACTTGAGGAAAAATTCTCACAGAATCCTGTCAAGCATCTCCATGAAATCCTAAGCCTCCTAGACTTCTTGGCTTCTTCTCAGTCCATCTGATCAAGTCATCCAAGAATCCAGTCACCTACCTATCCACCCATTCATACACTCATGAACATACCAACTCATCCAAACATAACAACTACCCATCCATCCACAACCAGTCACCTACCTATCCACCCATTCATCTACTCACATACAACCACCCATTCATCCACACAACTATCCTTCCATCCACCCACTAGTCCAGCTATCCATCAGTCCTACTATCCCATGAGTTCATTGACCCTTGTGTATTTTTGAACATTAATTAATGATCTATCTTTCTAATGTCATACACTGTCTTTTGGTGTAGAAGCAGACCCAGTGCCTGCTCTCCAGGCACATAAAATTTGGCAGTAGAAAATTAGTTGACGAGTTAAAATAAACCTGGAGAAATTGACATAGAACCTGAGTAACACTTTATAAGTTATTTTTTTTATTTATTTAATTTTTGGACAGGCAGAGTGGACAGTGAGAGAGACAGAGAGAAAGGTTTTCCTTTTGCCTCCAATGGCCGCCACGGTTGGCGCGCTGCGGCCAGCGCACCACGCTGATCCGATGGCAGGAGCCAGGTGCTTAACCTGGTCTCCCATGGGGTGCAGGGCCCAGGCACTTCGGCCATCCTCCACTGCACTCCCGGGCCACAGCAGAGAGCTGGCCTGGAAGAGGGGCAACCGGGACAGAATCCGGCGCCCCAACCAGGACTAGAACCCGGTGTTCCAGTGCTGCAAGGCGAAGGATTAGCCTAGTGAGCCGCGGTGCCAGCCAGGATATGATTCTTAAAGCAGTGAGTTAAAGCTATCTATTATGTTCCCTTGATGTCTCTGTTAAATCCTAATTATTTAAAAATAGCTGAGTTTTTATTTAGAGCTGTGGGTTATTTAAATATGTGCTTTTTTTTTTTTTCCAAGCATTTGAATAGTCACCTTGTAACAAGGATCAGATTTGGTCTATATAATGTCATGATGTTAAAGAATTTTATTTCAACCAGATATTTTAGATTTTGAGCTTTCTTGACATCCTTGACAGTCATTCAAAAAATCAAAATTCCAAAAATTTACACTTTGACAATTCCAGATGTGCTCCTGGAAATTTCAAAGACATATGTCTCATCATAGAGAGACACAACTAATCAGGCTATTTGGATTATATTAGAAGTACTGTCAAGATGTGAAGTGGTGCTAAATTTTAAGTTTTATAATATAAAATGCTACTGATATAAATGTCTGAATGTTAAAAAGTTTAATGATCTTGTGTTACTAAATTAATGGTCATCTTAATGAGAAAGGCCCTGAGGTCTAAAAGGATTAGATGCTTTCTAAAATCCTACAGGTGCTTTTGAAAATACTGTGTGGAGTTAGCAAGTGCCTCTTGTTGGTTGATGTGTTTATAATTTTAAACATGGCTATTTGAAGTCTTGTCATCCACAGTTTTATATATCAGATTTTCTGCTCATGAAACTAAAACATTGTTGATTCTGTGTTTAGCTGCCCTCCCATAGCTTCTGATGGACTTTTTCCAGTTACTTCTATTGTATTCAGTACTATGGGATGGTTCTGTAAACAGATGAAGCCAATAATGCACTACAGGTTCCAATTCAGAGAAAGCATGGTTAATACAGGCTACTTAGAGCAGAAAGTAATTTGAATCAATTAGTAATTTAAAAAACAAAGAGTTTAAGAAGCTATTACTGAAGCTGCTTTATTGTCCTATCTTGTATGTTATGTTACATGTGTGTACATATTGTTTGTCTACATGGGATAATTGATTAAGAACTCTGTTTTAATTGGCTTATAGATAAAAGATTGCTCATAAGTTTAAACTGCTAAATTAATCAGATACATTTTGATTCATGTGACCTGAGTCTGGATCAGATGTTTTAAACTTGGTGGTAGAAAGAAACTAACACAGTTTTTTTTTTTTTTAAGATTTATTTTATTTATTTGAAAGAGTTACAGAGAGAGGTAGTGACAGAGAGAGGGTCTTCTACCCACTGCATCACTCCCCAGATGGCTGCAACAGCCAGAGCTGCGCCCATCCAAAGCCAGGAGCCAGGAGCCTCTTCCAGGTCTCCCACGTGGGTGCAGGGGCCCAAGGACTTGGGCCAACTTCTACTGCTTTCCCAGGCCACAGCAGAGAGCTGGATCAGAAGAGGAGCAGCCAGGACATGAACTGGTGGGATACCAGCACTGCAGGCCAAGGCTTTAACTCACTGTGCCACAGTGCCAGCCCCCACCATTTTTATATGTTTGTGCTTGAATTTACTGGCTAAAAAAGCTATACCATGTTAGATATTTAAGAGATGTTTCCAAATACAAGTATCATTAAAATGTATAGAAGTTTTCATTTGATATTGTTACCATCAGCAAGTGATCTGGGACTTGCTCCCTTATTTCTCTATTCTCTTCAAGGTAGGAAACTGACTATACTGAAGGACTCTCTAGGATGCACGATTTGATCTTTACATATAATAAAAGGGATGGCAAATATATTCTGTAACAGCATACCCAAAATTAAAGCTTAAATTATAATTTTATCGCTTGGATTACTTTGCCATCAGCACAGTAAACAGTCAAAATCTCCCTTTCAGACCAGAAAGGTTTTAAAGTAAGGACATAGCTTTCCTCATGGGCATGAAATAAACCTTTATCAGAACATGTCTGTAATTACAGACTGTAAATTACAGATTTGAGATGGGACTTGAGCACCCCCTTTGACTTGCATCCTCTGGCCTGGTTTAACAAAAACTGGAAGGAAGAGAGCTAGGCTTCAGAAGCAATGTAAAGATGGGTGGAAGGCCTATTAAATGTAGCTCTGTACAGTGATCTGCCATTAGAGACCCAACAGGCCAGTCCACTGCAGTGGCTTTCTTTCTTTCTTCTTCTTCTTCTTCTTCTTCTTCTTCTTCTTCTTCTTCTTCTTCTTCTTCTTCTTCTTCTTCTTTTGACAGGCAGCGTGGGCAGTGAGAGAGAGAGACAGAGAGAAAGGTCTTCCTTTTGCCGTTGGTTCACCCTCCAAGATGGCCGCCGTGGCTGGTGCACCGCGCTGATCCAATGGCAGGAGCCAGGTACTTCTCCTGGTCTCCCATGGGGTGCAGGGCCCAGGCACTTCGGCCATCCTCCACTGCACTCCCTGGCCACAGCAGAGAGCTGGCCTGGAAGAGGGGCAACTGGGACAGAATCCGGCACCCCGACCAGGACTAGAACCCGGTGTTCCAGTGCTGCAAGGCGAAGGATTAGCCTAGTGAGCCGCGGTGCCGGCCCACCACAGTGGCTTTCAATGAGGTAAGCCTGGACTTTAATAGAAATCAGCTCATTAAGAGCCCTGGCAGCTCTGCCAGCCAAGAGTTGGATCACTGGAAATGGACCTGCCCTGGAGTTGAAGGATACCCAGGTGAGAGTCATGGATCTTATTGGCTCTAAGCTGAAAAGTCTTTCACTCAGCCCAGCTTCCAAGGTGACCACTGCTGCTGAAGGGGTGGCCAAGCAGGGTCTGCAACATTACAGGCAGAACTGTAAATTTCCTGTTGGAGATGCCATCTGCCTTTACCTGGCCAACTCTCCTCCCAGGCCAGCTGGTAATGGAAGTCAACAGGGTGCCTTCCCCAAGGAGGTTCACACCTCTCTTAAAATGTACCCCATGTAAAGAGATAGATGAGTCTGGGCCTCATAACTGACAGGACCATAAAGCCCAGCAGATTATCAAGCCCCTTCTGTCAGGTTCTATTTGCCTCTCAATCAGAGAACTTATTTGTGGCTTAGACAGCAGCTTCCTTAGGTCCTCCACTAGTAACTCTTCTAGACCCTGTCTAGCCCACTTGGGGCCTCATTCCTTTGTAATCACAGCCTCTACTCTAACATCAGTGGCTCTACTCCCAACCCGTGTGTACTGATGGTCCTCTCTCCCACTCAATGTTGTATGATTGTTCAGGATTTTCTCCACAGACAAATCCCTCTACTGATTACCTGTGTGGTCCTTGGGAAAGAGCAGATGAATGTTATACCCACAGGAGCCAGAGATTGGACGCTGACTACCTTCAATTCTGCTTAGCTGTGCAGCATTACTTCCCTTCTGAATAAAAAAATAAATAAATAAAAAAAGAGAGAGATTTACCATGCCTAACCTGGGAGTGTCACCTTTGGCATACCCTTAACCCTGAGGAACCAAACAGGCTCTCAGGCCACACCTATCTCAAGCCTCTAAGGCTCCATCAAAAGCAGACAGTCCACTTAATACAGTCATAGTATAACAAGAAAAAAACACCACAGCAAGGGAAGAAGCATCCAAAGAGTATCCACAATGCCAAGCAACAAATGCAGAAACTGAGGAAACAAGATCAAGGAAGACATTATGGCACCCCCAAAATGAACAAGACACCCCAATTCAAGATTATGAAGATGATGAGATAGAAGAAATGAAAGATAGAGATTTCAAAAAATTTATGATAAGAACATTTAGAAGTTTTCAAAAGCAAATCCTTGAACTACAGAAATCCTTACTGGACAGGATTGAAAATCTCTCTCATGAAAATGAAATTTTAAGGAAGAATCAAAATGAAACACAGAAACTAGTAGAACAGGAAAGTGTGATAGTGAGGCGAAACCAAAATGAAATGAAGAGCTCAATAGATCAAATGACAAACACATTAGAAAGCCTTAAAAACAGAGTCAGTGAAACAGAAGAGAGAATATTGGGCTTAGAAGACAGAGCACAGGAAAACATACAGTCAAACCAAAGAAAAGAAGAGGAAATTAGAAATCTAAAAAATATTGTTGGGAATCTACAGGATACTATTGAAAAAACCAACATTCGAGTTCTAGGAGTTCCTGAAGGCATGGAGAGAGAGAAAGGATTAGAAGGCCTTTTTAGTGAGATACTAGCAGAGAACTTTATGGGTGTGGAGAAGGACAGAGACATCCTAGTACAGGAAGCTCATAGAACCCCCAATAAACATGACCAAAAGAGATCCTCACCACGACACGTGGTAATTAAACTCACCACAGTGAAACATAAAGAAAAGATCCTAAAATGTGCAAGAGAGAAACGTCAGATTACTCTCAGAGGATCTCCAATTAGACTCACAGACTTGTATGCCAGCAAACAGGGAAATCTATCAGAAATGGAGAGATTCCTGGACACATACAATCTACCTAAATTGAACCAGGAAGACAGAAAACCTAAATGTTCAGGATCACTAGCACTCAGGGAAATGCAAATCAAAACCACAATGAGGTTTCACCTCACCCCAGTTAGAATGGCTCACATTCAGAAATCTACCAACAACAGATGCTGGCGAGGATGTGGGGAAAAAGGGACACTAACCCCCTGTTGGTGGGAATGCAAACTGGTCAAGCCACTATGGAAGTCAGTCTGGAGATTCCTCAGAAACCTGAATATAACCTTACCATACAACCCAGCCATCCCACTCCTTGGAATTTACCCAAAGGAAATTAAATTGGCAAACAAACAAGCTGTCTGCACATTAATGTTTAGTGCAGCTCAATTCACAATAGCTAAGACCTGGAACCAACCCAAATGCCCATCAACAGTAGACTGGATAAAGAAATTATGGGACATGTACTCTATAGAATACTATACAGCAGTCAAAAACAATGAAACCCAGTCATTTGCAACAAGATGGAGAAACCTTGAAAACATCATGCTGAGTGAAATAGGCCAGTCCCAAAGGGACAAATATCATATGTTCTCCCTGATCGGTGACAACTGACTGAGCACCAAAGAGGAAACCTGTTGAAGTGAAATGGACACTGTGAGAAACGGTGACTTGATCAGCTCTTGTCCTGACTGTTGATGTACAATGTAATACTTTATCCATTTCAGTATTTTTTCTTTTTTTGTTCTATTACTATTGGTTGAATTCTGTAATTAACACACAATTCTTCTTAAGTGCTGAAACTTAACTGAAAAGTGATCACTGTTAAACATAAGAGTGGGAATAAGAGAGGGAAGAGATGTGCAATTCGGGACATGCTCAAGCTGACTTACCTCAAACGGTAGAGTTAGAAACATACCAGGGGATTCCAATTCAATCCCATCAAGGTGGCATGTACCAATGCCATCTCACTACTCCCGGTGATTTATTTCAGTTCACAATTGATCACACTGATAGGTCTAAGAGTCAAAGGGATCACACAAACAAGACTAGTGTCTGCTAATACTAACTGATATAATCAAAAAGGGAGAGAACCATCCAATGTGGGAAGCGGGATACACAGCAGACTCATAGAATGGCAGATGTCCTAACAGCACTCTGGCCTCAGAATCAGCCCTTAAGGCATTCAGATCTGGCTGAAGAGCCCATGAGAGTATTTCAGGCATGGAAAGCCAAGACACGGTGGCAAAAAAAAATGACCTCCATGAAGGATCTCTGTGAGTGAGATCCCAGTGGAAAGAATGGGCCATCAAAGAAGGAGGTACCTTTCTCTGAAGGGAGGAGAGAACTTCCACTTTGACTATGACCCTGTCTGAACAAGATCGAAGTCAGCAAACTCAAAAGGCTTCCATAGCCTTGGCGACTCATGACTAGAGCCTAGGGTGATTACTGATGCCATAAACAGGAGTGTCAATTTGTTAAGTCAACAACAGGAGTCACTGTGCACTTATTCCTCATGTAGGATCTCTGTCCTTGGTGTGCTGTACATTGAGATTTAATGCTATAACTAATACTCAAACAGTATTTTTCACTTTATGTTTCTGTGTGGGAGCAAACTGTTGAAATCTTTTTTTTTTTTAATTTTTTTTTTTGACAGGCAGAGTGGACAGTGAGAGAGAGAGATAGAGAGAAAGGTCTTCCTTTGCCGTTGGTTCACCCTCCAATGGCCGCCGCGGCCGGCGCGCTGCGGCCGGCGCACCGCGCTGATCCGATGGCAGGAGCCAGGAGCCAGGTGCTTTTCCTGGTCTCCCATGGGGTGCAGGGCCCAAGCACCTGGGCCATCCTCCACTGCACTCCCTGGCCACAGCAGAGAGCTGGCCTGGAAGAGGGGCAACCGGGACAGAATCCGGCGCCCCAACCGGGACTAGAACCCGGTGTGCCGGCGCTGCTAGGCGGAGGATTAGCCTAGTGAGCCGCGGCGCTGGCCTGAAATCTTTACTTAATGTATGCTAAACTGATCTTCTGTATATAAAGAGAATCGAAAATGAATCTTGATGTGAATGGAAGGGAAGAGGGAGTGGGAAAGGGGAGGGTTGCGGGTGGGAGGGATGTTATGGGGGGGAAGCCATTGTAATCCATAAGCTGTACTTTGGAAATTTATATTGATTAAATAAAAGCTACAAAAAAAAAAAACAGACTAACTTAAAAAAATTGAATAGAATTATGTTCTAGCAATTATTAATGCATTTGCTTTGACCCTGAGAATGCAATGTATTAATACATTTCTTTATAAAATATAAAATGAAATAAAGTTAACTTTCAAATATTCAATGTGAAGTTTCATATCAAATGACTGGAACTTCATAAACTATACAACTAATAGTAGACTAGCCTCCTGTCAATATAAAATATTTACTATAAAACTATATTTTGAAAAGAAAAAAAATCATAAAGTTGAACATGTCATTTTATTGTTCAAGTAATAGAATTTCAGTTATTTTTTCAGAACTGATGAACATAACACCTTTCCGTGTCTAATTTTCATTTAGTCGAAGGTCAGTTAAAATTAGGATATTGGTATATTGAGGATGGTTGATTAGTTGACATTGGCGGGGAGGCAGCAGTTCTACTAGCTATCATTGGCATAGTGAACCATGGATTGCTTGCTGTTAACGTGCTAGAAAAAGGACCCACAATTGTTGCTAAAGAAGGATGTCTAGGTGCAAAAACAGGACGGTTTGCCATCAGTCCAAAATAATTATTCTGTACTGGAGACAATATTTGAAATTGGGAAATAGAAGTTGTAGTTGTCACAACATTCAGGATATGGCCATGTGCTTGAGAGTAGGTGCTATATGAATGCCTATGAGAAGTGGTCATTTGATTTAAAAGAGCATGTTGATTTGTTACAAATTGTACTGATGGTGCAATTAAAGTTGATGATGGAGTCAAAATATTACTTGTCACTGGATCATTTGAATTAGCAATTCTGTGGCTAGTAGGAGGCACATTTAAATTTGTAGAAGTTGAAAGTAACCTTTCTTCATTAGTTTCTGTAGATGAGCTAGGATTTTGAGTATGCACATACTCGCCTGCACTGTGGTATGTCTTGTCAAGATTGTGAACTAAAGAAGCAGATGGTGGAGATGTGTGTTTAATCCCAACTCTGCGCTTCATTCTTACTAGAAGTTGGGGACATCCTCGCTTAAAATTTGGATTCTGATAGAACAGTAACTGAAACCAAAGGAGAAAGCATTTAGTGATACTTCAAACCAAGAGTCACAAATTAATATATATGAATATATGCAATCTATGAATAAATGAATAGATAAAATTATAAAATCTAAAATATCAGGTTCAACATAATTACAACAAATAAAACTTGATTATTCCTAAATGTAAAAGTTAGCAAACATTTAAATATGATAACCGTTCCACTAAACTGACCTTAACTTCTTTGTGTGGAGCTCATTGATAAGATTCAAAATAACTAGTAACATTGCTTATATTTTTGAATTTCAAACTTTCTTCTCATAAAAATTTAATGTTGATCCAGCTAATTTTAAACTTTGTGTCTTACTCCATAAATAAATATATTAAGTGAGGTACAAACTAAACTTAGTTGTGATGCCTACATTAGTTGTAAGTGAATATGTTGAATACCTTGCTAAAAACAGGTATGTTGTTTTCTTCTTCCAGAAAGTCAGTCAGGGATGCAGAGCTTTGGAAATCTTGTCGTATTTTTCTAAATCCATAAAGGTTAAGCTGTCGAACTAAACTTTTCATGCTGTCTGCTTCAAATATCTTAAAAGGGGTCTTTCTTTCCAACACTTCTTTCTTAAAGTATTCTTCATTTATCACAATAGAAGTCCCATTTTCGTCCCACCAAATTGACTTAAATTGATCACTTTCAACTATCTTCCAAAGTTTTACAGGAAAGGTCAGAGAAACAAAATCATTCCCTTCTGGGGTGTCAGACATACAAAGTGTATAGCGTGGTCTTTTTATCAAGGGTCCTTCAGATAAAGCTTGAAAGGCATTTTCTTCAACTACAGACCTTAAATCCAAGTCATTATCAATTGTGGGATACCAGCCTGGAGCTTCAGTGGTGTTTTCTGAATCAGTTGTTCCACTCTGAGGAGAGACACCTTGAACTTCTGAGGGAACCTGGGCCATCTCAAATAAATTTTTCTTTGGCTTCTGCCTGGTTTTGAGAACTGAGGCCTCAAATGTTGCTTTAGTAGACTTACACAAGACTAGCTGATGTCAGCCATCACCATGGTCCTGAGTTACTGTGACATCATAAGAGGACTTGTCTCTTAGCAATGCAAATATGACTTTCTGCCTAATGTTGGTTTTCCTCCCTGCAAAACAAGTTAAAATAAAACATTCACAGATAATTTACACAATACACATGTTGCAAAGTCTTGTCGCAGCAAATATTTTGGTTAAATAAAATGGATAAAATGCCTAAATTAGAAGTTTTCCCTTCTTTCTAGCTACATTCTTTACTAAACTTTCATAAGTTGAATGATTCCTGCATGCCAGGAATAAATTTGACTTGGTCCTGATGCACATTCTTGCTGATACATTGTTGGATTTAATTATATCGTACTTTGTTGAGGACTTTTGCATCTATATTCATCAGACATTGCTCTATAATTATCTTTCCTTATTGTATCTTTTTCTGGTTTTAGAATTAGGTGATGCTGGCCTCATAAAAGGAGTCTGGGATAATATCCATGTTTTCAAAAGCTTGAGAACAATTGGAATCAATTTTTCTTTGGATCATGTTCAGCATTGAAGTCATCCAGTCCTCAGTTTCTCAATGTCGTGGAGGGTCTTTATTAATAATTCAACTGCTGGGTACCAAAAAGTATGCTGTGCCCAGATCATTAGATCCCTGCAGAGACCCCCAGAGTGTCGATCACACCGAACTGCAAAAGCAAGGTTTATTCAGGAGTACAAGCCGCGACAGGGACCCCATCCAACCAACCAGCACAGCAGAGGAAGGAGTGAGGCCCCGATCTTTCTTAGGGAGAGTTTTTAAAGGGAAAAAGGGCTACATCAGCAGGAAAACGGAGTTACATACAACATGGAAGCTTTGGATACAGGGAGTCACAGGGGGGCTTACAGCACAGAAGCTTTGGATGCAGGGAGTTACTTTGTTCAGCAATCTCTACTGTACTGAAGCCAGAATCCACTTCCTTGACTTCACCGGGAACCTGTCAGTCTGCTGCCAGGACCTCACTCCCTGAGGCTGCCCTGTGTGGCCCTGATGGTACCTAGACCTGACAGCCTGTGCCCAGAACCCAACTTCCTGTGGCTGTGCTGAGTAGCATTGACTGTACATGTCAATCTGTAACAGGAACCCCACATCCTTAGGTCCGCAGACTGCTCCTGATGGGACTGGAAACCTGTCTGTCTGTGGCCATCACACCAACTTTTTGCTCCCCTGCCTGCCCATGAGTGGATCAGGAACCTGTGAGTCTGAGGCCAGAACCCCACACTCTTAGCCTCCCTGCCAGGCCATAAGGACCAGGAACATGTAAGTCTGCAGTCAGAACCATATCTCCTTTGTTCCCCTGCCTGGCCTTACTAGACCGGACCCTGTCAATCTTCAGTCATAACCCCATGTTCTTAGCTCCCTTGCCTGCCCCTGATGGACCCGCAACCTGTCAGTCTCCCGCCAGAACCCCACCTCCTTGGTTCCCCTTCCTGCCCCTGACTGGACTAGGAACCTGTCAGTCTGCGCCCAAACCCCAAGGCCTTAGCTCCCCTGCCGGCCCACAACTGGACCGGGAAACTGTCACTCTGCCGCCAGAACCCCACCCCCTGGGCGGTCCTGCCTGCCCCAGACTGGACGGGACCCTGTCAGTCTCCCGCCAGAACCCCACCTCCTTGGCTCCCCTGCCAGCTCCTGACTCGGAGCAAAAGCTGCCCGTCGTCAACCAGAACCCCGCATCCCTAGCTCCCCTGCCTGCCCCTGCCTGGACCGGGAACCTGTCAGTCTCCCGCCAGAAACCCACCCCCTTAGCTCCCCTGCCTGCCCCTGATTGGACCGGGATCATGTCAGTCACCCGCCTAAACCCCAGCCCCTCGGCGCTCCTTCTGCCCCTGAGTGGACGGGGAACCTGTCAGTCTCCCGCCAGAAACCGCACCCTCTTGGCGCTATTTCTGCCCCTGACCGGACGGGAAACCTGTCAGTCTCCCGCCTAAACCCCACCCCCTTGGCGCTCCTTCTGCCCCTGACTGGACGGGGAACCTGTCAGTCTCCCGCCTAAACCCCACCCCCTTGGCGCTCCTTCTGCCCCTGATTGGACGGGGAACCTGTCAGTCTCCCGCCAGAAACCCACCCCCTTAGCTCCCCTGCCTGCCCCTGCCTGGACCGGGAACCTGTCAGTCTCCCGCCAGAAACCCACCCCTTTAGGCTCAATGCCTGCCCCTGATTGGACCCCAATCCTGTCAGTCTCCCGCCTAAACCCCACCCCCTCGTCGCTTCTTCTGCCCCTGACTGGACGGGGAACCTATCAGTCTCCCGCCAGAAACCCACCCCTTTAGCGTTCCCCTGCCTGCCCCTGAATGCATGGGGAACCTGTCAGTCTCCCGCCTAAACCCCACCCTCTTGGCGCTATTTCTGCCCCAGACTGGACGGGGAACCTGTCAGTCTTCCGCCTAAACCCCACCCCCTTGGCGGTGCTGCCTGCCCCTGACTGGACCGGGATCCTGTCAGTCTGCCGCTCAAACCCCACCCCCTTGGCGCTCCTTCTGCCCCTGACTGGACGGGGAACCTGTCAGTCTCCTGCCTAAAGCCCACCCCCTCGGCGTTCCTTCTGCCCCTGACTGGACGGGGATCCTGTCAGTCTCCCGCCAGAACCCCACCTCCTTGGGTCCCCTTCCTGCCCCTGACTGGACCAGGAACCTGTCATTCTGCGCCCAAACCCCAAGGCCTTAGCTCCCCTGCCGGCCCACAACTGGACCGGGAAACTGTCACTCTGCCGCCAGAACCCCACCCCCTTGGCGGTCCTGCCTGCCCCAGACTGGACGGGACCCTGTCAGTCTCCCGCCAGAACCCCACCTCCTTGGCTCCCCTGCCAGCTCCTGACTCGGACCAAAAGCTGCCAGTAGTCAACCAGAACCCCGCATCCCTAGCTCCCCTGCCTACCCCTGCCTGGACCGGGAACCTGTCAGTCTCTCGCCAGAACCCCACCCCCTTAGCTCCCCTGCCTGACCCTGCCTGGACCGGGAACCTGTCAATCTCCCGCCAGAAACCCACCCCCTTAGCTCCCCTGCCTGGCCCTGATTGGACCGGGATCCTGTCAGTCTCCCGCCTAAACCCCAGCCCCTCGGCGCTCCTTCTGCCCCTGACTGGACGGGGAACCTGTCAGTCTCCCGCCAGAAGCCCACACCCTTAGCTCCCCTGCCTGCCCCTGCCTGGACCGGGAACCTGTCAGTCTCCCGCCAGAAACCCACCCCTTTAGGCTCAATGCCTGCCCCTGATTGGACGGGGTTCCTGTCAGTATCCCGCGTAAGCCCCACCCCCTCGGTGCTCCTTCTGCCCCTGACTGGACGGGGAACCTGTCAGTCTCCCGCCTAAACCTCACCCCTTTAGCGTTCGCATGCCTGCCCCTGACTGGACGGGGAACCTCTCAGTCTCCCGCCTAAACCACACCCTCTTGGTGCTAATTCTACCGCTGAATGGATGGGGAACCTGTCAGTCTCCCGCCTACACTCCACCCCCTTGGCGGTGCTGCCTGCCCCTGACTGGACCGTGATCCTGTCAGTCTCCCGACAGCACCCCACCCCCTTGGCGCTCCTTCTGCCCCTGACTGGACGGGGAACCTGTCAGTCTCCCGCCTAAACCCCACCCCCTAGGCGGTGCTGCCTGCCACTGACTGGACCGTGATCCTGTCAGTCTCACGCCAGCACCCCACCCCCTTGGGGCTCCTGCTGCCCCTGACTGGACGGGAAAACTGTCAGTCTCCCTCCTAAACCCCACCCCCTTGGCGCGCCTGCTGCACCTGAGTGGACCGGGATCCTGTAGTCTCCCGTCTAAACCCCACCCCCTTGGCGCTCCTTCTGTCCCTGATTGGACGGGGAACCTGTCAGTCTCCCGCCTGAACCCCACCCCCTCGACGCTCCTTCTGCCCCTGACTGGACGGGGATCCTGTGTGTCTCCCTCCTAAACCCCACCCCCTTGGCGGTGCTGCCTGCCCCTGACTGGACGGGGATCCTGTCAGTCTCCCGCCTAAACCCCACATCCTTGGCTCTCCTTCTGCCCCTGACTGGACGGGGATCCTGTCACTCTCCCGCCTAAACCCCACCCCCTTGGCGCTCCTTCTGCCCCTGACTGGACCGGGAAGCTGTCAGTCTCCCGCCAGCACCCCACCCCCTTAGCGCTCCTGCTGCCCCTAACGCGACCCGGAAGCTGCCGGAGGGCGCCTCCTCCCGCCCTCTGCACTGCCGCTAATGACTTTTTCCAGTGCGCGCTCAGAACGCCACCTCCTTCCTCGCCGGTGGCTGCCTGGCCTCCCTGGACGAGTGAGGCGCAGGTCTAGGTTCAGAACCTCGCCCTCTGCCCGGCCCTGACTGGCTCTGCTGGATGAGGAGGAACAGTCCGGCCTGTCCCGCCCGTGCTGGGCGCGGGCAGGCAGCGTGGCAGAAGACAGGGTCTGGGCTCCTACTGCGCGTTCCTCCTCCCAGACAAGGGCAGGCAGGGCCAAGCTACAGGGCGAGGTTCTGGCGGACGGACAGGCGGGTACGCGCCCGCTCAGGGGCTGCCAGGGACGTGCGCGGGACACAGACCCGAAGCTGCCCCGTCCGGTCCGAGCTGGACATGGGCGGGACGACTGCCGCGTGGTGCGCGCAGACGTCACTTCCCGCGTCCAGTCAGGAGCCGCGAAGGGCGTGGCTCGAGGCGGTTCCTTTCCACACCATTTCCGCCCTGAGCCGCAGAAACAGGGCGACACAACCACTCAGCATCTGATTGGCAACGGAGTCTGAGACCGCGTGAAGCCAATGGCTGCCCGACCTGTCACTCAGACGAGCCCAGCCGCAGAGCGCCCTGCCGCTGAGGCTTTGGGGAGTTGTAGTCTCCCCGGTCCACCCTGTCCAAGCAGAGGGTGGCTGGACAATGTGAAATCAGGAAATATGGCCCACAGGTGACAGACGAAAAATGATCATTTAGGTCAGGAAAATTAGGCCTCAGAGCTTTTTTTAAAAGAAGAGAAAGAAGACAGCTGGGTTGAAACACGGTTCCTTTCCACACCATTTCCGCCCCGAGCAGACGCCTCCGAAACAGGAAGCACACACCCACCCCGCGTCTGAGCGGTTCGGAGTCTGAGACCGGGGAAGCCATTGGGTCGGCTACCTGTCACTCAGGCCAGTACAGCCCACACGTAGAGCGTCGCCGCCGCCGCTGAGGCTTCGGGGAGGTGGAAGTCTCCCCGCCCCGCTCTGTGCAAGCCGAGCGTGGCTGGACAATGTGAAACCAGGGAATATGGCCCACAGATGATAAAAGAAAAATGATAACTTAGGTCAGGAAAATTAGATCATAGAGCTTTTATTTTTTTTTTTCCAAGAAAAGGAGAGATCTGGGTTGAAACGGGGTCCTTTGAAGACCATGTCTGCCCCGAGTCGCAGAAACAGGACGCACACACCAACCCGGCCTGTGATTGGCCCCCGGGTCTGAGACAGGGGGAAGCCATTGGCTGCCCGACGTGTCACCCAGGCGAGTCCTGCCCAGACGGAAAGCGACGCTCTCGCTGAGCCGTTTGGGAGTTGTAGTCTTCCCGCTCCTCCCTGTCCAAGCCTACTGTGGCTGGACGGTGTGAAACCAGGACATATGGCCCACAGATGATAAAAGCAAAATGATAATTTCGGTCAGGAAAATTAGATCAAGGAGCTTTTTTTAAAAGAAAAGAGAGGAGAGAGCTGTGTGAAATGCGGTTCAGCACCACTTCCGCCCGAGCCGCTGAAACAGGAAGCACACGTCCCCCCAGCCTCTGATTGGTCCCCGAGTCTGAGACCGGAGAAGCCATAGGCTGTGCTACCTGTCACTCGTACGAGCCCAGCCCAGTCGTAGAGCGCCGCATCCGCCGCCGCTAGCGCTCCTGGCAGCTATAGTTCAGGGCTGCGTTCAGACAAGGCAAGTGTGCCTGCACCATTTGAAATCAGGAAAGATGGCCCAAAAATGATAAAAGAAAAATGATAACTTAGGTCCGGAAAATTAGATCATAGAGCTTTTATTTTCAAGAAAAGAGAGAAGTGAGTTGGGTTGAACGTGGTGTGTTTCAAGACCACGTCCGTCGGGAGCCGCAGATACAGGAAGCCCGCAACCACCCAGCATCTGATTGGCCCCCGGGTCTGAGACGCGTAAAGCCATTGGCTTGCGGACCTGTCACTCAGGAGAGTCCAGCCCAGACGCAAAGCGACGCTCTCGCTGAACCGTTGGGGAGTTGTGGTCTCCCCGCTCCGCCCAGTTCAAGCCTAGCGTGGCTGGGCAATGTGAAACCAGGAAATATGGCCCACAGATGATAAAAGGAAAATGATAGCTTAGGTCAGGAAAATTAGGCCTCACAGCTTTTTTTTTTTTTTTTTTGAAAGAAAAGAAAGCTTTCTCAGCTCTTACATATAGAATTTCCGCCCCGAGCAGACACCTCCGAAACAGGAAGCACACACCCACCCCGCGTCTTAGCGGTTCGGAGTCTGAGACCGGGGAAGCCATTGGGTCGGCTACCTGTCACTCAGGCCAGTACAGCCCACACGTAGAGCTTCGCCGCCGCCGCTGAGGCTTCTGGGAGTTGTAGTCTCCCCGCCCCGCTCTGTGCAAGCCGAGCGTGGCTGGACAATGTGAAACCAGGGAATATGGCCCACAGATGATAAAAGAAAAATCATAACTTAGGTCAGGAAAATTAGATCATAGAGCTTTTATTTTCAAGAAAAGAGAGTAAACCCCACCCCCTCGGCGCTCCTTCTGCCCCTGACTGGACGGGGAACCTGTCAGTCTCCCGTCTAAACCCCACCCCTGTAGCGTTCCCCTGCCTGCCCCTGACTGGACGGGGATCCTGTCAGTCTCCCGCCTAAACCCCACACCCTTGGCGCTATTTCTGCCCTGACTGGACGGGGAACCTATCAGTCTCCCGCCTAAACCCCACCCCCTTGGCGGTGCTGCCTGCCCCTGACTGGACCGGGATCCTGTCAGTCTCCCGTCTAAACCCCACCCCCTTGGCGCTCCTTCTGCCCCTGACTGGACGGGGAACTTGTCAGTCTCCCGCCTAAACCCCACCCCCTTGGCGGTGCTGCCTGCCCCTGACTGGACCGGGATCCTGTCACTCTCCCGCCAGCACCCCACCCCCTTGGCGCTCCTTCTGCCCCCGACTGGACGGGGAACTTGTCAGTCTCCCGCCTAAACCCAACCCCCTTGGCGGTGCTGCCTGCCCCTGACTGGACCAGGATCCTGTCACTCTCCCGCCAGCACCCCACCCCCTTGGCGCTCCTTCTGCCCCTGACTGGACCGGGAATCTGTCAGTCTCCCGCCAGCACCCCACCCCCTTAGCGTTCCTGCTGCCCCTAACGCGACCCAGAAGCTGCCGGAGGGCGCCTCCTCCCGCCCTCTGCACTGCCGCTAATGACTTTTTCCAGTGCGCGCTCAGAACGCCACCTCCTTCCTCGCCGGTGGCTGCCTGGCCTCCCTGGACGAGTGAGGCGCAGGTCTAGGTTCAGAACCTCGCCCTCTGCCCGGCCCTGACTGGCTCTGCTGGATGAGGAGGAACAGTCCGGCCTGTCCCGCCCGTGCTGGGCGCGGGCAGGCAGCGTGGCAGAAGACAGGGTCTGGGCTCCTACTGCGCGTTCCTCCTCCCAGACAAGGGCAGGCAGGGCCAAGCTACAGGGCGAGGTTCTGGCGGACGGACAGGCGGGTACGCGCCCGCTCAGGGGCTGCCAGGGACGTGCGGGACACAGACCCGAAGCTGCCCCGTCCGGTCCGAGCTGGACATGGGCGGGACGACTGCCGCGTGGTGCGCGCAGACGTCACTTCCCGCGTCCAGTCAGGAGCCGCGAGGGGCGTGGCTCGAGGCGGTTCCTTTCCACACCATTTCCGCCCCGAGCCGCAGAAACAGGGCGACACAACCACTCAGCATCTGATTGGCAACGGAGTCTGAGACCGCGTGAAGCCAATGGCTGCCCGACCTGTCACTCAGACGAGCCCAGCCGCAGAGCGCCCTGCCGCTGAGGCTTTGGGGAGTTGTAGTCTCCCCGGTCCACCCTGTCCAAGCAGAGGGTGGCTGGGCAATGTGAAACCAGGAAATATGGCCCACAGATGATAACAGGAAAATGATAGCTCAGGTCAGGAAAATTAGGCCTCACAGCTTTTTTTTTTTTTTTGAAAGAAAAGAAAGCTTTCTCAGCTCTTACATATAGAATTTCCGCCCCGAGCAGACGCCTCCGAAACAGGAAGCACACACCCACCCCGCGTCTGAGCGGTCCGGAGTCTGAGACCGGGGAAGCCATTGGGTGGGCTACCTGTCACTCAGGCCAGTACAGCCCACACGTAGAGCGTCGCCGCCGCCGCTGAGGCTTCTGAGAGTTGTAGTCTCCCCGCCCCGCTCTGTGCAAGCCGAGCGTGGCTGGACAATGTGAAACCAGGGAATATGGCCCACAGATGATAAAAGAAAAATGATAACTTAGGTCAGGAAAATTAGATCATAGAGCTTTTATTTTCAAGAAAAGAGAGAAGGCTAGCGCCGCGGCTCACTAGGCTAATCCTCCGCCTTGCGGCGCCGGCACACCGGGTTCTAGTCCCGATCGGGGCGCCAGATTCTGTCCCGGTGGCCCCTCTTCCAGGCCAGCTCTCTGCTGTGGCCCGGGAGTGCAGTGGAGGATGGCCCAAGTGTTGGGCCCTGCACCCCATGGGAGACCAGGTTAAGCACCTGGCTCCTGCCATCGCATCAGCACTGTGCACTGGCCACAGCGCCCCACCGCAGCGGCCATTGGAGGGTGAACCAACGGCAAAAGAAAGACCATTCTCTGTCTCTCTCTCTCACTGTCCACGCTGCCTGTCAAAAAAATAAAAGGTGGCGCCGCGGCTCACTAGGCTAATCCTCCGCCTAGCGGCGCTGGCACCCGGGTTCTAGTCCCGGTCGGGGCGCCGGATTCTGTCCCGGTTGCCCCTCTTCCAGGCCAGCTCTCTGCTGTGGCCCGGGAGTGCAGTGGAGGATGGCCCAAGTGCCTGGGCCCTGCACCCCATGGGAGACCAGGAAAAGCACCTGGCTCCTGCCATCGGATCAGCGCGGTGCGCCGGCTGCAGCAGCCATTGGAGGGTGAACCAACGGCAAAGGAAGACCTTTCTCTCTGTCTCTCTCTCACTGTCCACTCTGCCTTCAAAAAATAAAATAAAATAAAATAGAATTAAAAAAATAAAATAAAATAAAAATAAGAAAAGAGAGAAGTGAGCTGGGTTCAAGACCATGTCCGCCCCGAGTCGCAGAAACAGGACGCACACACCAACCCGGCCTGTGATTGGCCCCCGGGTCTGAGACAGGGGGAAGCCATTGGCTGCCTGACGTGTCACCCAGGTGAGTCCAGCCCAGACGGAGGGCGAGGTCGGCGGCGAGGCTTCCGGGAGTTGTAGTCTCCCCGCTCCGCCCTGTCCAAGCATAGGGCGGCTGGACAATGTGAAATCAGGAAATATGGCCCACAGGTGACAGACGAAAAATGATCATTTAGGTCAGGAAAATTAGGCCTCAGAGCTTTTTTTAAAAGAAGAGAAAGAAGACAGCTGGGTTGAAACACGGTTCCTTTCCACACCATTTCCGCCCCGAGCAGACGCCTCCGAAACAGGAAGCACACACACACCCCACGTCTGAGTGGTCCGGAGTCTGAGACTGGGGAAGCCATTGGGTCGGCTACCTGTCACTCAGGCCAGTACAGCCCACACGTAGAGCGTCGCCGCCGCCGCTGAGGCTTCGGGGAAGTGGAAGTCTCCCCGCCCCGCTCTGTGCAAGCCGAGCGTGGCTGGACAATGTGAAACCAGGGAATATGGCCCACAGATGATAAAAGAAAAATGATAACTTAGGTCAGGAAAATTAGATCATAGAGCCTTTTTTTTTTTCCAAGAAAGGGAGAGATCTGTGTTGAAACGGGGTTCCTTTCAAGACCATGTCTGCACCGAGTCGCAGAAACAGGACGCACACACCAACCCGGCCTGTGATTGGCCCCCGGGTCTGAGACAGGGGGAAGCCATTGGCTGCCCGACGTGTCACCCAGGCGAGTCCAGCCCAGACGCAAAGCGACGCTCTTGCTGAGCCGTTTGGGAGTTGTAGTCTTCCCGCTCCTCCCTGTCCAAGCCTACTGTGGCTGGACGGTGTGAAACCAGGACATATGGCCCACAGATGATAGAAGCAAAATGATAATTTCGGTCAGCAAAATTAGATCAAGGAGCTTTTTTTTTTAAAAGAAAAGAGAGAAGAGAGCTGTGTGGAATCGCGGTTCAACACCACTTCCGCCCCGAGCCGCTGAAACAGGAAGCACACGCCCGCCCAGCGTCTGATTGGTCCCCGCGTCTGAGACGGGGGGAGCCATTGGCTGTGAACTCGTCATTCTGCGCCCAGAACCCCACCCCCTGAGGCTCCACTGCCTGCTCTCGAGTGGACGGGGAACCTGTCAGTCTGCCGCCAGGACCCCACCCCCTTAGCTCCCCTGCCTGCCCCTGATGGGACGGGGAACCTCTCGGTCTGCAGCCAGAAACCCACTGCCTTAGGATCCACTGAATGCCCCTGACTGGATGAGGAACCTGTTAGCTAGCATCTAGAACCCCCACTCGCCAGCTCCCCACATGCCCCTGACGGTACTTGGAACTGTCAGGCTGCGGCAGGAAACCAGGGTCCTTAGTTCCCCTGCCTGTCCATACTGGGCCGTCCATACTGTCAGTCTGCAGCCAGAACCCCCACCCTCTTAGGCTCCACTGAGTGCCCCTGACAGGACCGGACACCTGTCAGTCAGCACATAGAACCCCACCTTGTTAGTTCCCCAGCATGCCCCTGAGAGGACTGTGATCTCGTCAGTCTGTGGCCAGAACCCCACATCCTCAGCTCCCCTGCCTGCCCCTGATGGGACCAGGAAACCTCAGTCTGTTCAGAACTCCACCCCCTTAGCTCCCCTGCCTATCCATTCACGACCAGGAACCGGTCAGTCTGCCACCATAACCCCACCCCCTTAAGCTCCACTGAGTACCCCGACTGGACAGGGAACCTGTCAGTCTGCAGCCAGAACCCCACACCCTTCGCTCCCTCGCGGGTCCACTGACTGAACCAGAAATCTGTCAGTTTGCTATCAAAACCCAGCCCCTTAGCTCTCCTGACGCCCCTAACGGCACCCGGAACCTGCCAGTCTCCCGCCAGAACCCCACCTCCTGGGCTCCCCTGCCCGCCCCTGACTGGCACAGGAACCTGTCAGTCTGCCGCCAGAACTGCACCTGCTTAGCTCCCCTGCCTGCCCCCGAGGAGAATGGGAACCTGTTGGTCTGCGGCCAGAAACCCACCTCTTGGTTCCCTGCCTGCCCCTGACTGGACAGGGGAACTGTCGGTCTGCAGCCCAAACCCCACACCATGAGCTCCCTCGCCTGCCCATGACAGGACCAGGAACCTGTCAGACTGTGACCAGAACCACACCTCCTTAGGCTCCCCTGCCTGCCCCTGACTGGACCAGGAACCTGTCAGTCTGCAGCCAAAGCCCCACCCAGCTTGGCTCCACTGAGTGCTCTTGACAGGACCGGGAACCTGTCAGTCTGTGGCCAGAACCCCACGTCCTTAGCTGCCCGCCCGCCTTTGATAGACCTGGAACCTGTAGTCTGCAGAAAGAACCTCACCACCGTGCCTCCCTGTCCTACTCCACACGCACATGGAACCTGTAAGTCTGCCGCCAGAACCCCACATCCTTAGCTCCTTTGGCTGCCCCTGATGGGACCAGGAGCCTGTCAGTCTGCATGCAGACTTCATGTCCTTAGCTCCCCTTATTGCCCCTGACTGGACCAGGAACCTGTCAGTGTGCAGCCAAACCCCACATCCTTAGCTCCACTGCCTACCCCTGTTGGAAATGGAACCCGTGAGTCTGTGGCCAGAACCCCACCCACTTTGGCTCCCCTGCCTGCCCTTGACGGGACTGGGAACCTGTCAGTTGCGGCCAGAACCCCATGTCCTTAGCTGCCCTTCCTGCCCCTGACTGGACCGGGAACCTGTCAGTGTGCAGCCAGAACCCCACATCCTTAGCTCCACTGCCTGCCTCTGTTGGACCCAGTACCTGTAAGTCTGCGGCTAGAAGCCCAGCTCCTGGGCTCATTTCCCGCCCCAGATGGACCCGGAATGTGTCAGTCTGCCACTAGAACCCTAACTTCTTTGCTCCCCTGACTTGCCCCTAACTGGAGCAGGAACCTGTCAGTCTGCAGCCAGAACCCCACCCTCTAGTCTCTGCTGAGTGCTCCTGACAGGACCGGGCACCAGTCAGTCTGCGGCCAAAACTCCACCCCCTTAGCTCCCTTGCCTGACCATACTGGACCAGGAATCTGTCAGTCTGTGGCCAGAACCACACGTAGCTAACTCCCCTTCCTGGCGTCACTGGACCGAAACGTGTCACTCTGAGGCCAGAACCACCCTCCTTGGCTCCCCTGACTGCCACTGATGGGACCGGGAACCCATCAGTCTGCAGCCAGAACCCCAACCTTGAGGCTCCAGTGAGTCCCCCTGATGGGACTGGGATCCTTTCAGTCTGCGGACAGAACTCCACCCCTTAGCTCCCAGGCCTGCCCCTGACTAGACCAGGAACCTGTCAGTCTGTGGCCAGAACCCCACCTCCTTGGCTCCTCTGACTGTCCCTGACTGGACTGGGAACCTGTCAGTCTGTGGCCAGAACCCCACCTCCTTGGCTCCTCTGACTGTCCCTGACTGGACCAGGAACCTGGCAGTCTGTGGCCAGAACTCCACTCCTTAGCTCCCCTGCCTGCCCCTGACTGGACCTGGAATCTGTCAGTCAGTCTGCGGAAGGAACCCCATGTCCTTAGCTCCCTGCCTACTCCTGATGGGACCAGAGACCTGTCGTCATTCTGTGGCCAGAACCCCACCTCCGTAGGCTACGCTGCCCGCCCCTGACTGGACCAGGAACTTGTGAGTCTGCAGCCAGAACCCCACCCCATCAGCACCCCTCCCTACCCTTGATGGACCTGCAACTGTCACCAGTGGCCAGAACCCCGCTTCCTTAGGCTCCCCGGCCTACCTGTGACGGGACTCGGAACCTGTCAGTCTCGACCAGAGCCTAACCTGCGTGGCTCCCCTGACTTTCCCTGAGGGGGCCAGGAACCTGTCACTCTGTAGCCAGAACCCCACCTCATTGGGCTGCCCTGACAGCAACGGGAACCTGTCAGCCTGTGGCCAGATCCCCATGTCCTCAGCTCCCCTGCCTGCCCCTGATAGACCTGAACCTGTCAGTCTGTGGCCAGAACCAACCTCCTTGGCTCCCCTGACTGCCCGCGATGGGACCAGGAACCTGTCATGCTGCTGCCAGAACCTTAGCCAGAACGCCTTAGCTTCCCTGCCTGGCCATATGGACCGGGAACCTGTCCATGTGCGGCCAGAACCCCACATGCTTAGCTCCCCGGCTTGTCCCTGACTAGACAGGGAACTGGTATGTCTGTGGCAGGAACACCATCCTCTTACACTACCCTGCCTGCCCCTGACTGGAACCAGAGCCTGTCATTCTGCGGCCAGAACCCCACCTCCTTGGCTCCCCTGACTGCCTCTTTCTGGCCTGAGAACCTGACAGTCGAGGACTACAACCCCACCTCTTGGATCCCCTGCCGGCCCTTGATGGAACTGGGAACCTGTCAGTCTGGGGCCAGAACCCCACCTCCTTGTCTCCCCTGCCTGCCGCTGATGGGACTGGTAGCTTGCCAGTCTAGGGCCAGAAACGCCGTCTTTGGCTCCCCTGCCTGCCCCTGACAGGACCGGGAACCTGTCAGTCTGCGGCAGGAACCCCAAGTCCTTAGCTCTCCTGCCTGCCCCTGACTGACCCAGAACCTGTCACTCTGCGACAGTTCCTGATCCAGTCAGGGGCACTCAGTGGATCCTAAGGGAGTGGTTTCTCCGCCATATCTGAATGTGAAAGTCCAGCTGGGTGCAGAAACTAGGGAAGAACAGACAGTGCACACATCTGGTCAGATGGCAAGTGTGTGACATTCAAGATGGTTTACAAAGTGGCCCACAACAGGTGATCTCTCCCTACCTCTTCATGTAGCGTGCCTTCAGACACTAACACCTGGCTCACAACTTGAAGTCTATAAAGGACGGAGACCCTCAGCTATCACTGAGTGGCTCAGAGGACACTGCATGGCTTGTGCTCAATCACTTGTGTCCCTGTTCAAAGCACAGTTTATGAAAATAATCATACAAGCCGGCGCCGCGGCTCACCAGGCTAATCCTCCACCTGCGACGCCAGCACACCGGGTTTTAGTCCCGGTCAGGGCACCGGATTCTGTCCCAGTTGCCCCTCTTCCAGGCCAGCTCTCTGCTGTGGCCCGGGAGTGCAGTGGAGGATGGCCCAAGTGCCTGGGCCCTGCACCCCATGGGAGACCAGGAGAAGTACCTGGCCCCTGCCATTGCATCAGCGCGGTGCGCCGGCCGCGGCGGCCATTGGAGGGTGAACCAACGGCAAAGGAAGACCTTTCTCTCTGTCTCTCTGTCTCTCACTGTCCACTCCTGCCTGTCAAAAAAAAAAAAAAAAAAGAGGCTATCAGCAAAAACCAAGACTCGTTCAAGGTGGTGAAGACCGCGCGTACGTTTCGGGAGTCTTATTTCAAGTTTTAATTCTTCTGCCAACACACTCATGGTAATCCCAGGCTAGTTGCTCTCGTTTCTGAATCGACGTGTCACCCACTGCGCCTCCCTCGTCTGGGCACTTCATCACTCACTCACTGAAGTTGCTGTTCAGAGTGTCCGCTGTGTCCTGTTCTCTCCTGCTCTAAAGTCACTGAGGAGACAGTACTGACGACGAAGCTGCAAACCCTTTCAAGAAGCAAACGTGTCTATACACGACCATGTTTTCAAGGCATTTCCGATGGATCTGACTGCCTGTCAAAAAAAAATAAAAAAAAAATAACTGAGATATTGGGGGTCTTGGTATTAGAAGATGAGCAAACTTCGTAGTTATGAATCTGCCTTGTCCAGCGTGCTCTACACGCCACGTTGATGACCCTCCTCTCCCTGAGAGAAGAGCCAGCCTGAGCCATGGAGTGAGTGGAGCAGAAAACCAGGTTAAAGGATTACACAACGCAGAACCGGTCAAGTCGGTTTTTCCCATCGAGAGACAGAAACTAGAGTGACCTCCCTGGAGCTCTCAAGGTCACGTCTGGGTGCCTGGGCACGAAAAAAGCTAAAAAAATCCAGGTTCTGGAACATTCTAGGACATTCTAGAATGTTCCGGGATCCCTAGAATTTTTCCGAGGTGTTCTAGAATGTACCAGAACATCACCAAGTGAGTCTGGGGGGATTCTGGGATACGGGTCTGAGTAGAAGTTTCCCGGCTGGGTGTGACGGGTGTCCTGGTGCCGGCCTGGCCCTGCGGACATTGACGTGACATCCCGCGCCCACCGGGGCTGCGGAAACTTCCAGCACGTCGGCAGAGGGTCTCAGACCCCCCAGGACGCTCGCTGGGTTCTCTGGAACATACTGGAACATTCTACAACATTTCAAGACCCCAAAGACACTCACCAAGCGGTCCAGGGCATCCTACGAACATTCTAGAAAATTCTACGTCATCCGCCAGTATTCCGGAACACTCCAAGACCAGGCGCTCTAGAATACTCTAAGGCCCCGAGGACGTGCGCCGGGCTCTCTGGACGTGTTCTGGAACATTCTGGAACATTCCACAGAATTCCTCGCGATTCCAAGGACATTCCCTGGGCATTCTAGAACATTCTGGAATCCTGGAAACACCCACCAGGGGTTCTGGAAAATTCCAAGGCCCAAGAACGCACGACAGACTCTCCCAGAATTCCCTGGGAGCACTGACCGTTCTGGAACGTCCCTGGTGTCCACCAGGATGTTTGCACAACCTTCGGCCCCGCCAACTCCTCCCCCAGCCCTGGCAATAAATAGACGCCGGGTCCCCGCCGGCTCAGACGACAACGAAGACGATGGTGATGAAGATGACGGTGACGAAGGCTCTCCTCCTCGCCCTCACGGTGGGCGTGGCCTGTGCGGACATCGACCCTGCCCAGGTATCATAAATTTGCATCATTAGTTCCCAGTATTAATTCTCGTCATGAATTCATATCATTTCTTCACATCATTACTTCGCATCACTAATTCGCATCACTACTTTGCGTTGTTTCTTCAGCCGTATCATTAATGCGCGTCATTTCTTCACCTCCCTGAAAGGAGCGGCCGAGAGCCGCCATAAAATGGCCTTAATAAAACAGTCCTGGGAAATGGGGAGTAAACTAAGTTCACAGAGAAAGCAGATAGCTACTAGCCAGAGATAAGGGCTACTAGCCAGAGATAAGGGCGACAGAACATCCTGGTATGCACATAAGCCCCCTCCCCTGTGCTTGTTCAAGCTTAACAAAGAAACCGCGAGACACGTAGGGCACGTAGCCACCCCTTTCTGCTCTTCAAGGACCCCCTCCCCTTGTCCAAGCTTAGACACGTAGGGCACGTAGCCCCGGTTTCTGTTCTCTCCTCCTCCTCGACGACCTCCTCCCCTTGTAGTTACCCAATAAACTTACGCCACCCTATGGTATGTTAATTTTGTGGTTTTGCCCCTTAAAAGCTGTGTGAGATAGCTGCTCGGGGCTCCTCTCGCTTGCTTGCTGCTTGCAGCAGTAGGGGGCCCATTTGCGCAAATGAAATAAAAATTACCTCCTGCTCTATTGCATCGTCTGGTCTGGAGTCTGTGTTTCTGGGGTCGTCACAAGAGGACACCGCTTTTGGGGTCCTACACTCCCCAGCTCTCCGGGCCCTGGCGCACCTCCGCCATGGCCTCCGACAACCTGGAAATGATCCTGGAGGATGGGCCACTCCGGATGCTGTTCCGCGAGATGGAGTGCAACGAGGACTGCAACGCCCTGAACGTCTTCTTCTATGTCAAGTGAGGGGCGGGGCCAGGGGAGACAAGCCGAGGCCAGAGACAGAGAGCCAGGGGGGAGCAATCGAGCCCACAGAGCGGGGAAGACAGGCGCCGCCAAGCCCAAGCGATCCCAGAGAGAGAGACAGAGCAGGCCAGGGCGACCAGCCGAGCCCAGAGAGAGAGATAGCAGACAGGAGTAGTTGAGCCCAGAGTCAGAGAGCATGTGGGCTAGAGGGGAGTAATGGAGCTGAGAGTGAGCAGACAGGAGTAGTTGAGCCCAGAGACAAAGAGCAAGCTAGGGGGGACCAGCCGAGCCCAAGGAGAGTGAGCAGACAGGAGTAGTTGAGCCCAGAGTCAGAGAGCAGGTGGGCTAGAGGGGAGTAATGGAGCTGAGAGTGAGCAGACAGGACCAGCCGATCCCAGAGTCAAAGAGCAGGCCATGGTGGACCAGCCGAGCCCAGAGAAAGAGTAGACAGGAGCAGTTGAGCCCAGAGTCAGAGAGCAGGTGGGCTAGAGGGGAGTAATGGAGCTAAGAGTGAGCAGACAGGACCAGCCGATCCCAGAGTCAAAGAGCAGGCCATGGTGGACCAGGCGAGCCCAGAGGGAGAGCAGACAGGAGCAGTTGAGCCCACAGCGAGCGGCCATGTTCCCGGTCTCTCCTTCAGGAAGAACGAGGTATGCACCCCGCACACGGTTGTGGCCCAGAAGAACGCAGACGGCATCTACACCACTGACTGTGAGTACAGAGCATTTCGGAAAGTTCCAGACAATTCCAGACGACCCCAGGGAATGTCCGGTGTGTTCCAGAATGTTCGAGAATGTTCCCAGAAATGTTCCAGGATGCTGCAAATGTCCCAGAATGCTCCAGTTCCTCAATGTTCTAGAATGTTCCAGAATGCGCTAGAATGTCCCAGCATGCCCCGGCACATCCAGAACACCCACCTCTCTCCCTACAGTCGAGGGCCAGACCTCCTTCCAGTTCCACGAATTGGATCCCGCTAGGCTCTTCATCTTCATCAATAAAATGGGGTCCAGCGGCACCACCAGCCGCCTCAGCTTCCTTGTGGGTGAGCCCCCCTCACACACACATGTACACTGCCGGTGCCCGCTAGGGATACGCACCACGACCCGAGAGTCTGAGCCCGACTGTATACAGGGAAAGGGGGGATACAGTCGGTGCCCACTGGATAAAGCGAGTGTATACAGTCAGTGCCCACTAGACATGGTGGGCATATACAGTCGGTGCCCACTAACGCTAGCATATACAGTTGGCGCTCGCTAGATGGGGTGAGCGTATACAGCCACTAAAGTGAGTGTATGCAGTAGGCTCACACTAAAGCAAGCGTACTCAGTCGGCACCCACTCTTGCCACAGTCAAATTGAGAGTCATAAATGACGACCGGCTGGAGGACTACGCGAGGCTCACGGAGCAGAATGGGATCCCGCGGAAGTACATCCGGCGTGTGGGCGACACAGGTGAGGCCTTGGCGGCTTCCGGGCTGACTCGGCGCTGACTCGGCGCTGACTCGGCTTTCCTCTCTCTCCAACAGACACCTGTCCACCCTGAGGACGCCTCCCTTGGAGAAGGTGCCAGAACGTTCTAGACCATTCCAGAACCGCCCCTCCTGCACAATGATTCCTCCCCTGATCGCCTCACCATCTCCTCCCACCTGCGAACGCGCTAGTATGCTCTGGAACATTCTAGAGCATTCTGGATTGATCCAAGATGGTCTGGATTGTTCCAGAATTTCTAGAAAGCTTCGGAACATTCTAGAATCGGCCGTCCCCAGCTTTCTCTGCTTCCTGTTCATGGAATAAACTCATCCCAGGCACAGTCCCAGTCATTTATTTTAAACGATTTTTATTGTTCCGTCAAAAGACAGAGCGAGCTGGTGGAGGAACCCAGGGGCTACCTCCGGGTCTCCCTGCACTGTCAGTCACCGTTCACTGACAAGGGGGTGGGCTCTGTCATCTGGTGGCTGTCAATCAGCCCTGAGTGACACTGGGGGGGTTCTCCCCGACTCCACTGGCAGCCAGTCACACTCCACCAGGATCCCAGGGCCACATCTGGGTCCCCATGGCCACATCCGGGTCTCCAGGGCAATATCCGGCTCCCCAGGGCTCCACTCATGTCCGCAGTGACACATCCAGGTCCCCAGGGGCACATCCTGGTCCCCAGGGCCACATCCAGGTCTAAGTGCTCCATCCGGGTCTCTGGGCTCCATCTGGGTCCCTAAGGGCTCCATCCGGGTCTCTGGGCTCCATCCGGGACTCCTGGCTCCATCCGAGTCTCTGGGCTCCATACAGGTCTCTGGGCTCCATCGGGGTCTCTGGTCTCCATCTGTATCTCTGGGCTCCATCTGGGTCCCTAAGGAAACATCCTGGTCCCTAAGGCTCCATCCGGGTCTCTGTGCTCCTTCAGGGTCACTAAGGCTACATCCGGGTCCTTAAGGTTTCTTCCGAGTCCTTAAGGCTCCATCCAGGTCTCTGGGCTCCATCCAGGTCTCTGGACCACATCCGGGTCTCTGGGCTCCATCCGGGTTTCGGGGCTCCAACCGTGTCCCTAAGGCTGCATCCAGTCTCTGGGCTCCATCCGAGTCTCTGGGCTCCACCCCGATCTCCAGGGCCACATCCAGGTCCCCAGGGCCACATCCGGGTCTCCAGGGCCACATCCGGTTCCCCAGGGCTCCATCCGGGTCTCCAGGGCCACACCAGGGTCTCCAGGGCCACACCAGGGTCTCCAGGGCCACATCCGGATCTCCAGGGCTCCCTCCAGGGCCATATCTGGGTCCCAGGGCTCCACCCAGGGTCTCTGGGCTCTCTCCAGGTCTCTGAGCTACATCCGGGTCCCTAAGGCTCCATCCTGGTCTCTGGGCTCCATCCTGGTCTCGGGGCTCTGCCCGAGTCTCTGGGCTCCATTCGGGTCCCTAAGGCTCCATCCGCATCCCTAAGGCTCCATGCGGGTCTTTGGGCTCCATCCAGGTCCCTAAGGATCCAACCGGGACTCCTGGCTCCATCTGAGTCTCTGGGCTCCATACGGGTCTCTGGGCTCCATCCTGGTCTCGGGGCTCTGCCCGAGTCTCTGGGCTCCATCTGGGTCCCTAAGGCTCCATCCGCATCCCTAAGGCTCCATGCGGGTCTCTGGGCTCCATCCAGGTCCTTAAGGCTCCATCTGAGTCTCTGGGCTCCATTAGAGTCTCTGGGCTCCATCCGGGTCTTTGGGCTCCATCCAGGTCCCTAAGGATCGATCCGGGACTCCTGGCTCCATCCAAGTCTCTGGGCTCTTACAGGTCTCTGGGCTCCATCCAGGTCTCTGGGCTCCATCCATATCTCTGGGCTCCATCTGGGTCCCTAAGGATCCATCCGGGACTCCTGGCTCCATCCGAGTCTCTGGGCTCCATCCAATTCCCTAAGACTCCATCCAAGTCCCTAAGGATCCATCCGGGTCTCTGGGCTCCATCCAGGTCTCTGGGCTCCATCCAAGTCTCTGGGCTCCATCCGGGTTCCTAAGGCTCCATCCGGGTCCCTAAGGCTCCATCCAGTTCCCTAAGGCTCTTCCGAGACTCTGGGCTCCATCTGGGTCCCTAAGGCTCCATCCGGGTCCATAAGGCTCCATCCGGGTCTTTGGGCTCAATGCGAGTCTCTGGGCTCCATCCGGGTCTCTGGGCTCCATCCATATCTCTGAGCTCCATCTGGGTCCCTAGGGCTCCATCCTGGTCTCTGGGCTCCATCCTGGTCTCTGGGCTCCATCCGGGTCCCTAAGGCTCCATCCGGATCTCTGGGCTCCATCTGGGTCTCTGGGCTCCACCTGGGTCTCTGGGCTCCATCCAGGTCCCTAAGACTCCATCGGGGTCCCTAAGGCTCCATCCGGGTCTCTGGGCTCCATCCGAGTCCTTAAGGCTCTATCCGGTCTCTTGGCTCAATCCGAGTCTCTGGGCTCCATCCGGGTCTCTGAGCTCCATCCGGGTCTCCAGGGCCACATCGGGTCTCCCAGGGCTCCACATACGGGACCCAGGGCCACATCCGGTTCCCCAAGGGACATATCGGGGTCCCCAGGGCCACATCCAGGTGTCTCGGGCCATTACCGGTTCTCCAGGGCCACATCCGGGTCTAGGGCCACATCCAGGTCTCCAGGGCTCCATCCAGGTCTCCAGGAACATCTGGGTCTCCAGGGCCACATCAGCATGATCAGGGCCACATCCGGGTCTCTAGGGCTCTCTCCAGGGCCACATCCAGGTCTCCATCACTACATCCGGCTCTCTATGGCGCCATCCAGGTCTCCGGGGTCACATCCGGATCTCCAGGGCCACATACGGGCTCCCAGGGCCACATCCGGGTCCTTAGAGTCACATGGGGGTCTCCAGGGCCACACCCGGGTCTCTAGGGCCACATCTGGGTCTCCCAGGGCTCCATCCGGGTCCCCCAGGTCCACATCCGGGTTGCCAAGGCCACATCGGGGTCTCCCAGGGCTCCATCCAGGTCCACATCAGGTCCCCAGGGCCACATCCAGTTCTCCCAGGGCCACATTCGGGTCCCCACGTCCACACCCGGGTCCCAGGGCCACATCCAGGTCCCTAGGGCCATATCCGGGTCTCCAGGGCTCCATCCAGGTCTCTAAGGCTTTATCCAAGTCTCTGGGTTCCATCAGAGTCTCTGGGCTCCATCCGTATCTCTGAGCTCCATCCAGGTTCCTAAGACTCCATCCGGGTCTCTGGGCTCCATCCGAGCCCCTAATGCTCTATCTCAATCTCTGGGCTCCATCCAAGTCTCTGGGCTCCATCCGGATTCCTAAGGCTCCATCAGGTCTCTCAGCTCCATCTGGGTCCCTAAGGCTCCATCCAGATATCTGGGCTCTATCAGGTCTCTGGGCTCCATCCGGGTTCCTAAGGCTCCATCCAAGTCTCTGGGCTCCATCCAGGTCCCTAAGACTCCATCAAGGTCCCTAAGGCTCCATCCGGGTCTCTGGGCTCCATCCGGGTCTCCGTGCTCCATCCGGGTCCCTAATGCTCCATCGGGGTCCCTAAGGCTCCATCCGGGTCTCTGGGTTCCATCCGAGTCCCTAAGATTCCATCCGGGTCCCTAAGGCTCCATCCAGTCCCTAAGCCTCCATCCGGGTCTCTGGGCTCCATCCGGGTCTCTGGGCTCCCTCCAAGTCTCTGGGCTCCATCTGAGCCATAAGGCTCTATCTCACTCTCTGGACACCATCCGAGTCTCTGGACTCCATAGATATCTCGGCTCCATCCGGGTCTCTGGGCTCCATCCAAGTCTCTGGGCTCCATCTGGATCTCTGGGCTCCATCCAGGTTCCTAAGGCTCCATCCAGGTCTCTGAGCTCCATCCGGGTCTCTGGGCTCCATCCAGGTCTCTGGGCTCCATCTGGATCTCTGGGCTCCATCCAGGTTCCTAAGGCTCCATCCAGGTCTCTGGGTTCCATCCGAGTCTCTGGGCTCCATCCGGAACCCTAAGACTCCATCGGGGTCCCTAAGGCTCCATCGGGGTCCCTAAGGCTCCATCCGGGTCTCTGGGCTCCATCCGGGTCTCTGGGCTCCATCCAGGTCTCTGGGCTCCATCAGGGTCCCTAAGGCTCCATCCGGGTCTCTGGGCTCCATCCTGGTCTCTGGGCTCCTTCTGGGTCCCTAATGCTCCATCGGGGTCCCTAAGGCTCCATCCGAGTCTCTAGGTTCCATCCGAGTCCCTAAGATTCCATCCGGGTCCCTAAGGCTCCATCCAGTCCCTAAGCCTCCATCCAAGTCTCTGGGCTCCATCCGGATCTCTGGGCTCCATCCGAGCCATAAGGCTCTATCTCACTCTCTGGACACCATTCGAGTCTCTGGGCTCCATCCATATCTCTGGGCTCCATCTGGATCTCTGGGCTCCATCCAGGTTCCTAAGGCTCCATCCAGGTCTCTGGGCTCCATCCGGGTCTCTGGGCTCCATCCAGGTCTCTGGGCTCCATCCGGGTCTCTGGGCTCCATCCAGGTCTCTGGGCTCCATCCAGGTTCCTAAGGCTCCATCCAAGTCTATGGGCTCCATCTGGATCTCTGGGCTCCATCGAGGTTCCTAAGGCTCCATCCAGGTCTCTGGGCTCCATCCGAGTCTCTGGGCTCCATCCGGATCCCTAAGACTCCATCGGGGTCCCTAAGGCTCCATCCGGGTCTCTGGGCTCCATCCGGGTCTCTGGGCTCCATCCGGGTCTCTGGGCTCCATCCAGGTCTCTGGGCTCCATCAGGGTCCCTAAGGCTCCATCCGGGTCTCTGGGCTCCATCCTGGTCTCTGGGCTCCTTCTGAGTCCCTAATGCTCCATCGGGGTCCCTAAGGCTCCATCCGAGTCTCTGGGTTCCATCCGAGTCCCTAAGATTCCATCCGGGTCCCTAAGGCTCCATCCAGTCCCTAAGCCTCCATCCGGGTTTCTGGGCTCCATCCGGGTCTCTGGGCTCCATCCGAGCCATAAGGCTCTATCTCACTCTCTGGACACCATTCGAGTCTCTGGGTTCCATCCATATCTCTGGGATCCATCCAGGTCTCTGGGCTCCATCCGAGCCCCTAAGGCTCTATCTCACTCTCTGGGCTCCATCCATGTCTCTAGGCACCATCCGGATCTCTGGGCTTCACCCAGGTTCCAGGGCCACATCCGGGTCTCCAGGGCCACATCCGGATGCTCAGGGCCACATCCAGGTCTCTAGGGTTCTCTCCATGGCCACATCTGGGTCTCCAGGGCACCATCCGGGTCTCCAGGGTCACTCTGGGTCTCCAGGGCCAAATACGGGATCCCAGGGCCACATCCGGGTCCCCAGAGTCACATGGGGCTCTCTAGGGCCACACCCGGGTCTCTAGGGCCACATCCGGGTCCCTAGGGCCACTTCCGTGCCTCCAGGTCCACATCCGGGTCTCCAGAGCCACATCCGGGTCTCCATTGCTACATCCGGGTCTCGCAGGGCTCCATCCGGGTCCCCCAGGTCCACATCCCAAGTCCACATCCTGGTCTCCCAGGGCTCCATCCAGGTCCACATAAGGTCTCCAAGGCCACATCTGGTTCTCCCAGGGCCACATCCTGGTTCCCAGGTCGACACCCGGGTCCCAGGGCCACATCCAGGTCCCTAGGGCCACATCCGGGTCTTCAGGGCCGCAACCGGCTCTCCAGGGACACATCTCGATCCCCCAGGGCCACATCCAGGTCTCCAGGGCTCACTCAAGGGCCACATCTTGGTCCCAGGGCTCCACCCAGGTCTCCAGGGCCACATCCGGGACTCCACGGCCACATCCGGGTCTCCAGGACCACATCCGGGTCTCCCAGGGCTTCACCGGGTCCCCAGGTCACATCTGGGTCCCCAGGGCTACATCGGGGTCCCCAGGGCTCCTTTAGTGTCTCCAGGGCCACATCCGGGTCTCCTGGGCCACATCCGGATCTCAAGGGCTACATCGGGGTCTCCAGGGCCACATCCGGGTCTCCAGGGCCACATCCAGGTCTTCGGGGCTCCCTCCAGGGCCACTTCTGTGTCCCAAGGCTCCACCCGGTTCTCCAGGGGCACATCCGGGTCCCCAGGGCCACATCCAGGTCTCCCAGGGCTCCACTCGGTTCCCCAGGTCCACACCTGAGTCTCCAGTGCCCCATTGGGTCTTCAGGGCCACATCCAGGTCTCCGGGGCCACATCCGGGTCTCCAGGGCCACATCCGGGTCCCCAGGGCCACATCCGGGTCTCCAGGGACACATCCAGGTCCCCAGGGCCACATCCGGGTCTCCAGGGACACATCCGGGTCCCCAGGGCCACATCTGGGTCTCCCAGGGCTCCACCTGGGTCTCCCAGGGACACATCCAGGTCTCCCAGGACTCCACCTGGGTCCCCAGGGCCACATCCGCGTACCCAGGGCCCCACCCAGGTTTCCAGGGCCACACCCAGGTCTCCAGGTCCACACCCTGGTCTCCAGTGCCCCATTGGGTCCTCAGGGTCACATCCAGGTCTCCAGGGCCACATCCGGGTCCCTAGGGCCATATCTGGGTACCCAGGGCCACATCCCAGTGTCCAGAGCCACATCCAGGTCTCCAGGGCCACATCCGGATCTCCAGGGCCACATCCGGATCTCCAGGGCCACATCCAGGTCTCCAGGGCGACATCTGGGTCTCATGGGCCACATCCGGGTCTGCAGAGCCACTTCCGGGTCTCCAGGGCCAATTCTGGGTCTCTAGGTCCACATCCGGGTTTCTAGGGACACATCTGGGTCTCCAGAGCTCCATGCAGGGCCCCACCCCGGTCTCCAGGGCCACATTGGGGTCTCCAGGGCCACATTGTGGTATCCCAGGGCCACATCCAGGTCTCCAGGGCCACAACCGGATTTCAAGGGCCACACCCAGGTCTTCAGGGCCACATGCGGGTCCGCAGGACCACATCCGTGTGCCCAGGGCCACATCCGTGTGCCCAGGGCCACATCCAAGTCTCCAGGGCCACATCCAGGTCCACAAGGCCAATTCCGGGTCCCCAGGGCCAATTCCGGGTCTCCAGGGCCACTTCTGGGTCTCTAGGGCCACATCTGGGTCTTTAGGGCCAAATCCGATTCTTTAGGGCTACATCCTGGTCTCCAGGCCTCATCTGAGCCTCCAGGGCTCCCTCCAGGGCCACATCTGTGTCCCAGGGCTCCACCCGAGTCTCCAGGGCCACATCCGGGTCTCTAGGGCCACATCTGTGTCTCCAGGGCTCCATTCGGGTCTTCAGGGCACATCCGGGTCTCTAGGGCCACATCCAGTTTCCAGGCACATCCAGGTCTCCAAGGCTCCCTCCAGGGCCACATCTGTTTCTCAGGGCTCCACCTGGGTCTCCAGGGCCACATTCGGGTCTACAGGGCCACATCCGGGTCCCCAGGGCCACATCTGTTTCCCCTGGACCACATCCGGGTTTCCAAGACCACATCTGGGACCCAGGGCTCCGTCAGGGTCTCCAGGGCCACATACGGGTCTCTAGGTCCACCTCCGGGTCTCCAGGACTCCTTCCAGGGCCCCAACCTTGCCTCCAGGGCCACACCCGGGTCTCCAGGGCCATACCTAGATCCCCAAGGCCACATCCGTATCCCCAGGGCCACATCCGGGTATCCAGGGCGACATGCAGGTCTCCCAGGTTCATATCCAGGTGTCTAGGGCCACATCCAGGACTCCAGGGCCACATCCAGGTCCCCAGGGCCACATCTGGGTCTCCCAGGGACACATCCAGGTCCCCCAGGGCCACATCCAGGACTCCAGAGCCACATCCAGGTCCCCAGGGCCACATCTGGGTCTCCCAGGGACACATCCAGGTCCCCAGGGCCACATCCAGGTCTCCAAGGCTCCCTCCAGGGCCACATCTGTTTCTCAGGGCTCCACCTGGGTCTCCAGGGCCACATTCGGGTCTCCAGGGCCACATCCGGGTCCCCAGGGCCACATCCAGGTCTCCAGGGACACATCCAGGTCTCCAGGGCCACATCCAGGTCTCCAAGGGGCACATCCAGGTCTCCAGGGCCACATCCGGATCTCCAGGGCCACATCCAGGTCTCCAGGGCGACATCTGGGTCTCATGGGCCACATCCGGGTCTGCAGAGCCACTTCCGGGTCTCCAGGGCCAATTCTGGGTCTCTAGGTCCACATCCGGGTTTCTAGGGACACATCTGGGTCTCCAGAGCTCCATGCAGGGCCCCACCCCGGTCTCCAGGGCCACATTGGGGTCTCCAGGGCCACATTGTGGTATCCCAGGGCCACATCCAGGTCTCCAGGGCCACAACCGGATTTCAAGGGCCACACCCAGGTCTTCAGGGCCACATGCGGGTCCGCAGGACCACATCCGTGTGCCCAGGGCCACATCCGTGTGCCCAGGGCCACATCCAAGTCTCCAGGGCCACATCCAGGTCCACAAGGCCAATTCCGGGTCCCCAGGGCCAATTCCGGGTCTCCAGGGCCACTTCTGGGTCTCTAGGGCCACATCTGGGTCTTTAGGGCCAAATCCGATTCTTTAGGGCTACATCCTGGTCTCCAGGCCTCATCTGAGCCTCCAGGGCTCCCTCCAGGGCCACATCTGTGTCCCAGGGCTCCACCCGAGTCTCCAGGGCCACATCCGGGTCTCTAGGGCCACATCTGTGTCTCCAGGGCTCCATTCGGGTCTTCAGGGCACATCCGGGTCTCTAGGGCCACATCCAGTTTCCAGGCACATCCAGGTCTCCAAGGCTCCCTCCAGGGCCACATCTGTTTCTCAGGGCTCCACCTGGGTCTCCAGGGCCACATTCGGGTCTACAGGGCCACATCCGGGTCCCCAGGGCCACATCTGTTTCCCCTGGACCACATCCGGGTTTCCAAGACCACATCTGGGACCCAGGGCTCCGTCAGGGTCTCCAGGGCCACATACGGGTCTCTAGGTCCACCTCCGGGTCTCCAGGACTCCTTCCAGGGCCCCAACCTTGCCTCCAGGGCCACACCCGGGTCTCCAGGGCCATACCTAGATCCCCAAGGCCACATCCGTATCCCCAGGGCCACATCCGGGTATCCAGGGCGACATGCAGGTCTCCCAGGTTCATATCCAGGTGTCTAGGGCCACATCCAGGACTCCAGGGCCACATCCAGGTCCCCAGGGCCACATCTGGGTCTCCCAGGGACACATCCAGGTCCCCCAGGGCCACATCCAGGACTCCAGAGCCACATCCAGGTCCCCAGGGCCACATCTGGGACTCCCAGGGACACATCCAGGTCCCCAGGGCCACATCCAGGTCTCCAAGGCTCCCTCCAGGGCCACATCTGTTTCTCAGGGCTCCACCTGGGTCTCCAGGGCCACATTCGGGTCTCCAGGGCCACATCCGGGTCCCCAGGGCCACATCCAGGTCTCCAGGGACACATCCAGGTCTCCAGGGCCACATCCAGGTCTCCAAGGGGCACATCCAGGTCTCCAGGGCCACATCCAGGTCTCCAGGGCCACATCCAGGTCTCCAGGGCGACATCTGGGTCTCATGGGCCACATCCGGGTCTGCAGAGCCACTTCCGGGTCTCCAGGGCCAATTCTGGGTCTCTAGGTCCACATCCGGGTTTCTAGGGACACATCTGGGTCTCCAGAGCTCCATGCAGGGCCCCACCCCGGTCTCCAGGGCCACATTGGGGTCTCCAGGGCCACATTGTGGTATCCCAGGGCCACATCCAGGTCTCCAGGGCCACAACCGGATTTCAAGGGCCACACCCAGGTCTTCAGGGCCACATGCGGGTCCGCAGGACCACATCCGTGTGCCCAGGGCCACATCCGTGTGCCCAGGGCCACATCCAAGTCTCCAGGGCCACATCCAGGTCCACAAGGCCAATTCTGGGTCCCCAGGGCCAATTCCGGGTCTCCAGGGCCACTTCTGGGTCTCTAGGGCCACATCTGGGTCTTTAGGGCCAAATCCGATTCTTTAGGGCTACATCCTGGTCTCCAGGCCTCATCTGAGCCTCCAGGGCTCCCTCCAGGGCCACATCTGTGTCCCAGGGCTCCACCCGAGTCTCCAGGGCCACATCCGGGTCTCTAGGGCCACATCTGTGTCTCCAGGGCTCCATTCGGGTCTTCAGGGCACATCCGGGTCTCTAGGGCCACATCCAGTTTCCAGGCACATCCAGGTCTCCAAGGCTCCCTCCAGGGCCACATCTGTTTCTCAGGGCTCCACCTGGGTCTCCAGGGCCACATTCGGGTCTACAGGGCCACATCCGGGTCCCCAGGGCCACATCCAGGTCTCCAGGGACACATCCAGGTCTCCAGGGACACATCCAGGTCTCCAAGGGGCACATCCAGGTCTCCAGGGCCACATCCGGATCTCCAGGGCCACATCCAGGTCTCCAGGGCGACATCTGGGTCTCATGGGCCACATCCGGGTCTGCAGAGCCACTTCCGGGTCTCCAGGGCCAATTCTGGGTCTCTAGGTCCACATCCGGGTTTCTAGGGACACATCTGGGTCTCCAGAGCTCCATGCAGGGCCCCACCCCGGTCTCCAGGGCCACATTGGGGTCTCCAGGGCCACATTGTGGTATCCCAGGGCCACATCCAGGTCTCCAGGGCCACAACCGGATTTCAAGGGCCACACCCAGGTCTTCAGGGCCACATGCGGGTCCGCAGGACCACATCCGTGTGCCCAGGGCCACATCCGTGTGCCCAGGGCCACATCCAAGTCTCCAGGGCCACATCCAGGTCCACAAGGCCAATTCCGGGTCCCCAGGGCCAATTCCGGGTCTCCAGGGCCACTTCTGGGTCTCTAGGGCCACATCTGGGTCTTTAGGGCCAAATCCGATTCTTTAGGGCTACATCCTGGTCTCCAGGCCTCATCTGAGCCTCCAGGGCTCCCTCCAGGGCCACATCTGTGTCCCAGGGCTCCACCCGAGTCTCCAGGGCCACATCCGGGTCTCTAGGGCCACATCTGTGTCTCCAGGGCTCCATTCGGGTCTTCAGGGCACATCCGGGTCTCTAGGGCCACATCCAGTTTCCAGGCACATCCAGGTCTCCAAGGCTCCCTCCAGGGCCACATCTGTTTCTCAGGGCTCCACCTGGGTCTCCAGGGCCACATTCGGGTCTACAGGGCCACATCCGGGTCCCCAGGGCCACATCTGTTTCCCCTGGACCACATCCGGGTTTCCAAGACCACATCTGGGACCCAGGGCTCCGTCAGGGTCTCCAGGGCCACATACGGGTCTCTAGGTCCACCTCCGGGTCTCCAGGACTCCTTCCAGGGCCCCAACCTTGCCTCCAGGGCCACACCCGGGTCTCCAGGGCCATACCTAGATCCCCAAGGCCACATCCGTATCCCCAGGGCCACATCCGGGTATCCAGGGCGACATGCAGGTCTCCCAGGTTCATATCCAGGTGTCTAGGGCCACATCCAGGACTCCAGGGCCACATCCAGGTCCCCAGGGCCACATCTGGGTCTCCCAGGGACACATCCAGGTCCCCCAGGGCCACATCCAGGACTCCAGAGCCACATCCAGGTCCCCAGGGCCACATCTGGGTCTCCCAGGGACACATCCAGGTCCCCAGGGCCACATCCAGGTCTCCAAGGCTCCCTCCAGGGCCACATCTGTTTCTCAGGGCTCCACCTGGGTCTCCAGGGCCACATTCGGGTCTCCAGGGCCACATCCGGGTCCCCAGGGCCACATCCAGGTCTCCAGGGACACATCCAGGTCTCCAGGGCCACATCCAGGTCTCCAGGGCCACATCCGGATCTCCAGGGCCACATCCGGATCTCCAGGGCCACATCCAGGTCTCCAGGGCGACATCTGGGTCTCATGGGCCACATCCGGGTCTGCAGAGCCACTTCCGGGTCTCCAGGGCCAATTCTGGGTCTCTAGGTCCACATCCGGGTTTCTAGGGACACATCTGGGTCTCCAGAGCTCCATGCAGGGCCCCACCCCGGTCTCCAGGGCCACATTGGGGTCTCCAGGGCCACATTGTGGTATCCCAGGGCCACATCCAGGTCTCCAGGGCCACAACCGGATTTCAAGGGCCACACCCAGGTCTTCAGGGCCACATGCGGGTCCGCAGGACCACATCCGTGTGCCCAGGGCCACATCCGTGTGCCCAGGGCCACATCCAAGTCTCCAGGGCCACATCCAGGTCCACAAGGCCAATTCCGGGTCCCCAGGGCCAATTCCGGGTCTCCAGGGCCACTTCTGGGTCTCTAGGGCCACATCTGGGTCTTTAGGGCCAAATCCGATTCTTTAGGGCTACATCCTGGTCTCCAGGCCTCATCTGAGCCTCCAGGGCTCCCTCCAGGGCCACATCTGTGTCCCAGGGCTCCACCCGAGTCTCCAGGGCCACATCCGGGTCTCTAGGGCCACATCTGTGTCTCCAGGGCTCCATTCGGGTCTTCAGGGCACATCCGGGTCTCTAGGGCCACATCCAGTTTCCAGGCACATCCAGGTCTCCAAGGCTCCCTCCAGGGCCACATCTGTTTCTCAGGGCTCCACCTGGGTCTCCAGGGCCACATTCGGGTCTACAGGGCCACATCCGGGTCCCCAGGGCCACATCTGTTTCCCCTGGACCACATCCGGGTTTCCAAGACCACATCTGGGACCCAGGGCTCCGTCAGGGTCTCCAGGGCCACATACGGGTCTCTAGGTCCACCTCCGGGTCTCCAGGACTCCTTCCAGGGCCCCAACCTTGCCTCCAGGGCCACACCCGGGTCTCCAGGGCCATACCTAGATCCCCAAGGCCACATCCGTATCCCCAGGGCCACATCCGGGTATCCAGGGCGACATGCAGGTCTCCCAGGTTCATATCCAGGTGTCTAGGGCCACATCCAGGACTCCAGGGCCACATCCAGGTCCCCAGGGCCACATCTGGGTCTCCCAGGGACACATCCAGGTCCCCCAGGGCCACATCCAGGACTCCAGAGCCACATCCAGGTCCCCAGGGCCACATCTGGGTCTCCCAGGGACACATCCAGGTCCCCAGGGCCACATCCAGGTCTCCAAGGCTCCCTCCAGGGCCACATCTGTTTCTCAGGGCTCCACCTGGGTCTCCAGGGCCACATTCGGGTCTCCAGGGCCACATCCGGGTCCCCAGGGCCACATCCAGGTCTCCAGGGCCACATCCAGGTCTCCAGGGCCACATCCAGGTCTCCAAGGGGCACATCCAGGTCTCCAGGGCCACATCCAGGTCTCCAGGGCGACATCTGGGTCTCATGGGCCACATCCGGGTCTGCAGAGCCACTTCCGGGTCTCCAGGGCCAATTCTGGGTCTCTAGGTCCACATCCGGGTTTCTAGGGACACATCTGGGTCTCCAGAGCTCCATGCAGGGCCCCACCCCGGTCTCCAGGGCCACATTGGGGTCTCCAGGGCCACATTGTGGTATCCCAGGGCCACATCCAGGTCTCCAGGGCCACAACCGGATTTCAAGGGCCACACGCAGGTCTTCAGGGCCACATGCGGGTCCGCAGGACCACATCCGTGTGCCCAGGGCCACATCCGTGTGCCCAGGGCCACATCCAAGTCTCCAGGGCCACATCCAGGTCCACAAGGCCAATTCCGGGTCCCCAGGGCCAATTCCGGGTCTCCAGGGCCACTTCTGGGTCTCTAGGGCCACATCTGGGTCTTTAGGGCCAAATCCGATTCTTTAGGGCTACATCCTGGTCTCCAGGCCTCATCTGAGCCTCCAGGGCTCCCTCCAGGGCCACATCTGTGTCCCAGGGCTCCACCCGAGTCTCCAGGGCCACATCCGGGTCTCTAGGGCCACATCTGTGTCTCCAGGGCTCCATTCGGGTCTTCAGGGCACATCCGGGTCTCTAGGGCCACATCCAGTTTCCAGGCACATCCAGGTCTCCAAGGCTCCCTCCAGGGCCACATCTGTTTCTCAGGGCTCCACCTGGGTCTCCAGGGCCACATTCGGGTCTACAGGGCCACATCCGGGTCCCCAGGGCCACATCTGTTTCCCCTGGACCACATCCGGGTTTCCAAGACCACATCTGGGACCCAGGGCTCCGTCAGGGTCTCCAGGGCCACATACGGGTCTCTAGGTCCACCTCCGGGTCTCCAGGACTCCTCCCAGGGCCCCAACCTTGCCTCCAGGGCCACACCCGGGTCTCCAGGGCCATACCTAGATCCCCAAGGCCACATCCGTATCCCCAGGGCCACATCCGGGTATCCAGGGCGACATGCAGGTCTCCCAGGTTCATATCCAGGTGTCTAGGGCCACATCCAGGACTCCAGGGCCACATCCAGGTCCCCAGGGCCACATCTGGGTCTCCCAGGGACACATCCAGGTCCCCCAGGGCCACATCCAGGACTCCAGAGCCACATCCAGGTCCCCAGGGCCACATCTGGGTCTCCCAGGGACACATCCAGGTCCCCAGGGCCACATCTGGGTCTCCCAGGGACACATCCAGGTCCCCCAGGGCCACATCCAGGACTCCAGAGCCACATCCAGGTCCCCAGGGCCACATCTGGGTCTCCCAGGGACACATCCAGGTCCCCAGGGCCACATCCAGGTCTCCAAGGCTCCCTCCAGGGCCACATCTGTTTCTCAGGGCTCCACCTGGGTCTCCAGGGCCACATTCGGGTCTCCAGGGCCACATCCGGGTCCCCAGGGCCACATCCAGGTCTCCAGGGCCACATCCAGGTCTCCAAGGGGCACATCCAGGTCTCCAGGGCCACATCCGGATCTCCAGGGCCACATCCAGGTCTCCAGGGCGACATCTGGGTCTCATGGGCCACATCCGGGTCTGCAGAGCCACTTCCGGGTCTCCAGGGCCAATTCTGGGTCTCTAGGTCCACATCCGGGTTTCTAGGGACACATCTGGGTCTCCAGAGCTCCATGCAGGGCCCCACCCCGGTCTCCAGGGCCACATTGGGGTCTCCAGGGCCACATTGTGGTATCCCAGGGCCACATCCAGGTCTCCAGGGCCACAACCGGATTTCAAGGGCCACACCCAGGTCTTCAGGGCCACATGCGGGTCCGCAGGACCACATCCGTGTGCCCAGGGCCACATCCGTGTGCCCAGGGCCACATCCAAGTCTCCAGGGCCACATCCAGGTCCACAAGGCCAATTCCGGGTCCCCAGGGCCAATTCCGGGTCTCCAGGGCCACTTCTGGGTCTCTAGGGCCACATCTGGGTCTTTAGGGCCAAATCCGATTCTTTAGGGCTACATCCTGGTCTCCAGGCCTCATCTGAGCCTCCAGGGCTCCCTCCAGGGCCACATCTGTGTCCCAGGGCTCCACCCGAGTCTCCAGGGCCACATCCGGGTCTCTAGGGCCACATCTGTGTCTCCAGGGCTCCATTCGGGTCTTCAGGGCACATCCGGGTCTCTAGGGCCACATCCAGTTTCCAGGCACATCCAGGTCTCCAAGGCTCCCTCCAGGGCCACATCTGTTTCTCAGGGCTCCACCTGGGTCTCCAGGGCCACATTCGGGTCTACAGGGCCACATCCGGGTCCCCAGGGCCACATCTGTTTCCCCTGGACCACATCCGGGTTTCCAAGACCACATCTGGGACCCAGGGCTCCGTCAGGGTCTCCAGGGCCACATACGGGTCTCTAGGTCCACCTCCGGGTCTCCAGGACTCCTCCCAGGGCCCCAACCTTGCCTCCAGGGCCACACCCGGGTCTCCAGGGCCATACCTAGATCCCCAAGGCCACATCCGTATCCCCAGGGCCACATCCGGGTATCCAGGGCGACATGCAGGTCTCCCAGGTTCATATCCAGGTGTCTAGGGCCACATCCAGGACTCCAGGGCCACATCCAGGTCCCCAGGGCCACATCTGGGTCTCCCAGGGACACATCCAGGTCCCCCAGGGCCACATCCAGGACTCCAGAGCCACATCCAGGTCCCCAGGGCCACATCTGGGTCTCCCAGGGACACATCCAGGTCCCCAGGGCCACATCCAGGTCTCCAAGGCTCCCTCCAGGGCCACATCTGTTTCTCAGGGCTCCACCTGGGTCTCCAGGGCCACATTCGGGTCTCCAGGGCCACATCCGGGTCCCCAGGGCCACATCCAGGTCTCCAGGGCCACATCCAGGTCTCCAAGGGGCACATCCAGGTCTCCAGGGCCACATCCGGATCTCCAGGGCCACATCCAGGTCTCCAGGGCGACATCTGGGTCTCATGGGCCACATCCGGGTCTGCAGAGCCACTTCCGGGTCTCCAGGGCCAATTCTGGGTCTCTAGGTCCACATCCGGGTTTCTAGGGACACATCTGGGTCTCCAGAGCTCCATGCAGGGCCCCACCCCGGTCTCCAGGGCCACATTGGGGTCTCCAGGGCCACATTGTGGTATCCCAGGGCCACATCCAGGTCTCCAGGGCCACAACCGGATTTCAAGGGCCACACCCAGGTCTTCAGGGCCACATGCGGGTCCGCAGGACCACATCCGTGTGCCCAGGGCCACATCCGTGTGCCCAGGGCCACATCCAAGTCTCCAGGGCCACATCCAGGTCCACAAGGCCAATTCCGGGTCCCCAGGGCCAATTCCGGGTCTCCAGGGCCACTTCTGGGTCTCTAGGGCCACATCTGGGTCTTTAGGGCCAAATCCGATTCTTTAGGGCTACATCCTGGTCTCCAGGCCTCATCTGAGCCTCCAGGGCTCCCTCCAGGGCCACATCTGTGTCCCAGGGCTCCACCCGAGTCTCCAGGGCCACATCCGGGTCTCTAGGGCCACATCTGTGTCTCCAGGGCTCCATTCAGGTCTTCAGGGCACATCCGGGTCTCTAGGGCCACATCCAGTTTCCAGGCACATCCAGGTCTCCAAGGCTCCCTCCAGGGCCACATCTGTTTCTCAGGGCTCCACCTGGGTCTCCAGGGCCACATTCGGGTCTACAGGGCCACATCCGGGTCCCCAGGGCCACATCTGTTTCCCCTGGACCACATCCGGGTTTCCAAGACCACATCTGGGACCCAGGGCTCCGTCAGGGTCTCCAGGGCCACATACGGGTCTCTAGGTCCACCTCCGGGTCTCCAGGACTCCTCCCAGGGCCCCAACCTTGCCTCCAGGGCCACACCCGGGTCTCCAGGGCCATACCTAGATCCCCAAGGCCACATCCGTATCCCCAGGGCCACATCCGGGTATCCAGGGCGACATGCAGGTCTCCCAGGTTCATATCCAGGTGTCTAGGGCCACATCCAGGACTCCAGGGCCACATCCAGGTCCCCAGGGCCACATCTGGGTCTCCCAGGGACACATCCAGGTCCCCCAGGGCCACATCCAGGACTCCAGAGCCACATCCAGGTCCCCAGGGCCACATCTGGGTCTCCCAGGGACACATCCAGGTCCCCAGGGCCACATCCAGGTCTCCAAGGCTCCCTCCAGGGCCACATCTGTTTCTCAGGGCTCCACCTGGGTCTCCAGGGCCACATTCGGGTCTCCAGGGCCACATCCGGGTCCCCAGGGCCACATCCAGGTCTCCAGGGACACATCCAGGTCTCCAGGGCCACATCCAGGTCTCCAAGGGGCACATCCAGGTCTCCAGGGCCACATCCAGGTCTCCAGGGCGACATCTGGGTCTCATGGGCCACATCCGGGTCTGCAGAGCCACTTCCGGGTCTCCAGGGCCAATTCTGGGTCTCTAGGTCCACATCCGGGTTTCTAGGGACACATCTGGGTCTCCAGAGCTCCATGCAGGGCCCCACCCCGGTCTCCAGGGCCACATTGGGGTCTCCAGGGCCACATTGTGGTATCCCAGGGCCACATCCAGGTCTCCAGGGCCACAACCGGATTTCAAGGGCCACACCCAGGTCTTCAGGGCCACATGCGGGTCCGCAGGACCACATCCGTGTGCCCAGGGCCACATCTGTGTGCCCAGGGCCACATCCAAGTCTCCAGGGCCACATCCAGGTCCACAAGGCCAATTCCGGGTCCCCAGGGCCAATTCCGGGTCTCCAGGGCCACTTCTGGGTCTCTAGGGCCACATCTGGGTCTTTAGGGCCAAATCCGATTCTTTAGGGCTACATCCTGGTCTCCAGGCCTCATCTGAGCCTCCAGGGCACCCTCCAGGGCCACATCTGTGTCCCAGGGCTCCACCCGAGTCTCCAGGGCCACATCCGGGTCTCTAGGGCCACATCTGTGTCTCCAGGGCTCCATTCGGGTCTTCAGGGCACATCCGGGTCTCTAGGGCCACATCCAGTTTCCAGGCACATCCAGGTCTCCAAGGCTCCCTCCAGGGCCACATCTGTTTCTCAGGGCTCCACCTGGGTCTCCAGGGCCACATTCGGGTCTACAGGGCCACATCCGGGTCCCCAGGGCCACATCTGTTTCCCCTGGACCACATCCGGGTTTCCAAGACCACATCTGGGACCCAGGGCTCCGTCAGGGTCTCCAGGGCCACATACGGGTCTCTAGGTCCACCTCCGGGTCTCCAGGACTCCTTCCAGGGCCCCAACCTTGCCTCCAGGCCCACACCCGGGTCTCCAGGGCCATACCTAGATCCCCAAGGCCACATCCGTATCCCCAGGGCCACATCCGGGTATCCAGGGCGACATGCAGGTCTCCCAGGTTCATATCCAGGTGTCTAGGGCCACATCCAGGACTCCAGGGCCACATCCAGGTCCCCAGGGCCACATCTGGGTCTCCCAGGGACACATCCAGGTCCCCAGGGCCACATCCAGGTCACCAAGGCTCCCTCCAGGGCCACATCTGTTTCTCAGGGCTCCACCTTGTGTCTCCAGGGCCACATTCGGGTCTACAGGGCCACATCCGGGTCCCCAGGGCCACATCCAGGTCTCCAGGGCCACATCCAGGTCTCCAAGGGGCACATCCAGGTCTCCAGGGCCACATCCAGGTCTCCAAGGGGCACATCCAGGTCTCCAGGGCCACATCCAGGTCTCCAGGGCGACATCTGGGTCTCATGGGCCACATCCGGGTCTGCAGAGCCACTTCCGGGTCTCCAGGGCCAATTCTGGGTCTCTAGGTCCACATCCGGGTTTCTAGGGACACATCTGGGTCTCCAGAGCTCCATGCAGGGCCCCACCCCGGTCTCCAGGGCCACATTGGGGTCTCCAGGGCCACATTGTGGTATCCCAGGGCCACATCCAGGTCTCCAGGGCCACAACCGGATTTCAAGGGCCACACCCAGGTCTTCAGGGCCACATGCGGGTCCGCAGGACCACATCCGTGTGCCCAGGGCCACATCCGTGTGCCCAGGGCCACATCCAAGTCTCCAGGGCCACATCCAGGTCCACAAGGCCAATTCCGGGTCCCCAGGGCCAATTCCGGGTCTCCAGGGCCACTTCTGGGTCTCTAGGGCCACATCTGGGTCTTTAGGGCCAAATCCGATTCTTTAGGGCTACATCCTGGTCTCCAGGCCTCATCTGAGCCTCCAGGGCTCCCTCCAGGGCCACATCTGTGTCCCAGGGCTCCACCCGAGTCTCCAGGGCCACATCCGGGTCTCTAGGGCCACATCTGTGTCTCCAGGGCTCCATTCGGGTCTTCAGGGCACATCCGGGTCTCTAGGGCCACATCCAGTTTCCAGGCACATCCAGGTCTCCAAGGCTCCCTCCAGGGCCACATCTGTTTCTCAGGGCTCCACCTGGGTCTCCAGGGCCACATTCGGGTCTACAGGGCCACATCCGGGTCCCCAGGGCCACATCTGTTTCCCCTGGACCACATCCGGGTTTCCAAGACCACATCTGGGACCCAGGGCTCCGTCAGGGTCTCCAGGGCCACATACGGGTCTCTAGGTCCACCTCCGGGTCTCCAGGACTCCTTCCAGGGCCCCAACCTTGCCTCCAGGGCCACACCCGGGTCTCCAGGGCCATACCTAGATCCCCAAGGCCACATCCGTATCCCCAGGGCCACATCCGGGTATCCAGGGCGACATGCAGGTCTCCCAGGTTCATATCCAGGTGTCTAGGGCCACATCCAGGACTCCAGGGCCACATCCAGGTCCCCAGGGCCACATCTGGGTCTCCCAGGGACACATCCAGGTCCCCCAGGGCCACATCCAGGACTCCAGAGCCAGATCCAGGTCCCCAGGGCCACATCTGGGTCTCCCAGGGACACATCCAGGTCCCCAGGGCCACATCCAGGTCTCCAAGGCTCCCTCCAGGGCCACATCTGTTTCTCAGGGCTCCACCTGGGTCTCCAGGGCCACATTCGGGTCTCCAGGGCCACAACCGGATTTCAAGGGCCACACCCAGGTCTTCAGGGCCACATGCGGGTCCGCAGGACCACATCCGTGTGCCCAGGGCCACATCCGTGTGCCCAGGGCCACATCCAAGTCTCCAGGGCCACATCCAGGTCCACAAGGCCAATTCCGGGTCCCCAGGGCCAATTCCGGGTCTCCAGGGCCACTTCTGGGTCTCTAGGGCCACATCTGGGTCTTTAGGGCCAAATCCGATTCTTTAGGGCTACATCCTGGTCTCCAGGCCTCATCTGAGCCTCCAGGGCTCCCTCCAGGGCCACATCTGTGTCCCAGGGCTCCACCCGAGTCTCCAGGGCCACATCCGGGTCTCTAGGGCCACATCTGTGTCTCCAGGGCTCCATTCGGGTCTTCAGGGCACATCCGGGTCTCTAGGGCCACATCCAGTTTCCAGGCACATCCAGGTCTCCAAGGCTCCCTCCAGGGCCACATCTGTTTCTCAGGGCTCCACCTGGGTCTCCAGGGCCACATTCGGGTCTACAGGGCCACATCCGGGTCCCCAGGGCCACATCTGTTTCCCCTGGACCACATCCGGGTTTCCAAGACCACATCTGGGACCCAGGGCTCCGTCAGGGTCTCCAGGGCCACATACGGGTCTCTAGGTCCACCTCCGGGTCTCCAGGACTCCTTCCAGGGCCCCAACCTTGCCTCCAGGGCCACACCCGGGTCTCCAGGGCCATACCTAGATCCCCAAGGCCACATCCGTATCCCCAGGGCCACATCCGGGTATCCAGGGCGACATGCAGGTCTCCCAGGTTCATATCCAGGTGTCTAGGGCCACATCCAGGACTCCAGGGCCACATCCAGGTCCCCAGGGCCACATCTGGGTCTCCCAGGGACACATCCAGGTCCCCCAGGGCCACATCCAGGACTCCAGAGCCACATCCAGGTCCCCAGGGCCACATCTGGGTCTCCCAGGGACACATCCAGGTCCCCAGGGCCACATCCAGGTCTCCAAGGCTCCCTCCAGGGCCACATCTGTTTCTCAGGGCTCCACCTGGGTCTCCAGGGCCACATTCGGGTCTCCAGGGCCACATCCGGGTCCCCAGGGCCACATCCAGGTCTCCAGGGACACATCCAGGTCTCCAGGGCCACATCCAGGTCTCCAAGGGGCACATCCAGGTCTCCAGGGCCACATCCAGGTCTCCAGGGCGACATCTGGGTCTCATGGGCCACATCCGGGTCTGCAGAGCCACTTCCGGGTCTCCAGGGCCAATTCTGGGTCTCTAGGTCCACATCCGGGTTTCTAGGGACACATCTGGGTCTCCAGAGCTCCATGCAGGGCCCCACCCCGGTCTCCAGGGCCACATTGGGGTCTCCAGGGCCACATTGTGGTATCCCAGGGCCACATCCAGGTCTCCAGGGCCACAACCGGATTTCAAGGGCCACACGCAGGTCTTCAGGGCCACATGCGGGTCCGCAGGACCACATCCGTGTGCCCAGGGCCACATCCGTGTGCCCAGGGCCACATCCAAGTCTCCAGGGCCACATCCAGGTCCACAAGGCCAATTCCGGGTCCCCAGGGCCAATTCCGGGTCTCCAGGGCCACTTCTGGGTCTCTAGGGCCACATCTGGGTCTTTAGGGCCAAATCCGATTCTTTAGGGCTACATCCTGGTCTCCAGGCCTCATCTGAGCCTCCAGGGCTCCCTCCAGGGCCACATCTGTGTCCCAGGGCTCCACCCGAGTCTCCAGGGCCACATCCGGGTCTCTAGGGCCACATCTGTGTCTCCAGGGCTCCATTCGGGTCTTCAGGGCACATCCGGGTCTCTAGGGCCACATCCAGTTTCCAGGCACATCCAGGTCTCCAAGGCTCCCTCCAGGGCCACATCTGTTTCTCAGGGCTCCACCTGGGTCTCCAGGGCCACATTCGGGTCTACAGGGCCACATCCGGGTCCCCAGGGCCACATCTGTTTCCCCTGGACCACATCCGGGTTTCCAAGACCACATCTGGGACCCAGGGCTCCGTCAGGGTCTCCAGGGCCACATACGGGTCTCTAGGTCCACCTCCGGGTCTCCAGGACTCCTCCCAGGGCCCCAACCTTGCCTCCAGGGCCACACCCGGGTCTCCAGGGCCATACCTAGATCCCCAAGGCCACATCCGTATCCCCAGGGCCACATCCGGGTATCCAGGGCGACATGCAGGTCTCCCAGGTTCATATCCAGGTGTCTAGGGCCACATCCAGGACTCCAGGGCCACATCCAGGTCCCCAGGGCCACATCTGGGTCTCCCAGGGACACATCCAGGTCCCCCAGGGCCACATCCAGGACTCCAGAGCCACATCCAGGTCCCCAGGGCCACATCTGGGTCTCCCAGGGACACATCCAGGTCCCCAGGGCCACATCTGGGTCTCCCAGGGACACATCCAGGTCCCCCAGGGCCACATCCAGGACTCCAGAGCCACATCCAGGTCCCCAGGGCCACATCTGGGTCTCCCAGGGACACATCCAGGTCCCCAGGGCCACATCCAGGTCTCCAAGGCTCCCTCCAGGGCCACATCTGTTTCTCAGGGCTCCACCTGGGTCTCCAGGGCCACATTCGGGTCTCCAGGGCCACATCCGGGTCCCCAGGGCCACATCCAGGTCTCCAGGGCCACATCCAGGTCTCCAAGGGGCACATCCAGGTCTCCAGGGCCACATCCGGATCTCCAGGGCCACATCCAGGTCTCCAGGGCGACATCTGGGTCTCATGGGCCACATCCGGGTCTGCAGAGCCACTTCCGGGTCTCCAGGGCCAATTCTGGGTCTCTAGGTCCACATCCGGGTTTCTAGGGACACATCTGGGTCTCCAGAGCTCCATGCAGGGCCCCACCCCGGTCTCCAGGGCCACATTGGGGTCTCCAGGGCCACATTGTGGTATCCCAGGGCCACATCCAGGTCTCCAGGGCCACAACCGGATTTCAAGGGCCACACCCAGGTCTTCAGGGCCACATGCGGGTCCGCAGGACCACATCCGTGTGCCCAGGGCCACATCCGTGTGCCCAGGGCCACATCCAAGTCTCCAGGGCCACATCCAGGTCCACAAGGCCAATTCCGGGTCCCCAGGGCCAATTCCGGGTCTCCAGGGCCACTTCTGGGTCTCTAGGGCCACATCTGGGTCTTTAGGGCCAAATCCGATTCTTTAGGGCTACATCCTGGTCTCCAGGCCTCATCTGAGCCTCCAGGGCTCCCTCCAGGGCCACATCTGTGTCCCAGGGCTCCACCCGAGTCTCCAGGGCCACATCCGGGTCTCTAGGGCCACATCTGTGTCTCCAGGGCTCCATTCGGGTCTTCAGGGCACATCCGGGTCTCTAGGGCCACATCCAGTTTCCAGGCACATCCAGGTCTCCAAGGCTCCCTCCAGGGCCACATCTGTTTCTCAGGGCTCCACCTGGGTCTCCAGGGCCACATTCGGGTCTACAGGGCCACATCCGGGTCCCCAGGGCCACATCTGTTTCCCCTGGACCACATCCGGGTTTCCAAGACCACATCTGGGACCCAGGGCTCCGTCAGGGTCTCCAGGGCCACATACGGGTCTCTAGGTCCACCTCCGGGTCTCCAGGACTCCTTCCAGGGCCCCAACCTTGCCTCCAGGGCCACACCCGGGTCTCCAGGGCCATACCTAGATCCCCAAGGCCACATCCGTATCCCCAGGGCCACATCCGGGTATCCAGGGCGACATGCAGGTCTCCCAGGTTCATATCCAGGTGTCTAGGGCCACATCCAGGACTCCAGGGCCACATCCAGGTCCCCAGGGCCACATCTGGGTCTCCCAGGGACACATCCAGGTCCCCCAGGGCCACATCCAGGACTCCAGAGCCAGATCCAGGTCCCCAGGGCCACATCTGGGTCTCCCAGGGACACATCCAGGTCCCCAGGGCCACATCCAGGTCTCCAAGGCTCCCTCCAGGGCCACATCTGTTTCTCAGGGCTCCACCTGGGTCTCCAGGGCCACATTCGGGTCTCCAGGGCCACATCCGGGTCCCCAGGGCCCCATCCAGGTATCCAGGGACACATCCAGGTCTCCAGGGCCACATCCAGGTCTCCAAGGGGCACATCCAGGTCTCCAGGGCCACATCCAGGTCTCCAGGGCGACATCTGGGTCTCATGGGCCACATCCGGGTCTGCAGAGCCACTTCCGGGTCTCCAGGGCCAATTCTGGGTCTCTAGGTCCACATCCGGGTTTCTAGGGACACATCTGGGTCTCCAGAGCTCCATGCAGGGCCCCACCCCGGTCTCCAGGGCCACATTGGGGTCTCCAGGGCCACATTGTGGTATCCCAGGGCCACATCCAGGTCTCCAGGGCCACAACCGGATTTCAAGGGCCACACGCAGGTCTTCAGGGCCACATGCGGGTCCGCAGGACCACATCCGTGTGCCCAGGGCCACATCCGTGTGCCCAGGGCCACATCCAAGTCTCCAGGGCCACATCCAGGTCCACAAGGCCAATTCCGGGTCCCCAGGGCCAATTCCGGGTCTCCAGGGCCACTTCTGGGTCTCTAGGGCCACATCTGGGTCTTTAGGGCCAAATCCGATTCTTTAGGGCTACATCCTGGTCTCCAGGCCTCATCTGAGCCTCCAGGGCTCCCTCCAGGGCCACATCTGTGTCCCAGGGCTCCACCCGAGTCTCCAGGGCCACATCCGGGTCTCTAGGGCCACATCTGTGTCTCCAGGGCTCCATTCGGGTCTTCAGGGCACATCCGGGTCTCTAGGGCCACATCCAGTTTCCAGGCACATCCAGGTCTCCAAGGCTCCCTCCAGGGCCACATCTGTTTCTCAGGGCTCCACCTGGGTCTCCAGGGCCACATTCGGGTCTACAGGGCCACATCCGGGTCCCCAGGGCCACATCTGTTTCCCCTGGACCACATCCGGGTTTCCAAGACCACATCTGGGACCCAGGGCTCCGTCAGGGTCTCCAGGGCCACATACGGGTCTCTAGGTCCACCTCCGGGTCTCCAGGACTCCTCCCAGGGCCCCAACCTTGCCTCCAGGGCCACACCCGGGTCTCCAGGGCCATACCTAGATCCCCAAGGCCACATCCGTATCCCCAGGGCCACATCCGGGTATCCAGGGCGACATGCAGGTCTCCCAGGTTCATATCCAGGTGTCTAGGGCCACATCCAGGACTCCAGGGCCACATCCAGGTCCCCAGGGCCACATCTGGGTCTCCCAGGGACACATCCAGGTCCCCCAGGGCCACATCCAGGACTCCAGAGCCACATCCAGGTCCCCAGGGCCACATCTGGGTCTCCCAGGGACACATCCAGGTCCCCAGGGCCACATCTGGGTCTCCCAGGGACACATCCAGGTCCCCCAGGGCCACATCCAGGACTCCAGAGCCACATCCAGGTCCCCAGGGCCACATCTGGGTCTCCCAGGGACACATCCAGGTCCCCAGGGCCACATCCAGGTCTCCAAGGCTCCCTCCAGGGCCACATCTGTTTCTCAGGGCTCCACCTGGGTCTCCAGGGCCACATTCGGGTCTCCAGGGCCACATCCGGGTCCCCAGGGCCACATCCAGGTCTCCAGGGCCACATCCAGGTCTCCAAGGGGCACATCCAGGTCTCCAGGGCCACATCCGGATCTCCAGGGCCACATCCAGGTCTCCAGGGCGACATCTGGGTCTCATGGGCCACATCCGGGTCTGCAGAGCCACTTCCGGGTCTCCAGGGCCAATTCTGGGTCTCTAGGTCCACATCCGGGTTTCTAGGGACACATCTGGGTCTCCAGAGCTCCATGCAGGGCCCCACCCCGGTCTCCAGGGCCACATTGGGGTCTCCAGGGCCACATTGTGGTATCCCAGGGCCACATCCAGGTCTCCAGGGCCACAACCGGATTTCAAGGGCCACACGCAGGTCTTCAGGGCCACATGCGGGTCCGCAGGACCACATCCGTGTGCCCAGGGCCACATCCGTGTGCCCAGGGCCACATCCAAGTCTCCAGGGCCACATCCAGGTCCACAAGGCCAATTCCGGGTCCCCAGGGCCAATTCCGGGTCTCCAGGGCCACTTCTGGGTCTCTAGGGCCACATCTGGGTCTTTAGGGCCAAATCCGATTCTTTAGGGCTACATCCTGGTCTCCAGGCCTCATCTGAGCCTCCAGGGCTCCCTCCAGGGCCACATCTGTGTCCCAGGGCTCCACCCGAGTCTCCAGGGCCACATCCGGGTCTCTAGGGCCACATCTGTGTCTCCAGGGCTCCATTCGGGTCTTCAGGGCACATCCGGGTCTCTAGGGCCACATCCAGTTTCCAGGCACATCCAGGTCTCCAAGGCTCCCTCCAGGGCCACATCTGTTTCTCAGGGCTCCACCTGGGTCTCCAGGGCCACATTCGGGTCTACAGGGCCACATCCGGGTCCCCAGGGCCACATCTGTTTCCCCTGGACCACATCCGGGTTTCCAAGACCACATCTGGGACCCAGGGCTCCGTCAGGGTCTCCAGGGCCACATACGGGTCTCTAGGTCCACCTCCGGGTCTCCAGGACTCCTCCCAGGGCCCCAACCTTGCCTCCAGGGCCACACCCGGGTCTCCAGGGCCATACCTAGATCCCCAAGGCCACATCCGTATCCCCAGGGCCACATCCGGGTATCCAGGGCGACATGCAGGTCTCCCAGGTTCATATCCAGGTGTCTAGGGCCACATCCAGGACTCCAGGGCCACATCCAGGTCCCCAGGGCCACATCTGGGTCTCCCAGGGACACATCCAGGTCCCCCAGGGCCACATCCAGGACTCCAGAGCCACATCCAGGTCCCCAGGGCCACATCTGGGTCTCCCAGGGACACATCCAGGTCCCCAGGGCCACATCCAGGTCTCCAAGGCTCCCTCCAGGGCCACATCTGTTTCTCAGGGCTCCACCTGGGTCTCCAGGGCCACATTCGGGTCTCCAGGGCCACATCCGGGTCCCCAGGGCCACATCCAGGTCTCCAGGGCCACATCCAGGTCTCCAAGGGGCACATCCAGGTCTCCAGGGCCACATCCGGATCTCCAGGGCCACATCCAGGTCTCCAGGGCGACATCTGGGTCTCATGGGCCACATCCGGGTCTGCAGAGCCACTTCCGGGTCTCCAGGGCCAATTCTGGGTCTCTAGGTCCACATCCGGGTTTCTAGGGACACATCTGGGTCTCCAGAGCTCCATGCAGGGCCCCACCCCGGTCTCCAGGGCCACATTGGGGTCTCCAGGGCCACATTGTGGTATCCCAGGGCCACATCCAGGTCTCCAGGGCCACAACCGGATTTCAAGGGCCACACCCAGGTCTTCAGGGCCACATGCGGGTCCGCAGGACCACATCCGTGTGCCCAGGGCCACATCCGTGTGCCCAGGGCCACATCCAAGTCTCCAGGGCCACATCCAGGTCCACAAGGCCAATTCCGGGTCCCCAGGGCCAATTCCGGGTCTCCAGGGCCACTTCTGGGTCTCTAGGGCCACATCTGGGTCTTTAGGGCCAAATCCGATTCTTTAGGGCTACATCCTGGTCTCCAGGCCTCATCTGAGCCTCCAGGGCTCCCTCCAGGGCCACATCTGTGTCCCAGGGCTCCACCCGAGTCTCCAGGGCCACATCCGGGTCTCTAGGGCCACATCTGTGTCTCCAGGGCTCCATTCGGGTCTTCAGGGCACATCCGGGTCTCTAGGGCCACATCCAGTTTCCAGGCACATCCAGGTCTCCAAGGCTCCCTCCAGGGCCACATCTGTTTCTCAGGGCTCCACCTGGGTCTCCAGGGCCACATTCGGGTCTACAGGGCCACATCCGGGTCCCCAGGGCCACATCTGTTTCCCCTGGACCACATCCGGGTTTCCAAGACCACATCTGGGACCCAGGGCTCCGTCAGGGTCTCCAGGGCCACATACGGGTCTCTAGGTCCACCTCCGGGTCTCCAGGACTCCTCCCAGGGCCCCAACCTTGCCTCCAGGGCCACACCCGGGTCTCCAGGGCCATACCTAGATCCCCAAGGCCACATCCGTATCCCCAGGGCCACATCCGGGTATCCAGGGCGACATGCAGGTCTCCCAGGTTCATATCCAGGTGTCTAGGGCCACATCCAGGACTCCAGGGCCACATCCAGGTCCCCAGGGCCACATCTGGGTCTCCCAGGGACACATCCAGGTCCCCCAGGGCCACATCCAGGACTCCAGAGCCACATCCAGGTCCCCAGGGCCACATCTGGGTCTCCCAGGGACACATCCAGGTCCCCAGGGCCACATCCAGGTCTCCAAGGCTCCCTCCAGGGCCACATCTGTTTCTCAGGGCTCCACCTGGGTCTCCAGGGCCACATTCGGGTCTCCAGGGCCACATCCGGGTCCCCAGGGCCACATCCAGGTCTCCAGGGCCACATCCAGGTCTCCAGGGCCACATCCAGGTCTCCAAGGGGCACATCCATGTCTCCAGGGCCACATCCAGGTCTCCAGGGCGACATCTGGGTCTCATGGGCCACATCCGGGTCTGCAGAGCCACTTCCGGGTCTCCAGGGCCAATTCTGGGTCTCTAGGTCCACATCCGGGTTTCTAGGGACACATCTGGGTCTCCAGAGCTCCATGCAGGGCCCCACCCCGGTCTCCAGGGCCACATTGGGGTCTCCAGGGCCACATTGTGGTATCCCAGGGCCACATCCAGGTCTCCAGGGCCACAACCGGATTTCAAGGGCCACACCCAGGTCTTCAGGGCCACATGCGGGTCCGCAGGACCACATCCGTGTGCCCAGGGCCACATCTGTGTGCCCAGGGCCACATCCAAGTCTCCAGGGCCACATCCAGGTCCACAAGGCCAATTCCGGGTCCCCAGGGCCAATTCCGGGTCTCCAGGGCCACTTCTGGGTCTCTAGGGCCACATCTGGGTCTTTAGGGCCAAATCCGATTCTTTAGGGCTACATCCTGGTCTCCAGGCCTCATCTGAGCCTCCAGGGCACCCTCCAGGGCCACATCTGTGTCCCAGGGCTCCACCCGAGTCTCCAGGGCCACATCCGGGTCTCTAGGGCCACATCTGTGTCTCCAGGGCTCCATTCGGGTCTTCAGGGCACATCCGGGTCTCTAGGGCCACATCCAGTTTCCAGGCACATCCAGGTCTCCAAGGCTCCCTCCAGGGCCACATCTGTTTCTCAGGGCTCCACCTGGGTCTCCAGGGCCACATTCGGGTCTACAGGGCCACATCCGGGTCCCCAGGGCCACATCTGTTTCCCCTGGACCACATCCGGGTTTCCAAGACCACATCTGGGACCCAGGGCTCCGTCAGGGTCTCCAGGGCCACATACGGGTCTCTAGGTCCACCTCCGGGTCTCCAGGACTCCTTCCAGGGCCCCAACCTTGCCTCCAGGCCCACACCCGGGTCTCCAGGGCCATACCTAGATCCCCAAGGCCACATCCGTATCCCCAGGGCCACATCCGGGTATCCAGGGCGACATGCAGGTCTCCCAGGTTCATATCCAGGTGTCTAGGGCCACATCCAGGACTCCAGGGCCACATCCAGGTCCCCAGGGCCACATCTGGGTCTCCCAGGGACACATCCAGGTCCCCAGGGCCACATCCAGGTCTCCAAGGCTCCCTCCAGGGCCACATCTGTTTCTCAGGGCTCCACCTGGGTCTCCAGGGCCACATTCGGGTCTACAGGGCCACATCCGGGTCCCCAGGGCCACATCCAGGTCTCCAGGGCCACATCCAGGTCTCCAAGGGGCACATCCAGGTCTCCAGGGCCACATCCGGATCTCCAGGGCCACATCCAGGTCTCCAGGGCGACATCTGGGTCTCATGGGCCACATCCGGGTCTGCAGAGCCACTTCCGGGTCTCCAGGGCCAATTCTGGGTCTCTAGGTCCACATCCGGGTTTCTAGGGACACATCTGGGTCTCCAGAGCTCCATGCAGGGCCCCACCCCGGTCTCCAGGGCCACATTGGGGTCTCCAGGGCCACATTGTGGTATCCCAGGGCCACATCCAGGTCTCCAGGGCCACAACCGGATTTCAAGGGCCACACGCAGGTCTTCAGGGCCACATGCGGGTCCGCAGGACCACATCCGTGTGCCCAGGGCCACATCCGTGTGCCCAGGGCCACATCCAAGTCTCCAGGGCCACATCCAGGTCCACAAGGCCAATTCCGGGTCCCCAGGGCCAATTCCGGGTCTCCAGGGCCACTTCTGGGTCTCTAGGGCCACATCTGGGTCTTTAGGGCCAAATCCGATTCTTTAGGGCTACATCCTGGTCTCCAGGCCTCATCTGAGCCTCCAGGGCTCCCTCCAGGGCCACATCTGTGTCCCAGGGCTCCACCCGAGTCTCCAGGGCCACATCCGGGTCTCTAGGGCCACATCTGTGTCTCCAGGGCTCCATTCGGGTCTTCAGGGCACATCCGGGTCTCTAGGGCCACATCCAGTTTCCAGGCACATCCAGGTCTCCAAGGCTCCCTCCAGGGCCACATCTGTTTCTCAGGGCTCCACCTGGGTCTCCAGGGCCACATTCGGGTCTACAGGGCCACATCCGGGTCCCCAGGGCCACATCTGTTTCCCCTGGACCACATCCGGGTTTCCAAGACCACATCTGGGACCCAGGGCTCCGTCAGGGTCTCCAGGGCCACATACGGGTCTCTAGGTCCACCTCCGGGTCTCCAGGACTCCTTCCAGGGCCCCAACCTTGCCTCCAGGGCCACACCCGGGTCTCCAGGGCCATACCTAGATCCCCAAGGCCACATCCGTATCCCCAGGGCCACATCCGGGTATCCAGGGCGACATGCAGGTCTCCCAGGTTCATATCCAGGTGTCTAGGGCCACATCCAGGACTCCAGGGCCACATCCAGGTCCCCAGGGCCACATCTGGGTCTCCCAGGGACACATCCAGGTCCCCCAGGGCCACATCCAGGACTCCAGAGCCACATCCAGGTCCCCAGGGCCACATCTGGGTCTCCCAGGGACACATCCAGGTCCCCAGGGCCACATCCAGGTCTCCAAGGCTCCCTCCAGGGCCACATCTGTTTCTCAGGGCTCCACCTGGGTCTCCAGGGCCACATTCGGGTCTCCAGGGCCACATCCGGGTCCCCAGGGCCACATCCAGGTCTCCAGGGACACATCCAGGTCTCCAGGGCCACATCCAGGTCTCCAAGGGGCACATCCAGGTCTCCAGGGCCACATCCAGGTCTCCAGGGCGACATCTGGGTCTCATGGGCCACATCCGGGTCTGCAGAGCCACTTCCGGGTCTCCAGGGCCAATTCTGGGTCTCTAGGTCCACATCCGGGTTTCTAGGGACACATCTGGGTCTCCAGAGCTCCATGCAGGGCCCCACCCCGGTCTCCAGGGCCACATTGGGGTCTCCAGGGCCACATTGTGGTATCCCAGGGCCACATCCAGGTCTCCAGGGCCACAACCGGATTTCAAGGGCCACACCCAGGTCTTCAGGGCCACATGCGGGTCCGCAGGACCACATCCGTGTGCCCAGGGCCACATCCGTGTGCCCAGGGCCACATCCAAGTCTCCAGGGCCACATCCAGGTCCACAAGGCCAATTCCGGGTCCCCAGGGCCAATTCCGGGTCTCCAGGGCCACTTCTGGGTCTCTAGGGCCACATCTGGGTCTTCAGGGCACCATCCAGGGCCACTTCTGTGTCCCAGGACTCCAACCGGGTTCCCAGGGCCACATCCGGTCCCCTGGCCACACCCGAGTCCCCAGGGCTCCACCCGGGTCTCTAGGGACACATCCGGGTACCCAGGGCTCCTTCTGGGTCTCCAGGGCCACATCCCCATCTCTAGGGCCACATCCGTGTCTCCAGGGCCACATCTGGGTCCCCCAGGGCCACATCCGGGTCCCCCAGGGCTACATCCGTATCTCTAGGGCCACATCCGTGTCCCCAGGGCAGCATCCGAGTCCCCAGGGCTCCATCTGTGTGTCCAGGGCCACATCCAGGTCTCCATGGCCAGATCTGAGTCTCCAGGGACACATCGGGGTCTTAGGGCCATATCGGGGTCCTCAGGGCCACATCTGGGTCTCTGGGCTCCATCCGGGTTTCTGGGCTCCATCTGAGTCTCTGGGCTCCATCCGGGTCTTTGGGCTCCATCCGGGTCTGGGCTCCATTTAGGTCTCTGGGCTCCATCCAGGTCTCTGGGCCACATCCGGGTCTCTGGGCTCAACCCGGGTCTCCGGGCCACATCCAGATCTCCAGGGGCACATCCGGGTCTCCAGGGCCACATCCAGGTCTCCAAGGGCCACATTCGGTCCCCAGAGTCACATCCATGTCCCTAGGGCACCATCCGGATCTCCAGGACCACATCCGGGTCTCCAGTGCCACATCCGGGTCTCTAGGGCCACAACTGGGTCTCCAGGGCTCCCTCCAGGGCCCCACCCGTGTCTCCAGGGCCACATCGGGGTCTCCAGGGCCACACCTGGATCTCCAGGGCCACATCCAACTCTCCAGGGCCACATCCGGGTCTCAGGGCCACATCCGGGTCTCTAGGGCTCCATCCAGGTCTCCAGGGACACATCCGGGTCTCTAGGGCTTCATCCGGGTTACCAGGGCCACATAGGGGTCTCAGGGGCACACCCAGGTCTCTAGGGCCACATAGGGGTCTCAGGGGCAAGCCCGGGCCTCTAGGGCTACATCAGGGTCTCCAGGGCCACATCCGGATCTCCAGGGCCACATCCGGGTCTCCACGGTCATATCAGGTCCCCAGGGCTCCATCCAGGTTTCCAGGGCCACATCCTGGTCCCCATGTAAAAATCCGGGTCTCCAGGGCCACATCTGAATCCCAGGGCTACACCTGGGTCTCCAGGGCCACATTTGGGTCTCCAGGACCGCATCTGGGTTTCCCAGGGCCACATCCGAGTCTCCAGGGCCACATCTGGCTCCCCAGGGCTCCACCCGGCTCTCCACAGCCACATCCAGGTCTCCAGGGCTCCCTCCAGCGCTAAAACTGGGTCCCAGGGCTCCATCCAAATCTCTGGTCTCCATCCAGGTCTCTGGGCTCCATCCGGGTCTCTGGGCTCCATCAGGGTCCCTAAGGCTCCATTTGGGTCTCTGGGCTCCATCCGGGTCTCTGGGCTCCATCCGGGTCACTGGACTCTATCTGTGTCTCTGGGCTCCATTCGAGTCTCTGGGTTCCATCCGGGTCCCTAAGGTTCCATCTGGGTCCCTAAGGTTCCACCGGGTCTCTGGGCTCCATCTGGGTTCCTGATGCTCCATCCGAGTCTCTGGGCTCCATCCGGGTCCCTAAGGCTACATCCGGGTCTCTAGGGCCATATCCGAGTCTCCAGGGCCACATCCATTATCTCCAGGGCTCCCTCCAGGGCCACATCTGGGTTCCAGGGCTCCACCCGGGTCTCCAGGGCCACATTCGGTTCCTCAGGGCCACATAGGGGTCTCCAGGGCCACATCCGGGTCTCCAGGGCTCCCTCCAGGGCCACATTCGGGTTTCAAGGGCTCTATCCGGGTCTCTAGGGCTCCACCCCTGTCTCCAGGGCAACATTCGTGTCTCCACACCACATCCGGATCCTCAGGGCCACATTCAGGTGTCCAGGGCTACATTCAGGTCTCTAGGGCTACATCAGGATCTCTAGGGTCACATCTGGGTCTCCAGGCCCACATTGGGGTCTCCAGGGCTCCATCCGGGTCCAGGGCCACATCCAGGTCTCCAGGGCCACATCCGGGTCTCCAGGGCTCCCTCCAAGGCTACATCTGGGTCCCAGGGCTCCACCCGGGTCCCAAGGGCCACATCTGGGTCCCCAGGGCCACCAACAGGTCTCTGGGCTACATCGGGTTCTCTGGGCTCCATCCGGGTCACTGGGCTCCATCCGGGTCTCTGGGCAACATCTGGGTGTCTGGGCTCTCTCTGAGTCTCTGGGCTCTCTCCAGGTCTCTGAGCTACATCCGTGTCCATAAGGCTCCATCCGAGTCTGGGCTCCAACCGAGTCTCTGGGCACCAGCAAGGTCCCTAGGATCCATCCGGGTTCCTAAGGCTCCATCCGGGTCCCTAAGGTTCCATTCGGGTCCCTAAAGCTCCATCCGAGTCTCTGGGCTCCATTAGGGTCTGTGGGATCCATCCGGGACCCTAAGACTCCATCCGGGTTTCTGGGCTCCATCCAGGTCCCTAAGGCTCCATCCAGGTCCCTAAGGCTCCATACGCGTCCCTAAGGCTCCATCCGGGTCTCTGGACTCAATCCGGGTCGCTAAGGATCCATTCCGGTCTCTGTGCTCCACCCGGGTCTCCAGGGCCACATCCCGGTCACTGCGCTCCATCTGGGTCTCTGGGCTCCATTAGAGTCTCTGGGCTCCATCCAGGTCTCTGGGCCCCATCCGAGTCTCTGGGCTCTATCCGGGTCTCTGGGACACATCAGGCTCTCTGAGCTCCATCCGGGTCACTGGGCTCCATCCGGGTCTCTGGGCCACATCGGGGTCATTGGCTCCATCCGAGTCTCTGAACTCCATCCGGGTCCCTAAGACTCCATCCTAGTTCCTAAGGCTCTATCTGGGTTCCTAAGGCTCCATCCGAGTCTATGGATTCCCTCCGGCTTACACAGAGCCGGGCGGGGAGACTACACCTCCCAGAAGCCTCAGCGGCGGCGGCGACGCTCTACGTGTGGGCTGTACTGGCCTGAGTGACAGGTAGCCGACCCAATGGCTTCCCCGGTCTCAGACTCCGAACCGCTCAGACGCGGGGTGGGTGTGTGCTTCCTGTTTCGGAGGCGTCTGCACGGGGCGGAAATGGTGTGGAAAGGAACCGTGTTTCAACCCAGCTGTCTTCTTTCTCTTCTTGGAAAAAAAGCTCTGAGGCCTAATTTTCCTGACCTAAATGATCATTTTTCGTCTGTCACCTGTGGGCCATATTTCCTGATTTCACATTGTCCAGCCACCCTATGCTTGGACAGGGTGGACCGGGGAGACTACAACTCCCCAAAGCCTCAGCGGCAGGGCGCTCAGCGGCTGGGCTCGTCTGAGTGACAGGTCGGGCAGCCATTGGCTTCACGCGGTCTCAGACTCCGTTGCCAATCAGATGCTGAGTGGTTGTGTCGCCCTGTTTCTGCGGCTCGGGGCGGAAATGGTGTGGAAAGGAACCGCCTCGAGCCACGCCCCTCGCGGCTCCTGATTGGACACGGGAAGTGACGTCTGCGCGCACCACGTGGCAGTCGTCCCGCCCATGTCCAGCTCGACCGGACCGGGCAGCTTCGGGTCTGGGTCCCGCACGTCCCTGGCAGCCCCTGAGCGGGCGCGTACCCGCCTGTCCGTCCGCCAGAACCTCGCCCTGTAGCTTGGCCCTGCCTGCCCTTGTCTGGGAGGAGAAACGCGCAGTAGGAGCCCAGAACCTGTCTTCTGCGACGCTGCCTGCCCGCGCCCAGCACGGGCGGGACAGGCCGCACTGTTCCTCCTCATCCAGCAGAGCCAGTCAGGGCCGGGCATAGGGCGAGGATCTGAACCTAGACCGGCGCCTCACTCGTCCAGGGAGGCCAGGCAGCCACCGGCGAGGAAGGAGGTGGCGTTCTGAGCGCGCACTGGAAAAAGTCATTAGCGGCAGTGCAGAGGGCGGGAGGAGGCGCCCTCGGGCAGCTTCCGGGTCGCGTTAGGTGCAGCAGGAGCGCTAAGGGAGTGGGGTGCTGGTGGGAGACTGACAGGATCCCGGTCCAGTCAGGGGCAGGCAGCACCGCCAAGGGGGTGGGGTTAGGCGGGAGACTGACAGGTTCCCCGTCCAGTCAGGGGCAGAAATAGCGCCAAGAGTGTGGGGTTTAGGCGGGAGACTGACAGGTTCCCCGTCCAGTCAGGTGCAGGCAGGGGAACGCTAAGGGGGTGGGGTTCTGGCGGGAGACTGACAGGTTCCCCGTCCAGTCAGGGGCAGAAGGAGCGCCGAGGGGGTGGGGTTTACTTTCTTTTCTTGAAAATAAAAGCTCAATGATCTAATTTTCCTGACCTAAGTTATCATTTTTCTTTTATCATCTGTGGGCCATATTCCCTGGTTTCACATTGTCCAGCCACGCTCGGCTTGCACAGAGCGGGGCGGGGAGACTACAACTCCCCGAAGCCTCAGCGGCGGTGGCGACGCTCTACGTGTGGGCTGTACTGGCCTGAGTGACAGGTAGCCGACCCAATGGCTTCCCCGGTCTCAGACTCCGAACCGCTCAGACGCGGGGTGGGTGTGTGCTTCCTGTTTCGGAGGCGTCTGCTCGGGGCGGAAATTCTATATGTAAGAGCTGAGAAAGCTTTCTTTTCTTTCAAAAAAAAAAAAAAAAAAGCTGTGAGGCCTAATTTTCCTGACCTGAGCTATCATTTTCCTTTTATCATCTCTAGGCCAAATTTCCTGGTTTCACATTGCCCAGCCACCCTCTGCTTGGACAGGGTGGACCGGGGAGACTACAACTCCCCAAAGCCTCAGCGGCAGGGCGCTCTGCGGCTTGGCTTGTCTGAGTGACAGGTCGGGCAGCCATTGGCTTCACGCGGTCTCAGACTCCGTTGCCAATCAGATGCTGAGTGGTTGTGTCGCCCTGTTTCTGCGGCTCGGGGCGGAAATGGTGTGGAAAGGAACCGCCTCGAGCCACGCCCCTCGCGGCTCCTGACTGGACGCGGGAAGTGACGTCTGCGCGCACCACGCGGCAGTCGTCCCGCCCATGTCCAGCTCGGACCGGACGGGGCAGCTTCGGGTCTGTGTCCCGCACGTCCCTGGCAGCCCCTGAGCGGGCGCGTACCCGCCTGTCCGTCCGCCAGAACCTCGCCCTGTAGCTTGGCCCTGCCTGCCCTTGTCTGGGAGGAGGAACGCGCAGGAGGAGCCCAGAACCTGTCTTCTGCGACGCTGCCTGCCCGCGCCCAGCACGGGCGGGACAGGCCGGACTGTTCCTCCTCATCCAGCAGAGCCAGTCAGGGCCAGGCATAGGGCGAGGATCTGAACCTAGACCGGCGCCTCACTCGTCCAGGGAGGCCAGGCAGCCACCGGCGAGGAAGGAGGTGGCGTTCTGAGCGCGCACTGGAAAAAGTCATTAGCGGCAGTGCAGAGGGCGGGAGGAGGCGCCCTCCGGCAGCTTCCGGGTCGCGTTAGGGGCAGCAGGAGCGCTAAGGGGGTGGGGTGCTGGCGGGAGACTGACAGATTCCCGGTCCAGTCAGGGGCAGAAGGAGCGCCAAGGGGGTGGGGTGCTGGCGAGGGACTGACAGGATCCCGGTCCAGTCAGGGGCAGGCAGCACCGCCAAGGGGGTGGGGTTTAGGCGGGAGACTGACAGGTTCCCCGTCCAGTCAGGGGCAGAAGGAGCGCCAAGGGGGTAGGGTGCTGGCGGGAGACTGACAGGATCCCGGTCCAGTCAGGGGCAGGCAGCACCGCCAAGGGGGTGGGGTTCTGGCGGGAGACTGACAGGTTCCCCGTCCAGTCAGGGGCAGAAGGAGCGCCAGGGGGTGGGGTGCTGGCGGGAGACTAACAGGATCCCGGTCCAGTCAGGGGCAGGCAGCACCGCCAAGGGGGTGGGGTTTAGGCGGGAGACTGACAGGTTCCCCGTCCAGTCTGGGGCAGGCAGTGGAACGCTAAAGGGGTGGGGTTTAGGCGGGAGACTGACAGGTTCCCCGTCCAGTCAGGGGCAGAAGGAGCGCCAAGGGGGTGGGGTGCTGGCGGGAGACTGACAGGATCCCGGTCCAGTCAGGGGCAGGCAGCACCGCCGAGGGGGTGGGGTTTACTCTCTTTTCTTGAAAATAAAAGCTCTATGATCTAATTTTCCTGACCTAAGTTATCATTTTTCTTGTATCATCTGTGGGCCATATTCTCTGGTTTCACATTGTCCAGCCACGCTCGGCTTGCACAGAGCGGGGCGGGGAGACTACAACTCCCAGAAGCCTCAGCGGCGGCGGCGACGCTCTACGTGTGGGCTGTACTGGCCTGAGTGACAGGTAGCCGACCCAATGGCTTCCCCAGTCTCAGACTCCGAACCGCTCAGACGCGGGGTGGGTGTGTGCTTCCTGTTTCGGAGGCGTCTGCTCGGGGCGGAAATTCTATATGTAAGAGCTGAGAAAGCTTTCTTTTCTTTCAAAAAAAAAAAAAAAAAAGCTGTGAGGCCTAATTTTCCTGACCTGAGCTATCATTTTCCTTTTATCATCTGTGGGCCATATTTCCTGGTTTCACATTGCCCAGCCACCCTCTGCTTGGACAGGGTGGACCGGGGAGACTACAACTCCCCAGAGCCTCAGCGGCAGGGCGCTCTGCGGCTGGGCTCGTCTGAGTGACAGGTCGGGCAGCCATTGGCTTCACGCGGTCTCAGACTCCGTTGCCAATCAGATGCTGAGTGGTTGTGTCGCCCTGTTTCTGCGGCTCGGGGCGGAAATGGTGTGGAAAGGAACCGCCTCGAGCCACGCCCCTCGCGGCTCCTGACTGGACGCGGGAAGTGACGTCTGCGCGCACCACGCGGCAGTCGTCCCGCCCATGTCCAGCTCGGACCGGACGGGGCAGCTTCGGGTCTGTGTCCCGCACGTCCCTGGCAGCCCCTGAGCGGGCGCGTACCCGCCTGTCCGTCCGCCAGAACCTCGCCCTGTAGCTTGGCCCTGCCTGCCCTTGTCTGGGAGGAGGAACGCGCAGTAGGAGCCCAGAACCTGTCTTCTGCCACGCTGCCTGCCCGCGCCCAGCACGGGCGGGACAGGCCGGACTGTTCCTCCTCATCCAGCAGAGCCAGTCAGGGCCGGGCAGAGGGCGAGGTTCTGAACCTAGACCTGCGCCTCACTCGTCCAGGGAGGCCAGGCAGCCACCGGCGAGGAAGGAGGTGGCGTTCTGAGCGCGCACTGGAAAAAGTCATTAGCGGCAGTGCAGAGGGCGGGAGGAGGCGCCCTCGGGCAGCTTCCGGGTCGAGTTAGGGGCAGCAGGAGCGCTAAGGGGGTGGGTGGGGTGCTGGCGGGAGACTGACAGGTTCCCGGTCCAGTCAGGGGCAGAAGGAGCGCCAAGGGGGTGGGGTTTAGGCGGGAGACTGACAGGTTCCCCGTCCAGTCAGGGGCAGAAGGAGCGCCAAGGGGGTGGGGTGCTGGCGGCAGACTGACAGGATCCCGGTCCAGTCAGGGGCAGGCAACATGGTCTTGAACCCAGCTCACTTCTCTCTTTTCTTAGTTTGAAGGCAGAGTGGACAGTGAGAGAGAGACAGAGAGAAAGGTCTTCCTTTGCCGTTGGTTCACCCTCCCATGGCTGCTGCGGCCGGCGCACCGCGCTGATCCGATGGCAGGAGCCAGGTACTTTTCCTGGTCTCCCATGGGGTGCAGGGCCCAAGCACCTGGGCCATCCTCCACTGCACTCCCTGGCCACAGCAGAGAGCTGGCCTGGAAGAGGGGCAACCGGGACAGAATCCGGCGCCCCGACCGGACTAGAACCCGGTGTGCCGGCGCCGCAAGGTGGAGGATTAGCCTATTGAGCCACGGCGCCGGCTCGATCAAGGAGCTTTTTTTAAAAGAAAAGAGAGGAGAGAGCTGTGTGAAATGCGGTTCAGCACTACTACCGCCCCGAGCCGCTGAAACAGGAAGCACACGCCCGCCCAGCCTCTGATTGGTCCCCGAGTCTGAGACCGGAGAAGCCATAGGCTGTGCTACCTGTCACTCGTACGAGCCCAGCCCAGTCGTAGAGCGCCGCATCCGCCGCCGCTAGGGCTCCTGGCAGCTGTAGTTCAGGGCTGCGTTCAGACAAGGCAAGTGTGCCTGCACAATTTGAAATCAGGAAAGATGGCCCAAAAATGATAAAAGAAAAATGATAACTTAGGTCCGGAAAATTAGATCATAGAGCTTTTATTTTCAAGAAAAGAGAGAAGTGAGTTGGGTTGAACGTGGTTTGTTTCAAGACCACGTCCGTCGGGAGCCGCAGAAACAGGAAGCCCGCAACCACCCAGCATCTGATTGGCCCCCGGGTCTGAGACGCGTGAAGCCATTGGCTTGCGGACCTGTCACTCAGGCGAGTCCAGCCCAGACGCAAAGCGACGCTCTCGCTGAGCCGTTTGGGAGTTGTGGTCTCCCCGCTCCGCCCAGTTCAAGCCTAGCGTGGCTGGGCAATGTGAAACCAGGAAATATGGCCCACAGATGATAAAAGGAAAATGATAGCTCAGGTCTGGAAAATTAGGCCTCACAGCTTTTTTTTTTTTTTGAAAGAAAAGAAAGCTTTCTCAGCTCTTACATATAGAATTTCCGCCCCGAGCAGACGCCTCCGAAACAGGAAGCACACACCCACCCCGCGTCTGAGCGGTCCGGAGTCTGAGACCGGGGAAGCCATTGGGTCGGCTACCTGTCACTCAGGCCAGTACAGCCCACACGTAGAGCGTCGCCGCCGCCGCTGAGGCTTCGGGGAGTTGTAGTCTCCCCGCCCCGCTCTGTGCAAGCCGAGCGTGGCTGGACAATGTGAGACCAGGGAATATGGCCCACAGATGATAAAAGAAAAATGATAACTTAGGTCAGGAAAATTAGATCATAGAGCTTTTATTTTCAAGAAAAGAGAGAAGGCCAGCGCCGCGGCTCACTAGGCTAATCCTCCAGCTAGCGGCGCCGGCACCCCGGGTTCTAGTCCCGGTGGGGGCGCCGGATTCTGTCCCGGTTGCCCCTCTTCCAGGCCAGCTCTCTGCTGTGGCCAGGGAGTGCAGTGGAGGATGGCCCAAGTGTTGGGCCCTGCACCCCATGGGAGACCAGGAAAAGTACCTGGCTCCTGCCATCGGATCAGCGCGGTGCGCTGGCCACAGCGCACCGACCGCAGCGGCCATTGGAGGGTGAACCAACGGCAAAAGGAAGACCTTTCTCTGTCTCTCTCTCTCACTGTCCACGCTGCCTGTCAAAAAAATAAAAGGCGGCGCTGCGGCTCACTAGGCTAATCCTCCGCCTAGCGGCGCCGGCACGCCGGGTTCTAGTCCCGGTGGGGGCGCCGGATTCTGTCCCGGTTGCCCCTCTTCCAGGCCAGCTCTCTGCTGTGGCCCGGGAGTGCAGTGAAGGATGGCCCAGGTGCTTGGCCCTGCACCCCATGGGAGACCAGGAGAAGTACCTGGCTCCTGCCATCGCATCAGCGCGGTGCGCTGGCCGCTTTGGCCACTGGAGGGTGAACCAACGGAAAAGACCTTTCTCTCTGTGTCTCTCTCATGGTCTATAACTCTGCCTCTCAGATAAATATAATCTTTTTTTTTAAAGATTTATGTATTTGAAAGGGTTACACAGAAGTTTTTATTCACAAGAAGCTATGAGCTAATGTATAATCTTTAAGTTTTTTTTTGTTTTTTGTTTTTTGGTTTTTTTTGAAGGCAGAGTGGACAGTGAGAGAGAGACAGAGAGAAAGGTCTTCCTTTGCCGTTGGTTCACCCTCCAATGGCTGCTGCGGCCAGCGCACCGCGTTGATCCGAAGCCAGGAGCCAGGTGCTTCTCCTGGTCTCCCATGGGGTGCAGGGCCCAAGCACTTGGGCCATCCTCCACTGCACTTCCTGGCCACAGCAGAGAGCTGGCCTGGAAGAGGGGCAACCGGGACAGAATCCGGTGCTCAAATGGGATGTTAGCATTGTAGGCCAGGGTGTTAAACCACTGCACCACAGCGCTGGCCCCATAAATAAAATCTTTAAAAAAAATGCACATTGGACAGTTAACTCAGAAATCAGGAAAAGTGACCAGCTAACATGTGAAAACTTCACAATTTAGGTTTTCAAATTAATGAAAATATAATTATAAATTCATCAATATTGTGTCATAGAGTTCTGAAATTTTACTCTTGTGAGGATTTTGTAATCTGTTTCCCTTCTATTTGTTTATTGATTATTTCTAGAAGATTGCTGTGTGCTATCATTCATATTTTTATTTTTTCTTTATTTTAAAATTATTGTTTTAATTGCCCATATTTTTGTGGTATAGTATGGTAATAGATTCATATATACAAATGTGCAATAATTAAATCAGGCTCAGATTTTTTTAAAGAATGGCTTTTTTTTTGAGAAAAAGAGAAAGAGCTACCATTTGTTGTTGCACTCATGTTCTTAAAGATTTCTTTGAAACACAGAGAGAAAGAGAGAGGGTGACATGGAGAACGACATCTTCCACCACCACTTCTTTCAACAAGTGGTTATAACAGCCAGGGCTTGGGTAGGTGGAAGCCTGCAGCCAAGAACACCATTTAGCTCTCCTGTGTGGTCATCAGGTACATTAACAGGAAGCTGCATCAGAACTGGAGCGGTGATGACTTTGGCATGTGATATAGGCAACCCAGCCCACTGTATCAGATTGCTTATTCCTAGGCTTGTTTCTACTGAAATTGGGCCCGATGTTGTTGGTTGAGAGAAGCAGTAGAAAATGACTCAGCCTAGAGTTTTTTGTGGCCCTTGGGGAAATAAAGCAACAAAAGCGCAATCTCTCTGTATTTCTGTCTGGCTCTGTTTCTCTCTGTCTCTGTAAGTCTGACTTTTCAATAAATAAATCTTGAAAAAAATCACTGAGATTTTTATGAGAACAAAGAACATTTTTTGCAACTCTTTTATTCTCCTCAGAGTATGCACAAGTAATCAAAATGCTGGGAAATGGACGATTAGAAGCAATGTGCTTTGATGGTGTAAAGCGATTATGCCATATTAGAGGAAAATTGAGAAAGAAGGTAGGTGTATAGATTTCTTTTATTATAAAATTTGCTGCAAAGAATTACTTTACTTCAGGTATACAACTGTTTGCCAAGCAGTTCAATTTTGTAAATTGCCAAAGACTTAAAACGAAACAGTTATTTATTTGAGAACACAAATTAAACTTCTCAAAAGATTCTATTTGTATAAAGAATTATATATTGTAGCTGTAAATGTTTACTGGATAGTTAATATAGAAATGATAAATGATTTCTACAGTACTACATTCAACTAAATGTTAATGTGAAAAAAACAATTTTTTAGTTTTAAAAGTGACAAAAGAGATGGGTAATTCATTCAGTTTATGTGTTACATTTTAGTTAAATAGAACTGCAAATGGTATGAGAAATTTGAATGTGAAGTCCTATAGATTCCTTTTGAAATGTATACATTGTTTAATGATAGTATCCATTTCACTTGAACACTTTTGAAGAGACTTCCTATGTGTGGATTTCATATTTTGGGTACCAGAATTTCTTTTTTAATTTCTTTCTGAACTGTTGGAAAACCCTTTGTAGTATGTGTTTTGTGGAAAGATTCATTTAACATTAAAATCATCTTCAAATGAAAATAATATGCTGTAAAATCTGTTTCATAGGTTTGGATAAATACCTCAGACATTATTTTGATTGGTCTCCGAGAGTATCAGGTAAAAACTAAGTTTAAATTTATGTTGCAGCCTCCATAGCAAGTCATTAATTGTTAGGAAACACAGAATTAACATTGTTGGGCAATTCTAGGCCAGTGTGTTTTTAACCATTCTGCTGTTTGCATTTTGTTTAACACTATAGTGTTTTTACTACAATTTATTAATCGTGTATTTGTTTTTATTTTTTGTAAGAAGACTTGGTCAATACAGTTTCTATTTATATATGTATTTATTTTAAATATTTATTTATTTATTTGAAAGGCAGAGTTACAGAGAGCCCGAGACAGAAGCAGTGAGTGAGAAAGAAAGGCCTTTATTTGAAAGATTTACAGAGAGAAGCAGAGAAAGAGACATCTTCCATCCGTTGGTTCACTGTCCAGTTGGCTGCAACAGCCAGAGCTCCACGATCCAGGAGCCAGGTGCAGCTCTGGCTGTTGCAGCCAACTGGAGAGTGAACCAACGTTGGAAGACGTCTCTGTCTCCTCCTCTTTCTCTGTATATCTGTCTTTCAAATAAATAAAATAAATCTTTAAAAAAAAGAAAAAAACTTCGCAGAATGCACAGAGCAGTCAAAGCTGGAATAAGCCAAAGCCAGGAACCTGAAACTCAATCTAGTTTTCCTATAGGATTTGAGGGTTGTCCCAGCCTCTTTAGTTTTCCAAAAACCTGTTCTTAAGTCATAATTTGTTGTTTTTTGAAACTGAATATTTTGTATGTCATTATGATGTTTTGTTACTACTGCTTGTTTTTAGTGATTTATGAAAAATAGAAGATTGTTTCCCTGTCCTACTTTATTCAGATGAAATTACAGATGACCTATATTTTTAATTATTTAAAATTATATATTTTTTTCTATTTGTTTTAGAATTTTTTAATAGAGTACGGGTGGGTAAAGGAAGAAAAGCAGTGCAGTGTTATGAGTTTTACAAGTTTGTTTATTTCTAAGGATAACAAAGCAGACGTAATTTTAAAATACAATGCAGATGAAGCTAGAAGTCTGAAGGCATATGGCGAGCTTCCTGAACATGGTAATGTCTATTATTATTAATCTACTCTGTCATAGATATTTTCTTTTTTTATTTTTATTTTATTTATTTATTTATTTATTTATTTATTTATTTATTTTGGCAGGCAGAGTGGACAGTGAGAGAGAGACAGAGAGAAAGGTCTTCCTTTGCCGTTGGTTCACCCTCCAATGGCCGCTGCGGCCAGCGCACCGCGCTGATGGGATGGCAGGAGCCAGGTGCTTTTCCTGGTCTCCCATGGGGTGCAGGGCCCAAGCACCTGGGCCATCCTCCACTGCACTCCTGGCCACAGCAGAGAGCTGGCCTGGAAGAGGGGCAACCGGGACAGAATCCGGCACCCAGACCGGGACTAGAACCCGGTGTGCCGGCGCCGCAAGGCGGAGGATTAGTCTACTGAGCCGCGGTGCCGGCTATGTCATAGATATTTTCATTCTTTGTGTTTAGTTGAAGGAATTTTCATGGAGTTGTCTGTGACATTAAATATATACACTTTCTGGTGAGTTTGTAAGTTTGCAAAACTTTGAAACCTGGATTTGTATAAACGTCTGTCAAAGTAACACATTATTAGCATTTTTCCATTTAACATTTCTCAGCCGACTCATAGTTTTCATTTTCTTAAAAAGATTTTATTTATTTATCTGAGAGGTAGAGTTGCAGACAGTGAGAGGGAGAGACACAGAGAAAGATCTGAAAATCAATTGAAATTCTTTGCATTTGAGGAAGTGCCGATGTCTGTGAATTAGTCTAGCACCTCCTTTTCTCTTTTATTATGTATTTATTTTAAAAAGATTTATTTATTTATTTGAAAGACAAAATTACAGAGAGACATAGAGATGAGACAGAGAGAGAGAGGTCCTCCACCCACTGGTTCACTCTCCAATTGGCCGCAATGGCCAGAGCTGTGCTGATCTGAAGCCAGGAGCCAGGAGCTTCCTCTGGGTCTCCCATGTGGGTGCAGGGGCCCAAGGACTTGAGCCATCTCCAACTGCTTTCCCAGGCCAGAGCAGAGAGCTAGATCAGAAATGAAGTAGCCAGGACTCGAACTGGTGCCCATATGGGATGGTGTCGCTGCAGGCAGATGCTTAGCCCAGTATGCCACAGCACCAGCTGTGCGTCACTGTTATTTCTTAAATGATAAACATGATTTGACTAAATCTTGCTCTGGTTTGCTAAGTTTCTCCAGTAGTTGTAGAACTAGTTGTTTTAATCTCATGATGTTTTATACTTCATGTGACTACATGTTGTTTAGTCATACTCATTTGATGTTTTTAAAATTGTTAAATTTTTAAAATGTTATTAAAATTATGTTGCACTGAACAAAAGTGCAGCACATATATTCTCTGTTGTAATGACTTAGGAATAGATGAATTTCTGGGGGATTTTGTTGTTAGATTGCTTTATATAGCTTCATAAAGCAATATATTTTGCTCCTAATAGCAGAACTTTGGTTGAATGGAAGGTTGGCCTATAATAAGACTCTTGCGGTTACTCATTTTAATAACATTTTAATTGTGTAATGAATGTTTTTTATGCATTTATTATTTATTTAGCTAAAATCAATGAAACTGATACATTTGGTCCTGGAGATGATGATGAAATCCAGTTTGATGATATTGGAGATGATGATGAAGACATTGATGATGTAAGTACATGACCCTAAAAGTTGAGGGGGTGTGTTTGCTAATAATGTTTAGTGCTTAATGCATAATGGAAATGCTGTGAATTTGAATATATTATTAGAAACAATCTAGCCAATCTAGGTGTTTATACTTGGACAAGCACTTTCTGAAAAGTAATTATTAACTTTCCCAGTGGATATTGCATGGTTACAGTTTGTATAAGCAGAGTATCTAAATAGATATTTCTGTTAAATAAAATAGTAGAAGATTTTTGTTTGAACTAACTTAGTGATACTGAAATTGCTGCATTTTTTTAAAGGTTTATTTGAGATGCAGAGTTACAGAGAGGTATGAGAGAGAGAGACAGAGGTCTTCCATCTTCTGGTTCACTCCCCAAATGTCTGCAATGGCTGCATCTGTGCTGAGCTGAAGCCAGGAGCCAGGAGCTTTTTCCATGTGGTGCAGGGGCTAATTTACTTATTTTGAAAGAGATGTGAAGAGAGACAGAGAGAGACAGGATCTTCCATTTGCAGATAGCTGCAGCAGCCAGTGCTGGTCTAGGTAGCTTCATTTGGATCTCCCATATGGGTGGCAGGGCCTTCTGCTTGGGCCATCTTTAGCTGGATTTCACAGGCCATTAGCAGGTAGCTGGATCAGATACGGAGCAGCATGGATACTGCTCTTCAAGGCAGAAGCTTAGCCCACTATTCCACAGTGTGCTGGCCCTACTGCAGACTCTTAAAGCCTGATTGTGGAGACAGATATTATGGAGCATGTAATAGGAAAATACTAATTTCTTTGTGAGGCATTGTTATTGCCCAGATCCTTGGTTTGGTCTTGTTGCATGCTTATTTTGTGCAAACTTAAAAAAGTGATGAGGACACAGAACTGAATGCCTTGCTACTGTTCTGTTGTTAACTCAATTTAAATGAAACATCCTGATTTTCTGTTTATCTATTAAAATAACTATATAGCTTACATTTCAATCTAGATTTTTTCTTACCACAGTGCAACAAAAATAGTTCAGAAAAAAAATCTGCATAGTTGCACACACAAACAATGCACACATAGAAAAACACAAAATGATTTTTTGCAGTTGTTTTTGACCAAGTTCATGCAATATAATAACCAGAGTTTCCAAAAATTATGAAGGCTAGTATCTTTGTGTATGTGCATTAAAAAATTTTAAACACAAAGTAATCTGCTGGTTTTATATAAGTTTAATATATACTTTATACTATATATCTTAATCTATCTTAAAACATACAGAACTTCCTTTGCAGATCCTAGATACGATGGATTCCCAAGGGTAGAAAGTATTAACAGTTAATTTCTTTGTCAAGCATCAAAAGTGTAACTATCATGGATTCAGGGTAGATTTGTGCATTTTTATAAGATTTTACTTTTCCTTCATTACCTAAAATCCTAACAACTTCTGGATCATTTTTCTGGGAGGTTTATAGGTTATATAATTTTGCTCCTGTGACTAATCACTCAGAGAACAGATTTGGGTAGGACTGTGCCTCATCTAATTGTTAAAGGACAGAAGGGTATACTGAACTTTTAAGGATATTTCCCATAGTAGAACATCTGAAACAGAAAGATTTTACTAATAGTAGATAGGAATTGAGAAAATCTAATGTATAATCTATTTCATTTAAAAGGAATTTGACATGTAATCCTGAAGAGATTCCTATGTTACAATAATTATTTCTTCATGGGTCTCTTTCTTTTTATTTACAGATCTAAATTGAATTTAGTTTTCATTTTCTGAAGACATTAACTGGGAATTTTGACCATCAACTTAAGAAGAATAGAACTTTATTTACCATGAGTATTGTTTATTAAAACAAATTGTCTTAATTCCGTTTTTTTTTTAATGTATTTACTATACTATATTTCTTTAAAAATTGATGTTGAACCATCTTAGGTGACATATTAATTCTTTATTTTTTATATAATGAGACTTAGAAATAAAACATTTTTAAAAAAGAGAAAGAAATGCCTTTTCTACCATTGACAGTCACAGTTGCAAGAAATTGATGTTTAATCAGAATTGAAAATCAAAATTGAAAGTCATAGATTTGTCTGGAATAGTATTTAACTAATTTCTATAGTCTATGGACTTGTTCTGTATCTTTCAGAAATATATTTATGGTCTCTATAACATTTAAGAATGATCAAAATATACTTTGGAATGGTGTCAGCTTAAGTATTTTTATACTGAGTTTGTTACCTTTTATATTTTTGTAACTATTTGTTTTCATCCTTGTAAGTCCATTTGTAAAATGCAGTTTTCAAAATAAGGATGTATGTTACAGTTTTGAATTTATAAGACTTGTGGCTCCAGAAATAGTATATTGAAACTGGAAGAAGTAGCATAGTAATTGATGCCATTTTCTTTAGCATGCATGGAAAAATTGTCAAGATGGTAAGGTACATCGAGTATTTTTTACTCTATGAAAAGTATGTTAAAAGGTGAAATTTTATTTATAACAGTCATCCATTGTAATCCAGTTTTAAGCTTCATAAACAGATGAATTCAGTATTTAAGTGGAAAACTAACTTCTTAGTAAATTTTTTAAACCAAAAAATTGTAAATCTTTTCCTGAACTTGGAGTATGGTATTCTTCCTGTGTACACAAAACTTCCTGTCATTTTCAATGTAATGGGACATCTGTCTTCACAAGAAGACTGGAACCTCATTTTCCAAGAACACAATGGAGCTTTATTATCTCAGAATGCAGTAAGGCATCACTTTTCCCAGAGGGCAAGGGAACTGCCCAACCCCAGAAGGCAGGGTGTGATGACAGAATTGTTAATAAGGTGAGGGACTCCATGGTTGGAAACATGCAGAAGTAAAGGAGACAAGGAGAGAGGAGAAAATAGTTGAGGATTGCAGGTGCTGAGAAGAAAGGATTTGAAATGATAATATACTGCTATAGAATTCACCTGTATTCCATTCCCAAACCACCCAAAGCTAAAAGGTGAGCTTGAGATGGACATTTCCTTATTGCTTCAAAAAGCAATGAAAAACATGTAAGTTTCATTTTTATGCATTGTTTTTGCACTGAGTACTGTATATCAGAGAAAACATATTTGTCTTTTAGGAACTGCCTTATTTCATTACGCAACATGATCTCAAGTCACACCCATTTTGTTAAAAAGACAGGCTTTCATTCCTTTTTATGCATGAGTAGTATTCCATAGTGTATATTTAACAGAATTTTAAAATTCAGCATGAGTTGATGGATAAGTTGATTGATTCTATATGTGAGGTATCATAAATTGAGCTGTCATACTCATAGTAGTGCAAATATCTTTCATTCATGGATATTTTTCTATCATCTGTGTACCATTTATCCGTTTGCTACAGGAAGTTTTCTCCCATGATATACAAAAAAGATCACGTGTTCACAGTTCAAACAGTCTTCAGAACATACCGGTTCTCATTTGGAATATTTGGAAGATGCATGGTTACAAGTTGTCATAGGCATTTTCTCTGAGAAAAACTTTATAAACAGTTTTCTCTCATGTTATTTTACTGTTTAAAGTTTTCTGCCATTGATTGGCAAACAAATATGATTCAGCCATGTGGTTTGTGTGTCTCCCAGGTGGTTGCAGCAAGTGCACAAGGTCCTGTAGTGTCCCCAGGAACTTGCTATGGTTGCAGCTTGAGCAGCTTAATGAATGGATGGGTGAGCAGGAAACTTCCCTGAGAGCCTCTCTTGGGATTGTAACACTATTCTGAATTGAAATACCCAGCAGAATGGCAGTGTACTTCACAACATTAATAAGAAATGAAATGAAAAATATAAATTTATGGTGCCAGTGCTGTGGCATAGTGGGTAAAGCCGCCGCTGCAGTGCCGGCATCCCATATGGGTGCTGGTTCTAGTCCCAGCTGCTCTTCTTCTGATCCAGCTCTCTGCTGTGGCCTGGGAAAGCAGTAGAAGATGGCCCAAGTGCTTGGGCCCCTGCACCCGCATGGGAGACCCGGAGGAATCTCCTGGCTCGTGGCTTCAGATCTGCTCAGCTGTGGCTGTTGTGGCCATCTAGGGAGTGAACCAGTGGATGGAAGACCTCTCTCTCTGTCTCTACCTCTCTCTGTAACTGTCTCAAGTTTGATTGCTCATGGCTGCCTCTGTGCCACTTTCTGACTTCTGTATGTCTGTCTGAGGTTTCATTGGCCTTACCCCCGTCTGTTAGTCTGTGGGTTCAACTGATTCTACCTTCTCTCTGTTTCAGGTTTTATTGCCCATGGCTGCGTCTGTGTTACTGCCTCTCAGAGCTGTTTTCTCTCCTTTAGATTTGTTCTGACTTGTCTGTCTCAGGTTCGAGTGGCTATGTGTGTATGGGTTTGATTAATTCTAGCTTTCTGTGTCTAAGTTTTCATTGACCATGCCTGCCTGTGACTGACTGTGGGTTTGGTTGTAGTACTCTGTCAGGTTTCTTTCTTTCTTTTTTTTTTTTAATTTATAGATTTTATTTATTTGAGAAGCAGAGTTAGAGAGAGAGACAGAGAACCGTTTGTTCACTCCCCAGATGGTCACAACAGCCGGTGCTGTGCTGCTCTGAAGTCAGGAGCCAGCAGCAGTATAGGCAAGGGCCAGGGTACATTCCACTCTGGTATTTTGCAAGCCTGGACACTCAGTATGTCAGAACAGTAAAGAAAGAATTTCTTTAGGAACTGGTGCATTCATCTGTGTGCCTGTCAGATTCTGTAGGAGGAGAGAATTTTATTGGGTTTGCCAAAAGAATAATGAGGTTGGGATGGAACACTTTGTTCTCCATTCCTGTGTGTTCTCTGGAAAAAAATAGGGATGTGTTGTACATGAGACAATGTATGACAAAAAACTTAAGTTCCCAGTGTTGCCCATTGACTTATCAGTCCTGCATGGATTGATTTTGCAGTGTGCACTTTGTACTATACATTTCCTCTACCCACAGGTATCAGGAAAGAGAAAAGGCACTCAATATAGGATGAAAAGACACAAATGGCCCTTGACTTCATTCATGTAAACAGTTTTATCCATTATTAAAGCATATCTCTCAACCTATCTGATGCTCGATTTTCATTGTAAAATGAGATTAGTGCATGCCTCACAAAAAGGTGGGAAAATTAAATGAGTAAATACATATAGAAAGACATTTCCAACTCTTTAAGTACTATGTTAATGTGAGATTATTCAGCTTGATAATTGTTGGGGTCTCTAGGGTATTTCAATATAATTCCATGGTATGACTTTTGTATATGACTGACAATTGGAGAGTGCCTCTACAACAAGCCACTTTAAAGATCCAGAAGCCATCTGATGTGCCTATTTTATGACAGGTTGTTCCAGGGCCCTCTGATCATCATTTGAAGTTACAATACAGTCATATTATGACATGTACTAGAAGCTTCCATTTCTACTCTAGTCCTTTTAGATCATGATAATACCCTCTATACATATGCTCTGCATATATTAAGTGATGATTAGAAAATCTGCATTTAGCCACTTGAGGAAAAATTCTCACAGAATCCTGTCAAGCATCTCCATGAAATCCTAAGCCTCCTAGACTTCTTGGCTTCTTCTCAGTCCATCTGATCAAGTCATCCAAGAATCCAGTCACCTACCTATCCACCCATTCATACACTCATGAACATACCAACTCATCCAAACATAACAACTACCCATCCATCCACAACCAGTCACCTACCTATCCACCCATTCATCCACTCACATACAACCACCCATTCATCCACACAACTATCCTTCCATCCACCCACTAGTCCAACTATCCATCAGTCCTACTATCCCATGAGTTCATTGACCCTTGTGTATTTTTGAACATTAATTAATGATCTATCTTTCTAATGTCATACACTGTCTTTTGGTGTAGAAGCAGACCCAGTGCCTGCTCTCCAGGCACATAAAATTTGGCAGTAGAAAATTAGTTGACGAGTTAAACCTGGAGAAATTGACATAGAACCTGAGTAACACTTTATAAGTTATTTTTTTTATTTATTTAATTTTTGGACAGGCAGAGTGGACAGTGAGAGAGACAGAGAGAAAGGTTTTCCTTTTGCCTCCAATGGCCGCCATGGTTGGCGCGCTGCGGCCAGCGCACCACGCTGATCCGATGGCAGGAGCCAGGTGCTTAACCTGGTCTCCCATGGGGTGCAGGGCCCAGGCACCTGGGCCATCCTCCACTGCACTCCCGGGCCACAGCAGAGAGCTGGCCTGGAAGAGGAGCAACCGGGACAGAATCCGGCGCCCCGACCAGGACTAGAACCCGGTGTTCCAGTGCTGCAAGGCGAAGGATTAGCCTAGTGAGCCGCGGCGCCAGCCCACCACAGTGGCTTTCAATGAGGTAAGCCTGGACTTTAATAGAAATCAGCTCATTAAGAGCCCTGGCAGCTCTGCCAGCCAAGAGTTGGATCACTGGAAATGGACCTGCCCTGGAGTTGAAGGATACCCAGGTGAGAGTCATGGATCTTATTGGCTCTAAGCTGAAAAGTCTTTCACTCAGCCCAGCTTCCAAGGTGACCACTGCTGCTGAAGGGGTGGCCAAGCAGGGTCTGCAACATTACAGGCAGAACTGTAAATTTCCTGTTGGAGATGCCATCTGCCTTTACCTGGCCAACTCTCCTCCCAGGCCAGCTGGTAATGGAAGTCAACAGGGTGCCTTCCCCAAGGAGGTTCACACCTCTCTTAAAATGTACCCCATGTAAAGAGATAGATGAGTCTGGGCCTCATAACTGACAGGACCATAAAGCCCAGCAGATTATCAAGCCCCTTCTGTCAGGTTCTATTTGCCTCTCAATCAGAGAACTTATTTGTGGCTTAGACAGCAGCTTCCTTAGGTCCTCCACTAGTAACTCTTCTAGACCCTGTCTAGCCCACTTGGGGCCTCATTCCTTTGTAATCACAGCCTCTACTCTAACATCAGTGGCTCTACTCCCAACCCGTGTGTACTGATGGTCCTCTCTCCCACTCAATGTTGTATGATTGTTCAGGATTTTCTCCACAGACAAATCCCTCTACTGATTACCTGTGTGGTCCTTGGGAAAGAGCAGATGAATGTTATACCCACAGGAGCCAGAGATTGGACGCTGACTACCTTCAATTCTGCTTAGCTGTGCAGCATTACTTCCCTTCTGAATAAAAAAATAATAAATAAAAAAAGAGAGAGATTTACCATGCCTAACCTGGGAGTGTCACCTTTGGCATACCCTTAACCCTGAGGAACCAAACAGGCTCTCAGGCCACACCTATCTCAAGCCTCTAAGGCTCCATCAAAAGCAGACAGTCCACTTAATACAGTCATAGTATAACAAGAAAAAAACACCACAGCAAGGGAAGAAGCATCCAAAGAGTATCCACAATGCCAAGCAACAAATGCAGAAACCAAGGAAACAAGATCAAGGAAGACATTATGGCACCCCCAAAATGAACAAGACACCCCAATTCAAGATTATGAAGATGATGAGATAGAAGAAATGAAAGATAGAGATTTCAAAAAATTTATGATAAGAACATTTAGAAGTTTTCAAAAGCAAATCCTTGAACTACAGAAATCCTTACTGGACAGGATTGAAAATCTCTCTCATGAAAATGAAATTTTAAGGAAGAATCAAAATGAAACACAGAAACTAGTAGAACAGGAAAGTGTGATAGTGAGGCGAAACCAAAATGAAATGAAGAGCTCAATAGATCAAATGACAAACACATTAGAAAGCCTTAAAAACAGAGTCAGTGAAACAGAAGAGAGAATATCGGACTTAGAAGACAGAGCACAGGAAAACACACAGTCAAACCAAAGAAAAGAAGAGGAAATTAGAAATCTAAAAAATATTGTTGGGAATCTACAGGATACTATTGAAAAAACCAACATTCGAGTTCTAGGAGTTCCTGAAGGCATGGAGAGAGAGAAAGGATTAGAAGGCCTTTTTAGTGAGATACTAGCAGAGAACTTTATGGGTGTGGAGAAGGACAGAGACATCCTAGTACAGGAAGCTCATAGAACCCCCAATAAACATGACCAAAAGAGATCCTCACCACGACACGTGGTAATTAAACTCACCACAGTGAAACATAAAGAAAAGATCCTAAAATGTGCAAGAGAGAAACGTCAGATTACTCTCAGAGGATCTCCAATTAGACTCACAGACTTGTATGCCAGCAAACAGGGAAATCTATCAGAAATGGAGAGATTCCTGGACACATACAATCTACCTAAATTGAACCAGGAAGACAGAAAACCTAAATGTTCAGGATCACTAGCACTCAGGGAAATGCAAATCAAAACCACAATGAGGTTTCACCTCACCCCAGTTAGAATGGCTCACATTCAGAAATCTACCAACAACAGATGCTGGCGAGGATGTGGGGAAAAAGGGACACTAACCCACTGTTGGTGGGAATGCAAACTGGTCAAGCCACTATGGAAGTCAGTCTGGAGATTCCTCAGAAACCTGAATATAACCTTACCATACAACCCAGCCATCCCACTCCTTGGAATTTACCCAAAGGAAATTAAATTGGCAAACAAACAAGCTGTCTGCACATTAATGTTTAGTGCAGCTCAATTCACAATAGCTAAGACCTGGAACCAACCCAAATGCCCATCAACAGTAGACTGGATAAAGAAATTATGGGACATGTACTCTATAGAATACTATACAGCAGTCAAAAACAATGAAACCCAGTCATTTGCAACAAGATGGAGAAACCTTGAAAACATCATGCTGAGTGAAATAGGCCAGTCCCAAAGGGACAAATATCATATGTTCTCCCTGATCGGTGACAACTGACTGAGCACCAAAGAGGAAACCTGTTGAAGTGAAATGGACACTGTGAGAAACGGTGACTTGATCAGCTCTTGTCCTGACTGTTGATGTACAATGTAATACTTTATCCATTTTAGTATTTTTTCTTTTCTTGTTCTATTACTATTGGTTGAATTCTGTAATTAACACACAATTCTTCTTAAGTGCTGAAACTTAACTGAAAAGTGATCCCTGTTAAACATAAGAGTGGGAATAAGAGAGGGAAGAGATGTGCAATTCGGGACATGCTCAAGCTGACTTACCTCAAACGGTAGAGTTAGAAACATACCAGGGGATTCCAATTCAATCCCATCAAGGTGGCATGTACCAATGCCATCTCACTAGTCCCGGTGATCAATTTCAGTTCACAATTGATCACACTGATAGGTCTAAGAGTCAAAGGGATCACACAAACAAGACTAGTGTCTGCTAATACTAACTGATATAATCAAAAAGGGAGAGAACCATCCAATGTGGGGAGCGGGATACACAGCAGACTCATAGAATGGCAGATGTCCTAACAGCACTCTGGCCTCAGAATCAGCCCTTAAGGCATTCAGATCTGGCTGAAGAGCCCATGAGAGTATTTCAGGCATGGAAAGCCAAGACACTCTGGAAAAAAAAAAAAAAAACACCTAAATGAAAGATCTCTGTGAGTGAGATCCCAGTGGAAAGAATGGGCCATCAAAGAAGGAGGTACCTTTCTCTGAAGGGAGGAGAGAACTTCCACTTTGACTATGACCCTGTCCGAACAAGATCGAAGTCGGCAAACTCAAAAGGCTTCCATAGCCTTGGCGACTCATGACTAGAGCCTAGGGTGATTACTGATACCATAAACAGGAGTGTCAATTTGTTAAGTCAACCACAGGAGTCACTGTGCACTTACTCCTCATGTAGGATCTCTGTCCTTGGTGTGCTGTACATTGAGATTTAATGCTATAACTAATACTCAAACAGTATTTTTCACTTTATGTTTCTGTGTGGGAGCAAACTATTGAAATCTTTTTTTTTTTAATTTTTTTTTTTTTTGACAGGCAGAGTGGACAGTGAGAGAGAGAGATAGAGAGAAAGGTCTTCCTTTGCCGTTGGTTCACCCTCCAATGGCCGCCGCGGCCGGCGCGCTGCGGCCGGCGCACCGCGCTGATCCGATGGCAGGAGCCAGGAGCCAGATACTTTTCCTGGTCTCCCATGGGGTGCAGGGCCCAAGCACCTGGGCCATCCTCCACTGCACTCCCTGGCCACAGCAGAGAGCTGGCCTGGAAGAGGGGCAACCGGGACAGAATCCGGCGCCCCGACCGGGACTAGAACCCGGTGTGCCGGCGCTGCTAGGCGGAGGATTAGCCTAGTGAGCCGCGGCGCTGGCCTGAAATCTTTACTTAATGTATGCTAAACTGATCTTCTGTATATAAAGAGAATCGAAAATGAATCTTGATGTGAATGGAAGGGGAGAGGGAGAGAGAAAGGTGAGGGTTGCGGGTGGGAGGGATGTTATGGGGGGGAAGCCATTGTAATCCATACGCTGTACTTGGGAAATTTATATTGATTAAATAAAAGCTACAAAAAAAAAAAACAGACTAACTTAAAAAAATTGAATAGAATTATGTTCTAGCAATTATTAATGCATTTGCTTTGACCCTGAGAATGCAATGTATTAATACATTTCTTTATAAAATATAAAATGAAATAAAGTTAACTTTCAAATATTCAATGTGAAGTTTCATATCAAATGACTGGAACTTCATAAACTATACAACTAATAGCAGACTAGCCTCCTGTCAATATAAAATATTTACTATAAAACTATATTTTGAAAAGAAAAAAAATCATAAAGTTGAACATGTCATTTTATTGTTCAAGTAATAGAATTTCAGTTATTTTTTCAGAACTGATGAACATAACACCTTTCCGTGTCTAATTTTCATTTAGTCGAAGGTCAGTTAAAATTAGGATATTGGTATATTGAGGATGGTTGATTAGTTGACATTGGCGGGGAGGCAGCAGTTCTACTAGCTATCATTGGCATAGTGAACCATGGATTGCTTGCTGTTAACGTGCTAGAAAAAGGACCCACAATTGTTGCTAAAGAAGGATGTCTAGGTGCAAAAACAGGACGGTTTGCCATCAGTCCAAAATAATTATTCTGTACAGGAGACAATATTTGAAATTGGGAAATAGAAGTTGTAGTTGTCACAACATTCAGGATATGGCCATGTGCTTGAGAGTAGGTGCTATATGAATGCCTATGAGAAGTGGTCATTTGATTTAAAAGAGCATGTTGATTTGTTACAAATTGTACTGATGGTGCAATTAAAGTTGATGATGGAGTCAAAATATTACTTGTCACTGGATCATTTGAATTAGCAATTCTGTGGCTAGTAGGAGGCACATTTAAATTTGTAGAAGTTGAAAGTAACCTTTCTTCATTAGTTTCTGTAGATGAGCTAGGATTTTGAGTATGCACATACTCGCCTGCACTGTGGTATGTCTTGTCAAGATTGTGAACTAAAGAAGCAGATGGTGGAGATGTGTGTTTAATCCCAACTCTGCGCTTCATTCTTACTAGAAGTTGGGGACATCCTCGCTTAAAATTTGGATTCTGATAGAACAGTAACTGAAACCAAAGGAGAAAGCATTTAGTGATACTTCAAACCAAGAGTCACAAATTAATATATATGAATATATGCAATCTATGAATAAATGAATAGATAAAATTATTAAATCTAAAATATCAGGTTCAACATAATTACAACAAATAAAACTTGATTATTCCTAAATGTAAAAGTTAGCAAACATTTAAATATGATAACCGTTCCACTAAACTGACCTTAACTTCTTTGTGTGGAGCTCATTGATAAGATTCAAAATAACTAGTAACATTGCTTATATTTTTGAATTTCAAACTTTCTTCTCATAAAAATTTAATGTTGATCCAGCTAATTTTAAACTTTGTGTCTTACTCCATAAATAAATATATTAAGTGAGGTACAAACTAAACTTAGTTGTGATGCCTACATTAGTTGTAAGTGAATATGTTGAATACCTTGCTAAAAACAGGTATGTTGTTTTCTTCTTCCAGAAAGTCAGTCAGGGATGCAGAGCTTTGGAAATCTTGTCGTATTTTTCTAAATCCATAAAGGTTAAGCTGTCGAACTAAACTTTTCATGCTGTCTGTTTCAAATATCTTAAAAGGGGTCTTTCTTTCCAACACTTCTTTCTTAAAGTATTCTTCATTTATCACAATAGAAGTCCCATTTTCGTCCCACCAAATTGACTTAAATTGATCACTTTCAACTATCTTCCAAAGTTTTACAGGAAAGGTCAGAGAAACAAAATCATTCCCTTCTGGGGTGTCAGACATACAAAGTGTATAGCGTGGTCTTTTTATCAAGGGTCCTTCAGATAAAGCTTGAAAGGCATTTTCTTCAACTACAGACCTTAAATCCAAGTCATTATCAATTGTGGGATACCAGCCTGGAGCTTCAGTGGTGTTTTCTGAATCAGTTGTTCCACTCTGAGGAGAGACACCTTGAACTTCTGAGGGAACCTGGGCCATCTCAAATAAATTTTTCTTTGGCTTCTGCCTGGTTTTGAGAACTGAGGCCTCAAATGTTGCTTTAGTAGACTTACACAAGACTAGCTGATGTCAGCCATCACCATGGTCCTGAGTTACTGTGACATCATAAGAGGACTTGTCTCTTAGCAATGCAAATATGACTTTCTGCCTAATGTTGGTTTTCCTCCCTGCAAAACAAGTTAAAATAAAACATTCACAGATAATTTACACAATACACATGTTGCAAAGTCTTGTCGCAGCAAATATTTTGGTTAAATAAAATGGATAAAATGCCTAAATTAGAAGTTTTCCCTTCTTTCTAGCTACATTCTTTACTAAACTTTCATAAGTTGAATGATTCCTGCATGCCAGGAATAAATTTGACTTGGTCCTGATGCACATTCTTGCTGATACATTGTTGGATTTAATTATATCGTACTTTGTTGAGGACTTTTGCATCTATATTCATCAGACATTGCTCTATAATTATCTTTCCTTATTGTATCTTTTTCTGGTTTTAGAATTAGGTGATGCTGGCCTCATAAAAGGAGTCTGGGATAATATCCATGTTTTCAAAAGCTTGAGAACAATTGGAATCAATTTTTCTTTGGATCATGTTCAGCATTGAAGTCATCCAGTCCTCAGTTTCTCAATGTCGTGGAGGGTCTTTATTAATAATTCAACTGCTGGGTACCAAAAAGTATGCTGTGCCCAGATCATTAGATCCCTGCAGAGACCCCCAGAGTGTCGATCACACCGAACTGCAAAAGCAAGGTTTATTCAGGAGTACAAGCCGCGACAGGGACCCCATCCAACCAACCAGCACAGCAGAGGAAGGAGTGAGGCCCCGATCTTTCTTAGGGAGAGTTTTTAAAGGGAAAAAGGGCTACATCAGCAGGAAAACGGAGTTACATACAACATGGAAGCTTTGGATACAGGGAGTCACAGGGGGGCTTACAGCACAGAAGCTTTGGATGCAGGGAGTTACTTTGTTCAGCAATCTCTACTGTACTGAAGCCAGAATCCACTTCCTTGACTTCACCGGGAACCTGTCAGTCTGCTGCCAGGACCTCACTCCCTGAGGCTGCCCTGTGTGGCCCTGATGGTACCTAGACCTGACAGCCTGTGCCCAGAACCCAACTTCCTGTGGCTGTGCTGAGTAGCATTGACTGTACATGTCAATCTGTAACAGGAACCCCACATCCTTAGGTCTGCAGACTGCTCCTGATGGGACTGGAAACCTGTCTGTCTGTGGCCATCACACCAACTTTTTGCTCCCCTGCCTGCCCATGAGTGGATCAGGAACCTGTGAGTCTGAGGCCAGAACCCCACACTCTTAGCCTCCCTGCCAGGCCATAAGGACCAGGAACAAGTAAGTCTGCAGTCAGAACCATATCTCCTTTGTTCCCCTGCCTGGCCTTACTAGACCGGACCCTGTCAATCTTCAGTCATAACCCCATGTTCTTAGCTCCCTTGCCTGCCCCTGATGGACCCGCAACCTGTCAGTCTCCCGCCAGAACCCCACCTCCTTGGTTCCCCTTCCTGCCCCTGACTGGACTAGGAACCTGTCAGTCTGCGCCCAAACCCCAAGGCCTTAGCTCCCCTGCCGGCCCACAACTGGACCGGGAAACTGTCACTCTGCCGCCAGAACCCCACCCCCTGGGCGGTCCTGCCTGCCCCAGACTGGACAGGACCCTGTCAGTCTCCCGCCAGAACCCCACCTCCTTGGCTCCCCTGCCAGCTCCTGACTCGGACCAAAAGCTGCCCGTCGTCAACCAGAACCCCGCATCCCTAGCTCCCCTGCCTGCCCCTGCCTGGACCGGGAACCTGTCAGTCTCCCGCCAGAAACCCACCCCCTTAGCTCCCCTGCCTGCCCCTGATTGGACCGGGATCATGTCAGTCACCCGCCTAAACCCCAGCCCCTCGGCGCTCCTTCTGCCCCTGAGTGGACGGGGAACCTGCCAGTCTCCCGCCAGAAACCCCACCCTCTTGGCGCTATTTCTGCCCCTGACCGGACGGGAAACCTGTCAGTCTCCCGCCTAAACCCCACCCCCTTGGCGCTCCTTCTGCCCCTGACTGGACGGGGAACCTGTCAGTCTCCCGCCTAAACCCCACCCCCTTGGCGCTCCTTCTGCCCCTGATTGGACGGGGAACCTGTCAGTCTCCCGCCAGAAACCCACCCCCTTAGCTCCCCTGCCTGCCCCTGCCTGGACCGGGAACCTGTCAGTCTCCCGCCAGAAACCCACCCCTTTAGGCTCTACTGCCTGCCCCTGATTGGACCCCAATCCTGTCAGTCTCCCGCCTAAACCCCACCCCCTCGTCGCTTCTTCTGCCCGTGACTGGACGGGGAACCTATCAGTCTCCCGCCAGAAACCCACCCCTTTAGCGTTCCCCTGCCTGCCCCTGAATGGATGGGGAACCTGTCAGTCTCCCGCCTAAACCCCACCCTCTTGGCGCTATTTCTGCCCTAGACTGGACGGGGAACCTGTCAGTCTTCCGCCTAAACCCCACCCCCTTGGCGGTGCTGCCTGCCCCTGATGGACCGGGATCCTGTCAGTCTGCCGCTCAAACCACACCCCCTTGGCGCTCCTTCTGCCCCTGACTGGACGGGGAACCTGTCAGTCTCCTGCCTAAAGCCCACCCCCTCGGCGTTCCTTCTGCCCCTGACTGGACGGGGATCCTGTCAGTCTCCCACCAGAACCCCACCTCCTTGGGTCCCCTTCCTGACCCTGACTGGACCAGGAACCTGTCAGTCTGCGCCCAAACCCCAAGCCTTAGCTCCCCTGCCGGCCCACAACTGCACCGGGAAACTGTCACTCTGCTGCCAGAACCCCACCCCCTTGGCGGTCCTGCCTGCCCCAGACTGGACGGGACCCTGTCAGTCTCCCGCCAGAACCCCACCTCCTTGGCTCCCCTGCCAGCTCCTGACTCGGACCAAAAGCTGCCCGTCGTCAACCAGAACCCCGCATCCCTAGCTCCCCTGCCTGCCCCTGCCTGGACCGGGAACCTGTCAGTCTCTCGCCAGAACCCCACCCCCTTAGCTCCCCTGCCTGACCCTGCCTGGACCGGGAACCTGTCAGTTTCCCGCCAGAAACCCACCCCCTTAGCTCCCCTGCCTGGCCCTGATTGGACCGGGATCCTGTCAGTCTCCCGCCTAAACCCCACCCCCTTGGCGCTCCTTCTGCCCCTGACTGGACGGGGAACCTGTCAGTCTCCCGCCAGAAGCCCACACCCTTAGCTCCCCTGCCTGCCCCTGCCTGGACCGGGAACCTGTCAGTCTCCCGCCAGAAACCCACCACTTTAGGCTCAATGCCTGCCCCTGATTGGACGGGGTTCCTGTCAGTATCCCGCGTAAGCCCCACCCCCTCGGTGCTCCTTCTGCCCCTGACTGGACGGGGAACCTGTCAGACTCCCGCCTAAACCTCACCCCTTTAGCGTTCGCATGCCTGCCCCTGACTGGACGGGGAACCTGTCAGTCTCCCGCCTAAACCACACCCTCTTGGTGCTATTTCTACCGCAGAATGGATGGGGAACCTGTCAGTCTCCCGCCTACACTCCACCCCCTTGGCGGTGCTGCCTGCCCCTGACTGGACCGTGATCCTGTCAGTCTCCCGACAGCACCCCACCCCCTTGGCGCTCCTTCTGCCCCTGACTGGACGGGGAACCTGTCAGTCTCCCGCCTAAACCCCACCCCCTAGGCGGTGCTGCCTGCCACTGACTGGACCGTGATCCTGTCAGTCTCACGCCAGCACCCCACCCCCTTGGGGCTCCTGCTGCCCCTGACTGGACGGGGAAACTGTCAGTCTCCCTCCTAAACCCCACCCCCTTGGCGCTCCTGCTGCACCTGAGTGGACCGGGATCCTGTAGTCTCCCGCCAGCACCCCACCCCCTTGGCGCTCCTTCTGTCCCTGATTGGACGGGGAACCTGTCAGTCTCCCGCCTGAACCCCACCCCCTCGACGCTCCTTCTGCCCCTGACTGGACGGGGATCCTGTGTGTCTCCCTCCTAAACCCCACCCCCTTGGCGGTGCTGCCTGCCCCTGACTGGACGGGGATCCTGTCAGTCTCCCGCCTAAACCCCACCCCCTTGGCTCTCCTTCTGCCCCTGACTGGACGGGGATCCTGTCACTCTCCCGCCTAAACCCCACCCCCTTGGCGCTCCTTCTGCCCCTGACTGGACCGGGAAGCTGTCAGTCTCCCGCCAGCACCCCACCCCCTTAGCGCTCCTGCTGCCCCTAACGCGACCCGGAAGCTGCCGGAGGGCGCCTCCTCCCGCCCTCTGCACTGCCGCTAATGACTTTTTCCAGTGCGCGCTCAGAACGCCACCTCCTTCCTCGCCGGTGGCTGCCTGGCCTCCCTGGACGAGTGAGGCGCAGGTCTAGGTTCAGAACCTCGCCCTCTGCCCGGCCCTGAGTGGCTCTGCTGGATGAGGAGGAACAGTCCGGCCTGTCCCGCCCGTGCTGGGCGCGGGCAGGCAGCGTGGCAGAAGACAGGTTCTGGGCTCCTACTGCGCGTTCCTCCTCCCAGACAAGGGCAGGCAGGGCCAAGCTACAGGGCGAGGTTCTGGCGGACGGACAGGCGGGTACGCGCCCGCTCAGGGGCTGCCAGGGACGTGCGCGGGACACAGACCCGAAGCTGCCCGGTCGGGTCCGAGCTGGACATGGGCGGGACGACTGCCGCGTGGTGCGCGCAGACGTCACTTCCCGCGTCCAGTCAGGAGCCGCGAGGGGCGTGGCTCGACGCGGTTCCTTTCCACACCATTTCCGCCCCGAGCCGCAGAAACAGGGCGACACAACCACTCAGCATCTGATTGGCAACGGAGTCTGAGACCGCGTGAAGCCAATGGCTGCCCGACCTGTCACTCAGACGAGCCCAGCCGCAGAGCGCCCTGCCGCTGAGGCTTTGGGGAGTTGTAGTCTCCCCGGTCCACCCTGTCCAAGCAGAGGGTGGCTGGACAATGTGAAATCAGGAAATATGGCCCACAGGTGACAGACGAAAAATGATCATTTAGGTCAGGAAAATTAGGCCTCAGAGCTTTTTTTAAAAGAAGAGAAAGAAGACAGCTGGGTTGAAACACGGTTCCTTTCCACACCATTTCCGCCCCGAGCAGACGCCTCCGAAACAGGAAGCACACACCCACCCCGCGTCTTAGCGGTTCGGAGTCTGAGACCGGGGAAGCCATTGGGTCGGCTACCTGTCACTCAGGCCAGTACAGCCCACACGTAGAGCGTCGCCGCCGCCTAGGCTTCGGGGAGGTGGAAGTCTCCCCGCCCCGCTCTGTGCAAGCCGAGCGTGGCTGGACAATGTGAAACCAGGGAATATGGCCCACAGATGATAAAAGAAAAATGATAACTTAGGTCAGGAAAATTAGATCATAGAGCTTTTATTTTTTTTTCCAAGAAAAGGAGAGATCTGGGTTGAAACGGGGTCCTTTGAAGACCATGTCTGCCCCGAGTCGCAGAAACAGGACGCACACACCAACCCGGCCTGTGATTGGCCCCCGGGTCTGAGACAGGGGGAAGCCATTGGCTGCCCGACGTGTCACCCAGGCGAGTCCTGCCCAGACGGAAAGCGACGCTCTCGCTGAGCCGTTTGGGAGTTGTAGTCTTCCCGCTCCTCCCTGTCCAAGCCTACTGTGGCTGGACGGTGTGAAACCAGGACATATGGCCCACAGATGATAAAAGCAAAATGATAATTTCGGTCAGGAAAATTAGATCAAGGAGCTTTTTTTAAAAGAAAAGAGAGGAGAGAGCTGTGTGAAATGCGGTTCAGCACCACTTCCGCCCGAGCCGCTGAAACAGGAAGCACACGTCCCCCCAGCCTCTGATTGGTCCCCGAGTCTGAGACCGGAGAAGCCATAGGCTGTGCTACCTGTCACTCGTACGAGCCCAGCCCAGTCGTAGAGCGCCGCATCCGCCGCCGCTAGCGCTCCTGGCAGCTATAGTTCAGGGCTGCGTTCAGACAAGGCAAGTGTGCCTGCACCATTTGAAATCAGGAAAGATGGCCCAAAAATGATAAAAGAAAAATGATAACTTCGGTCCGGAAAATTAGATCATAGAGCTTTTATTTTCAAGAAAAGAGAGAAGTGAGTTGGGTTGAACGTGGTGTGTTTCAAGACCACGTCCGTCGGGAGCCGCAGATACAGGAAGCCCGCAACCACCCAGCATCTGATTGGCCCCCGGGTCTGAGACGCGTGAAGCCATTGGCTTGCGGACCTGTCACTCAGGAGAGTCCAGCCCAGACGCAAAGCGACGCTCTCGCTGAACCGTTGGGGAGTTGTGGTCTCCCCGCTCCGCCCAGTTCAAGCCTAGCGTGGCTGGGCAATGTGAAACCAGGAAATATGGCCCACAGATGATAAAAGGAAAATGATAGCTCAGGTCAGGAAAATTAGGCCTCACAGCTTTTTTTTTTTTTTTTTTTGAAAGAAAAGAAAGCTTTCTCAGCTCTTACATATAGAATTTCCGCCCCGAGCAGACACCTCCGAAACAGGAAGCACACACCCACCCCGCGTCTTAGCGGTTCGGAGTCTGAGACCGGGGAAGCCATTGGGTCGGCTACCTGTCACTCAGGCCAGTACAGCCCACACGTAGAGCGTCGCCGCCGCCGCTGAGGCTTCTGGGAGTTGTAGTCTCCCCGCCCCGCTCTGTGCAAGCCGAGCGTGGCTGGACAATGTGAAACCAGGGAATATGGCCCACAGATGATAAAAGAAAAATGATAACTTAGGTCAGGAAAATTAGATCATAGAGCTTTTATTTTCAAGAAAAGAGAGTAAACCCCACCCCCTCGGCGCTCCTTCTGCCCCTGACTGGACGGGGAACCTGTCAGTATCCCGTCTAAACCCCACCCCTGTAGCGTTCCCCTGCCTGCCCCTGACTGGACGGGGATCCTGTCAGTCTCCCGCCTAAACCCCACACCCTTGGCGCTATTTCTGCCCTGACTGGACGGGGAACCTGTCAGTCTCCCGCCTAAACCCCACCCCCTTGGCGGTGCTGCCTGCCCCTGACTGGACCGGGATCCTGTCAGTCTCCCGCCTAAACCCCACCCCCTTGGCGCTCCTTCTGCCCCTGACTGGACGGGGAACTTGTCAGTCTCCCGCCTAAACCCCACCCCCTTGGCGGTGCTGCCTGCCCCTGACTGGACCTGGATCCTGTCACTCTCCCGCCAGCACCCCACCCCCTTGGCGCTCCTTCTGCCACTGACTGGACGGGGAACTTGTCAGTCTCCCGCCTAAACCCCACCCCCTTGGCGGTGCTGCCTGCCCCTGACTGGACCGGGATTCTGTCAGTCTCCCGCCAGCACCCCACCCCCTTGGCGCTCCTTCTGCCCCTGACTGGACCGGGAATCTGTCAGTCTCCCGCCAGCACCCCACCCCCTTAGCGCTCCTGCTGCCCCTAACGCGACCCGGAAGCTGCCGGAGGGCGCCTCCTCCCGCCCTCTGCACTGCCGCTAATGACTTTTTCCAGTGCGCGCTCAGAACGCCACCTCCTTCCTCGCCGGTGGCTGCCTGGCCTCCCTGGACGAGTGAGGCGCAGGTCTAGGTTCAGATCCTCGCCCTCTGCCCGGCCCTGAGTGGCTCTGCTGGATGAGGAGGAACAGTCCGGCCTGTCCCGCCCGTGCTGGGCGCGGGCAGGCAGCGTGGCAGAAGACAGGTTCTGGGCTCCTACTGCGCGTTCCTCCTCCCAGACAAGGGCAGGCAGGGCCAAGCTACAGGGCGAGGTTCTGGCGGACGGACAGGCGGGTACGCGCCCGCTCAGGGGCTGCCAGGGACGTGCGGGACCCAGACCCGAAGCTGCCCCGTCCGGTCCGAGCTGGACATGGGCGGGACGACTGCCGCGTGGTGCGCGCAGACGTCACTTCCCGCGTCCAGTCAGGAGCCGCGAGGGGCGTGGCTCGACGCGGTTCCTTTCCACACCATTTCCGCCCCGAGCCGCAGAAACAGGGCGACACAACCACTCAGCATCTGATTGGCAACGGAGTCTGAGACCGCGTGAAGCCAATGGCTGCCCGACCTGTCACTCAGACGAGCCCAGCCGCAGAGCGCCCTGCCGCTGAGGCTTTGGGGAGTTGTAGTCTCCCCAGTCCACCCTGTCCAAGCAGAGGGTGGCTGGGCAATGTGAAACCAGGAAATATGGCCCACAGATGATAACAGGAAAATGATAGCTCAGGTCAGGAAAATTAGGCCTCACAGCTTTTTTTTTTTTTTTGAAAGAAAAGAAAGCTTTCTCAGCTCTTACATATAGAATTTCCGCCCCGAGCAGACGCCTCCGAAACAGGAAGCACACACCCACCCCGCGTCTGAGCGGTCCGGAGTCTGAGACCGGGGAAGCCATTGGGTGGGCTACCTGTCACTCAGGCCAGTACAGCCCACACGTAGAGCGTCGCCGCCGCCGCTGAGGCTTCTGGGAGTTGTAGTCTCCCCGCCCCGCTCTGTGCAAGCCGAGCGTGGCTGGACAATGTGAAACCAGGGAATATGGCCCACAGATGATAAAAGAAAAATGATAACTTAGGTCAGGAAAATTAGATCATAGAGCTTTTATTTTCAAGAAAAGAGAGAAGGCTAGCGCCGCGGCTCACTAGGCTAATCCTCCGCCTTGCGGCGCCGGCACACCGGGTTCTAGTCCCGATCGGGGCGCCGGATTCTGTCCCGGTGGCCCCTCTTGCAGGCCAGCTCTCTGCTGTGGCCCGGGAGTGCAGTGGAGGATGGCCCAAGTGTTGGGCCCTGCACCCCATGGGAGACCAGGTTAAGCACCTGGCTCCTGCCATCGCATCAGCACTGTGCACTGGCCACAGCGCCCCACCGCAGCGGCCATTGGAGGGTGAACCAACGGCAAAAGAAAGACCTTTCTCTGTCTCTCTCTCTCACTGTCCACGCTGCCTGTCAAAAAAATAAAAGGCGGCGCCGCGGCTCACTAGGCTAATCCTCCGCCTAGCGGCGCTGGCACCCGGGTTCTAGTCCCGGTCGGGGCGCCGGATTCTGTCCCGGTTGCCCCTCTTCCAGGCCAGCTCTCTGCTGTGGCCCGGGAGTGCAGTGGAGGATGGCCCAAGTGCCTGGGCCCTGCACCCCATGGGAGACCAGGAAAAGCACCTGGCTCCTGCCATCGGATCAGCGCGGTGCGCCGGCCGCAGCAGCCATTGGAGGGTGAACCAACGGCAAAGGAAGACCTTTCTCTCTGTCTCTCTCTCACTGTCCACTCTGCCTTCAAAAAATAAAATAAAATAAAATAGAATTAAAAAAATAAAATGAAGTAAAAATAAGAAAAGAGAGAAGTGAGCTGGGTTCAAGACCATGTCCGCCCCGAGTCGCAGAAACAGGACGCACACACCAACCCGGCCTGTGATTGGCCCCCGGGTCTGAGACAGGGGGAAGCCATTGGCTGCCTGACGTGTCACCCAGGTGAGTCCAGCCCAGACGGAGGGCGAGGTCGGCGGCGAGGCTTCCGGGAGTTGTAGTCTCCCCGCTCCGCCCTGTCCAAGCATAGGGCGGCTGGACAATGTGAAATCAGGAAATATGGCCCACAGGTGACAGACGAAAAATGATCATTTAGGTCAGGAAAATTAGGCCTCAGAGCTTTTTTTAAAAGAAGAGAAAGAAGACAGCTGGGTTGAAACACGGTTCCTTTCCACACCATTTCCGCCCCGAGCAGACGCCTCCGAAACAGGAAGCACACACCCACCCCGCGTCTTAGCGGTTCGGAGTCTGAGACCGGGGAAGCCATTGGGTCGGCTACCTGTCACTCAGGCCAGTACAGCCCACACGTAGAGCGTCGCCGCCGCCGCTGAGGCTTCTGGGAGTTGTAGTCTCCCCGCCCCGCTCTGTGCAAGCCGAGCGTGGCTGGACAATGTGAAACCAGGGAATATGGCCCACAGATGATAAAAGAAAAATGATAACTTAGGTCAGGAAAATTAGATCATAGAGCTTTTATTTTCAAGAAAAGAGAGTAAACCCCACCCCCTCGGCGCTCCTTCTGCCCCTGACTGGACGGGGAACCTGTCAGTATCCCGTCTAAACCCCACCCCTGTAGCGTTCCCCTGCCTGCCCCTGACTGGACGGGGATCCTGTCAGTCTCCCGCCTAAACCCCACACCCTTGGCGCTATTTCTGCCCTGACTGGACGGGGAACCTGTCAGTCTCCCGCCTAAACCCCACCCCCTTGGCGGTGCTGCCTGCCCCTGACTGGACCGGGATCCTGTCAGTCTCCCGCCTAAACCCCACCCCCTTGGCGCTCCTTCTGCCCCTGACTGGACGGGGAACTTGTCAGTCTCCCGCCTAAACCCCACCCCCTTGGCGGTGCTGCCTGCCCCTGACTGGACCTGGATCCTGTCACTCTCCCGCCAGCACCCCACCCCCTTGGCGCTCCTTCTGCCACTGACTGGACGGGGAACTTGTCAGTCTCCCGCCTAAACCCCACCCCCTTGGCGGTGCTGCCTGCCCCTGACTGGACCGGGATTCTGTCAGTCTCCCGCCAGCACCCCACCCCCTTGGCGCTCCTTCTGCCCCTGACTGGACCGGGAATCTGTCAGTCTCCCGCCAGCACCCCACCCCCTTAGCGCTCCTGCTGCCCCTAACGCGACCCGGAAGCTGCCGGAGGGCGCCTCCTCCCGCCCTCTGCACTGCCGCTAATGACTTTTTCCAGTGCGCGCTCAGAACGCCACCTCCTTCCTCGCCGGTGGCTGCCTGGCCTCCCTGGACGAGTGAGGCGCAGGTCTAGGTTCAGATCCTCGCCCTCTGCCCGGCCCTGAGTGGCTCTGCTGGATGAGGAGGAACAGTGCGGCCTGTCCCGCCCGTGCTGGGCGCGGGCAGGCAGCGTGGCAGAAGACAGGTTCTGGGCTCCTACTGCGCGTTCCTCCTCCCAGACAAGGGCAGGCAGGGCCAAGCTACAGGGCGAGGTTCTGGCGGACGGACAGGCGGGTACGCGCCCGCTCAGGGGCTGCCAGGGACGTGCGGGACCCAGACCCGAAGCTGCCCCGTCCGGTCCGAGCTGGACATGGGCGGGACGACTGCCGCGTGGTGCGCGCAGACGTCACTTCCCGCGTCCAGTCAGGAGCCGCGAGGGGCGTGGCTCGACGCGGTTCCTTTCCACACCATTTCCGCCCCGAGCCGCAGAAACAGGGCGACACAACCACTCAGCATCTGATTGGCAACGGAGTCTGAGACCGCGTGAAGCCAATGGCTGCCCGACCTGTCACTCAGACGAGCCCAGCCGCAGAGCGCCCTGCCGCTGAGGCTTTGGGGAGTTGTAGTCTCCCCAGTCCACCCTGTCCAAGCAGAGGGTGGCTGGGCAATGTGAAACCAGGAAATATGGCCCACAGATGATAACAGGAAAATGATAGCTCAGGTCAGGAAAATTAGGCCTCACAGCTTTTTTTTTTTTTTGAAAGAAAAGAAAGCTTTCTCAGCTCTTACATATAGAATTTCCGCCCCGAGCAGACGCCTCCGAAACAGGAAGCACACACCCACCCCGCGTCTGAGCGGTCCGGAGTCTGAGACCGGGGAAGCCATTGGGTGGGCTACCTGTCACTCAGGCCAGTACAGCCCACACGTAGAGCGTCGCCGCCGCCGCTGAGGCTTCTGGGAGTTGTAGTCTCCCCGCCCCGCTCTGTGCAAGCCGAGCGTGGCTGGACAATGTGAAACCAGGGAATATGGCCCACAGATGATAAAAGAAAAATGATAACTTAGGTCAGGAAAATTAGATCATAGAGCTTTTATTTTCAAGAAAAGAGAGAAGGCTAGCGCCGCGGCTCACTAGGCTAATCCTCCGCCTTGCGGCGCCGGCACACCGGGTTCTAGTCCCGATCGGGGCGCCGGATTCTGTCCCGGTGGCCCCTCTTGCAGGCCAGCTCTCTGCTGTGGCCCGGGAGTGCAGTGGAGGATGGCCCAAGTGTTGGGCCCTGCACCCCATGGGAGACCAGGTTAAGCACCTGGCTCCTGCCATCGCATCAGCACTGTGCACTGGCCACAGCGCCCCACCGCAGCGGCCATTGGAGGGTGAACCAACGGCAAAAGAAAGACCTTTCTCTGTCTCTCTCTCTCACTGTCCACGCTGCCTGTCAAAAAAATAAAAGGCGGCGCCGCGGCTCACTAGGCTAATCCTCCGCCTAGCGGCGCTGGCACCCGGGTTCTAGTCCCGGTCGGGGCGCCGGATTCTGTCCCGGTTGCCCCTCTTCCAGGCCAGCTCTCTGCTGTGGCCCGGGAGTGCAGTGGAGGATGGCCCAAGTGCCTGGGCCCTGCACCCCATGGGAGACCAGGAAAAGCACCTGGCTCCTGCCATCGGATCAGCGCGGTGCGCCGGCCGCAGCAGCCATTGGAGGGTGAACCAACGGCAAAGGAAGACCTTTCTCTCTGTCTCTCTCTCACTGTCCACTCTGCCTTCAAAAAATAAAATAAAATAAAATAGAATTAAAAAAATAAAATGAAGTAAAAATAAGAAAAGAGAGAAGTGAGCTGGGTTCAAGACCATGTCCGCCCCGAGTCGCAGAAACAGGACGCACACACCAACCCGGCCTGTGATTGGCCCCCGGGTCTGAGACAGGGGGAAGCCATTGGCTGCCTGACGTGTCACCCAGGTGAGTCCAGCCCAGACGGAGGGCGAGGTCGGCGGCGAGGCTTCCGGGAGTTGTAGTCTCCCCGCTCCGCCCTGTCCAAGCATAGGGCGGCTGGACAATGTGAAATCAGGAAATATGGCCCACAGGTGACAGACGAAAAATGATCATTTAGGTCAGGAAAATTAGGCCTCAGAGCTTTTTTTAAAAGAAGAGAAAGAAGACAGCTGGGTTGAAACACGGTTCCTTTCCACACCATTTCCGCCCCGAGCAGACGCCTCCGAAACAGGAAGCACACACCCACCCCGCGTCTTAGCGGTTCGGAGTCTGAGACCGGGGAAGCCATTGGGTCGGCTACCTGTCACTCAGGCCAGTACAGCCCACACGTAGAGCGTCGCCGCCGCCGCTGAGGCTTCTGGGAGTTGTAGTCTCCCCGCCCCGCTCTGTGCAAGCCGAGCGTGGCTGGACAATGTGAAACCAGGGAATATGGCCCACAGATGATAAAAGAAAAATGATAACTTAGGTCAGGAAAATTAGATCATAGAGCTTTTATTTTCAAGAAAAGAGAGTAAACCCCACCCCCTCGGCGCTCCTTCTGCCCCTGACTGGACGGGGAACCTGTCAGTATCCCGTCTAAACCCCACCCCTGTAGCGTTCCCCTGCCTGCCCCTGACTGGACGGGGATCCTGTCAGTCTCCCGCCTAAACCCCACACCCTTGGCGCTATTTCTGCCCTGACTGGACGGGGAACCTGTCAGTCTCCCGCCTAAACCCCACCCCCTTGGCGGTGCTGCCTGCCCCTGACTGGACCGGGATCCTGTCAGTCTCCCGCCTAAACCCCACCCCCTTGGCGCTCCTTCTGCCCCTGACTGGACGGGGAACTTGTCAGTCTCCCGCCTAAACCCCACCCCCTTGGCGGTGCTGCCTGCCCCTGACTGGACCTGGATCCTGTCACTCTCCCGCCAGCACCCCACCCCCTTGGCGCTCCTTCTGCCACTGACTGGACGGGGAACTTGTCAGTCTCCCGCCTAAACCCCACCCCCTTGGCGGTGCTGCCTGCCCCTGACTGGACCGGGATTCTGTCAGTCTCCCGCCAGCACCCCACCCCCTTGGCGCTCCTTCTGCCCCTGACTGGACCGGGAATCTGTCAGTCTCCCGCCAGCACCCCACCCCCTTAGCGCTCCTGCTGCCCCTAACGCGACCCGGAAGCTGCCGGAGGGCGCCTCCTCCCGCCCTCTGCACTGCCGCTAATGACTTTTTCCAGTGCGCGCTCAGAACGCCACCTCCTTCCTCGCCGGTGGCTGCCTGGCCTCCCTGGACGAGTGAGGCGCAGGTCTAGGTTCAGATCCTCGCCCTCTGCCCGGCCCTGAGTGGCTCTGCTGGATGAGGAGGAACAGTGCGGCCTGTCCCGCCCGTGCTGGGCGCGGGCAGGCAGCGTGGCAGAAGACAGGTTCTGGGCTCCTACTGCGCGTTCCTCCTCCCAGACAAGGGCAGGCAGGGCCAAGCTACAGGGCGAGGTTCTGGCGGACGGACAGGCGGGTACGCGCCCGCTCAGGGGCTGCCAGGGACGTGCGGGACCCAGACCCGAAGCTGCCCCGTCCGGTCCGAGCTGGACATGGGCGGGACGACTGCCGCGTGGTGCGCGCAGACGTCACTTCCCGCGTCCAGTCAGGAGCCGCGAGGGGCGTGGCTCGACGCGGTTCCTTTCCACACCATTTCCGCCCCGAGCCGCAGAAACAGGGCGACACAACCACTCAGCATCTGATTGGCAACGGAGTCTGAGACCGCGTGAAGCCAATGGCTGCCCGACCTGTCACTCAGACGAGCCCAGCCGCAGAGCGCCCTGCCGCTGAGGCTTTGGGGAGTTGTAGTCTCCCCAGTCCACCCTGTCCAAGCAGAGGGTGGCTGGGCAATGTGAAACCAGGAAATATGGCCCACAGATGATAACAGGAAAATGATAGCTCAGGTCAGGAAAATTAGGCCTCACAGCTTTTTTTTTTTTTTGAAAGAAAAGAAAGCTTTCTCAGCTCTTACATATAGAATTTCCGCCCCGAGCAGACGCCTCCGAAACAGGAAGCACACACCCACCCCGCGTCTGAGCGGTCCGGAGTCTGAGACCGGGGAAGCCATTGGGTGGGCTACCTGTCACTCAGGCCAGTACAGCCCACACGTAGAGCGTCGCCGCCGCCGCTGAGGCTTCTGGGAGTTGTAGTCTCCCCGCCCCGCTCTGTGCAAGCCGAGCGTGGCTGGACAATGTGAAACCAGGGAATATGGCCCACAGATGATAAAAGAAAAATGATAACTTAGGTCAGGAAAATTAGATCATAGAGCTTTTATTTTCAAGAAAAGAGAGAAGGCTAGCGCCGCGGCTCACTAGGCTAATCCTCCGCCTTGCGGCGCCGGCACACCGGGTTCTAGTCCCGATCGGGGCGCCGGATTCTGTCCCGGTGGCCCCTCTTGCAGGCCAGCTCTCTGCTGTGGCCCGGGAGTGCAGTGGAGGATGGCCCAAGTGTTGGGCCCTGCACCCCATGGGAGACCAGGTTAAGCACCTGGCTCCTGCCATCGCATCAGCACTGTGCACTGGCCACAGCGCCCCACCGCAGCGGCCATTGGAGGGTGAACCAACGGCAAAAGAAAGACCTTTCTCTGTCTCTCTCTCTCACTGTCCACGCTGCCTGTCAAAAAAATAAAAGGCGGCGCCGCGGCTCACTAGGCTAATCCTCCGCCTAGCGGCGCTGGCACCCGGGTTCTAGTCCCGGTCGGGGCGCCGGATTCTGTCCCGGTTGCCCCTCTTCCAGGCCAGCTCTCTGCTGTGGCCCGGGAGTGCAGTGGAGGATGGCCCAAGTGCCTGGGCCCTGCACCCCATGGGAGACCAGGAAAAGCACCTGGCTCCTGCCATCGGATCAGCGCGGTGCGCCGGCCGCAGCAGCCATTGGAGGGTGAACCAACGGCAAAGGAAGACCTTTCTCTCTGTCTCTCTCTCACTGTCCACTCTGCCTTCAAAAAATAAAATAAAATAAAATAGAATTAAAAAAATAAAATGAAGTAAAAATAAGAAAAGAGAGAAGTGAGCTGGGTTCAAGACCATGTCCGCCCCGAGTCGCAGAAACAGGACGCACACACCAACCCGGCCTGTGATTGGCCCCCGGGTCTGAGACAGGGGGAAGCCATTGGCTGCCTGACGTGTCACCCAGGTGAGTCCAGCCCAGACGGAGGGCGAGGTCGGCGGCGAGGCTTCCGGGAGTTGTAGTCTCCCCGCTCCGCCCTGTCCAAGCATAGGGCGGCTGGACAATGTGAAATCAGGAAATATGGCCCACAGGTGACAGACGAAAAATGATCATTTAGGTCAGGAAAATTAGGCCTCAGAGCTTTTTTTAAAAGAAGAGAAAGAAGACAGCTGGGTTGAAACACGGTTCCTTTCCACACCATTTCCGCCCCGAGCAGACGCCTCCGAAACAGGAAGCACACACCCACCCCGCGTCTTAGCGGTTCGGAGTCTGAGACCGGGGAAGCCATTGGGTCGGCTACCTGTCACTCAGGCCAGTACAGCCCACACGTAGAGCGTCGCCGCCGCCGCTGAGGCTTCTGGGAGTTGTAGTCTCCCCGCCCCGCTCTGTGCAAGCCGAGCGTGGCTGGACAATGTGAAACCAGGGAATATGGCCCACAGATGATAAAAGAAAAATGATAACTTAGGTCAGGAAAATTAGATCATAGAGCTTTTATTTTCAAGAAAAGAGAGTAAACCCCACCCCCTCGGCGCTCCTTCTGCCCCTGACTGGACGGGGAACCTGTCAGTATCCCGTCTAAACCCCACCCCTGTAGCGTTCCCCTGCCTGCCCCTGACTGGACGGGGATCCTGTCAGTCTCCCGCCTAAACCCCACACCCTTGGCGCTATTTCTGCCCTGACTGGACGGGGAACCTGTCAGTCTCCCGCCTAAACCCCACCCCCTTGGCGGTGCTGCCTGCCCCTGACTGGACCGGGATCCTGTCAGTCTCCCGCCTAAACCCCACCCCCTTGGCGCTCCTTCTGCCCCTGACTGGACGGGGAACTTGTCAGTCTCCCGCCTAAACCCCACCCCCTTGGCGGTGCTGCCTGCCCCTGACTGGACCTGGATCCTGTCACTCTCCCGCCAGCACCCCACCCCCTTGGCGCTCCTTCTGCCACTGACTGGACGGGGAACTTGTCAGTCTCCCGCCTAAACCCCACCCCCTTGGCGGTGCTGCCTGCCCCTGACTGGACCGGGATTCTGTCAGTCTCCCGCCAGCACCCCACCCCCTTGGCGCTCCTTCTGCCCCTGACTGGACCGGGAATCTGTCAGTCTCCCGCCAGCACCCCACCCCCTTAGCGCTCCTGCTGCCCCTAACGCGACCCGGAAGCTGCCGGAGGGCGCCTCCTCCCGCCCTCTGCACTGCCGCTAATGACTTTTTCCAGTGCGCGCTCAGAACGCCACCTCCTTCCTCGCCGGTGGCTGCCTGGCCTCCCTGGACGAGTGAGGCGCAGGTCTAGGTTCAGATCCTCGCCCTCTGCCCGGCCCTGAGTGGCTCTGCTGGATGAGGAGGAACAGTGCGGCCTGTCCCGCCCGTGCTGGGCGCGGGCAGGCAGCGTGGCAGAAGACAGGTTCTGGGCTCCTACTGCGCGTTCCTCCTCCCAGACAAGGGCAGGCAGGGCCAAGCTACAGGGCGAGGTTCTGGCGGACGGACAGGCGGGTACGCGCCCGCTCAAGGGCTGCCAGGGACGTGCGGGACCCAGACCCGAAGCTGCCCCGTCCGGTCCGAGCTGGACATGGGCGGGACGACTGCCGCGTGGTGCGCGCAGACGTCACTTCCCGCGTCCAGTCAGGAGCCGCGAGGGGCGTGGCTCGACGCGGTTCCTTTCCACACCATTTCCGCCCCGAGCCGCAGAAACAGGGCGACACAACCACTCAGCATCTGATTGGCAACGGAGTCTGAGACCGCGTGAAGCCAATGGCTGCCCGACCTGTCACTCAGACGAGCCCAGCCGCAGAGCGCCCTGCCGCTGAGGCTTTGGGGAGTTGTAGTCTCCCCAGTCCACCCTGTCCAAGCAGAGGGTGGCTGGGCAATGTGAAACCAGGAAATATGGCCCACAGATGATAACAGGAAAATGATAGCTCAGGTCAGGAAAATTAGGCCTCACAGCTTTTTTTTTTTTTTGAAAGAAAAGAAAGCTTTCTCAGCTCTTACATATAGAATTTCCGCCCCGAGCAGACGCCTCCGAAACAGGAAGCACACACCCACCCCGCGTCTGAGCGGTCCGGAGTCTGAGACCGGGGAAGCCATTGGGTGGGCTACCTGTCACTCAGGCCAGTACAGCCCACACGTAGAGCGTCGCCGCCGCCGCTGAGGCTTCTGGGAGTTGTAGTCTCCCCGCCCCGCTCTGTGCAAGCCGAGCGTGGCTGGACAATGTGAAACCAGGGAATATGGCCCACAGATGATAAAAGAAAAATGATAACTTAGGTCAGGAAAATTAGATCATAGAGCTTTTATTTTCAAGAAAAGAGAGAAGGCTAGCGCCGCGGCTCACTAGGCTAATCCTCCGCCTTGCGGCGCCGGCACACCAGGTTCTAGTCCCGGTCGGGGCGCCGGATTCTGTCCCGGTGGCCCCTCTTGCAGGCCAGCTCTCTGCTGTGGCCCGGGAGTGCAGTGGAGGATGGCCCAAGTGTTGGGCCCTGCACCCCATGGGAGACCAGGTTAAGCACCTGGCTCCTGCCATCGCATCAGCACTGTGCACTGGCCACAGCGCCCCACCGCAGCGGCCATTGGAGGGTGAACCAACGGCAAAAGAAAGACCTTTCTCTGTCTCTCTCTCTCACTGTCCACGCTGCCTGTCAAAAAAATAAAAGGCGGCGCCGCGGCTCACTAGGCTAATCCTCCGCCTAGCGGCGCTGGCACCCGGGTTCTAGTCCCGGTCGGGGCGCCGGATTCTGTCCCGGTTGCCCCTCTTCCAGGCCAGCTCTCTGCTGTGGCCCGGGAGTGCAGTGGAGGATGGCCCAAGTGCCTGGGCCCTGCACCCCATGGGAGACCAGGAAAAGCACCTGGCTCCTGCCATCGGATCAGCGCGGTGCGCCGGCCGCAGCAGCCATTGGAGGGTGAACCAACGGCAAAGGAAGACCTTTCTCTCTGTCTCTCTCTCACTGTCCACTCTGCCTTCAAAAAATAAAATAAAATAAAATAGAATTAAAAAAATAAAATGAAGTAAAAATAAGAAAAGAGAGAAGTGAGCTGGGTTCAAGACCATGTCCGCCCCGAGTCGCAGAAACAGGACGCACACACCAACCCGGCCTGTGATTGGCCCCCGGGTCTGAGACAGGGGGAAGCCATTGGCTGCCTGACGTGTCACCCAGGTGAGTCCAGCCCAGACGGAGGGCGAGGTCGGCGGCGAGGCTTCCGGGAGTTGTAGTCTCCCCGCTCCGCCCTGTCCAAGCATAGGGCGGCTGGACAATGTGAAATCAGGAAATATGGCCCACAGGTGACAGACGAAAAATGATCATTTAGGTCAGGAAAATTAGGCCTCAGAGCTTTTTTTAAAAGAAGAGAAAGAAGACAGCTGGGTTGAAACACGGTTCCTTTCCACACCATTTCCGCCCCGAGCAGACGCCTCCGAAACAGGAAGCACACACACACCCCACGTCTGAGTGGTCCGGAGTCTGAGACCGGGGAAGCCATTGGGTCGGCTACCTGTCACTCAGGCCAGTACAGCCCACACGTAGAGCGTCGCCGCCGCCGCTGAGGCTTCGGGGAGGTGGAAGTCTCCCCGCCCCGCTCTGTGCAAGCCGAGCGTGGCTGGACAATGTGAAACCAGGGAATATGGCCCACAGATGATAAAAGAAAAATGATAACTTAGGTCAGGAAAATTAGATCATAGAGCCTTTTTTTTTTTTCCAAGAAAGGGAGAGATCTGTGTTGAAACGGGGTTCCTTTCAAGACCATGTCTGCACCGAGTCGCAGAAACAGGACACACACACCAACCCGGCCTGTGATTGGCCCCCGGGTCTGAGACAGGGGGAAGCCATTGGCTGCCCGACGTGTCACCCAGGCGAGTCCAGCCCAGACGCAAAGCGACGCTCTCGCTGAGCCGTTTGGGAGTTGTAGTCTTCCCGCTCCTCCCTGTCCAAGCCTCCTGTGGCTGGACGGTGTGAAACCAGGACATATGGCCCACAGATGATAGAAGCAAAATGATAATTTCGGTCAGCAAAATTAGATCAAGGAGCTTTTTTTTTAAAAAGAAAAGAGAGAAGAGAGCTGTGTGGAATCGCGGTTCAACACCACTTCCGCCCCGAGCCGCTGAAACAGGAAGCACACGCCCGCCCAGCGTCTGATTGGTCCCCGCGTCTGAGACGGGGGGAGCCATTGGCTGTGAACTCGTCATTCTGCGCCCAGAACCCCACCCCCTGAGGCTCCACTGCCTGCTCTCGAGTGGACGGGGAACCTGTCAGTCTGCCGCCAGGACCCCACCCCCTTAGCTCCCCTGCCTGCCCCTGATGGGACGGGGAACCTCTCGGTCTGCAGCCAGAAACCCACTGCCTTAGGATCCACTGAATGCCCCTGACTGGATGAGGAACCTGTTAGCTAGCATCTAGAACCCCCACTCGCCAGCTCCCCACATGCCCCTGACGGTACTTGGAACTGTCAGGCTGCGGCAGGAAACCAGGGTCCTTAGTTCCCCTGCCTGTCCATACTGGGCCGTCCATACTGTCAGTCTGCAGCCAGAACCCCCACCCTCTTAGGCTCCACTGAGTGCCCCTGACAGGACCGGACACCTGTCAGTCAGCACATAGAACCCCACCTTGTTAGTTCCCCAGCATGCCCCTGAGAGGACTGTGATCTCGTCAGTCTGTGGCCAGAACCCCACATCCTCAGCTCCCCTGCCTGCCCCTGATGGGACCAGGAAACCTCAGTCTGTTCAGAACTCCACCCCCTTAGCTCCCCTGCCTATCCATTCACGACCAGGAACCGGTCAGTCTGCCACCATAACCCCACCCCCTTAAGCTCCACTGAGTACCCCTGACTGGACAGGGAACCTGTCAGTCTGCAGCCAGAACCCCACACCCTTCGCTCCCTCGCGGGTCCACTGACTGAACCAGAAATCTGTCAGTTTGCTATCAAAACCCAGCCCCTTAGCTCTCCTGACGCCCCTAACGGCACCCGGAACCTGCCAGTCTCCCGCCAGAACCCCACCTCCTGGGCTCCCCTGCCCGCCCCTGACTGGCACAGGAACCTGTCAGTCTGCCGCCAGAACTGCACCTGCTTAGCTCCCCTGCCTGCCCCCGATGAGAATGGGAACCTGTTGGTCTGCGGCCAGAAACCCACCTCTTGGTTCCCTGCCTGCCCCTGACTGGACAGGGGAACTGTCGGTCTGCAGCCCAAACCCCACACCATGAGCTCCCTCGCCTGCCCATGACAGGACCAGGAACCTGTCAGACTGTGACCAGAACCACACCTCCTTAGGCTCCCCTGTCTGCCCCTGACTGGACCAGGAACCTGTCAGTCTGCAGCCAAAGCCCCACCCAGCTTGGCTCCACTGAGTGCTCTTGGCAGGACCGGGAACCTGTCAGTCTGTGGCCAGAACCCCACGTCCTTAGCTGCCCGCCCGCCTTTGATAGACCTGGAACCTGTAGTCTGCAGAAAGAACCTCACCACCGTGCCTCCCTGTCCTACTCCACACGCACATGGAACCTGTAAGTCTGCCGCCAGAACCCCACATCCTTAGCTCCTTTGGCTGCCCCTGAGGGGACCAGGAGCCTGTCAGTCTGCATGCAGACTTCATGTCCTTAGCTCCCCTTATTGCCCCTGACTGGACCAGGAACCTGTCAGTGTGCAGCCAAACCCCACATCCTTAGCTCCACTGCCTACCCCTGTTGGAAATGGAACCCGTGAGTCTGTGGCCAGAACCCCACCCACTTTGGCTCCCCTGTCTGCCCTTGACGGGACTGGGAACCTGTCAGTTGCGGCCAGAACCCCATGTCCTTAGCTGCCCTTACTGCCCCTGACGGGACCGGGAACCTGTCATTGTGCAGCCAGAACCCCACATCCTTAGCTCCACTGCCTGCCTCTGTTGGACCCAGTACCTGTAAGTCTGCGGCTAGAAGCCCAGCTCCTGGGCTCATTTCCCGCCCCAGATGGACCCGGAATGTGTCAGTCTGCCACTAGAACCCTAACTTCTTTGCTCCCCTGACTTGCCCCTAACTGGAGCAGGAACCTTTCAGTCTGCAGCCAGAACCCCACCCTCTAGTCTCTGCTGAGTGCTCCTGACAGGACCGGGCACTAGTCAGTCTGCGGCCAAAACTCCACCCCCTTAGCTCCCTTGCCTGACCATACTGGACCAGGAATCTGTCAGTCTGTGGCCAGAACCACACGTAGCTAACTCCCCTTCCTGGCGTCACTGGACCGAAACGTGTCACTCTGAGGCCAGAACCACCCTCCTTGGCTCCCCTGACTGCCACTGATGGGACCGGGAACCCATCAGTCTGCAGCCAGAACCCCAACCTTGAGGCTCCAGTGAGTCCCCCTGATGGGACTGGGATCCTTTCAGTCTGCGGACAGAACTCCACCCCTTAGCTCCCAGGCCTGCCCCTGACTAGACCAGGAACCTGTCAGTCTGTGGCCAGAACCCCACCTCCTTGGCTCCTCTGACTGTCCCTGACTGGACTGGGAACCTGTCAGTCTGTGGCCAGAACCCCACCTCCTTGGCTCCTCTGACTGTCCCTGACTGGACCAGGAACCTGGCAGTCTGTGGCCAGAACTCCACTCCTTAGCTCCCCTGCCTGCCCCTGACTGGACCTGGAATCTGTCAGTCAGTCTGCGGAAGGAACCCCATGTCCTTAGCTCCCTGCCTACTCCTGATGGGACCAGAGACCTGTCGTCATTCTGTGGCCAGAACCCCACCTCCGTAGGCTACGCTGCCCGCCCCTGACTGGACCAGGAACTGGTGAGTCTGCAGCCAGAACCCCACCCCATCAGCACCCCTCCCTACCCTTGATGGACCTGCAACTGTCACCAGTGGCCAGAACCCCGCTTCCTTAGGCTCCCTGGCCTACCTGTGACGGGACTCGGAACCTGTCAGTCTCGACCAGAGCCTAACCTGCGTGGCTCCCCTGACTTTCCCTGAGGGGGCCAGGAACCTGTCACTCTGTAGCCAGAACCCCACCTCATTGGGCTGCCCTGACAGCAACGGGAACCTGTCAGCCTGTGGCCAGATCCCCATGTCCTCAGCTCCCCTGCCTGCCCCTGATAGACCTGAACCTGTCAGTCTGTGGCCAGAACCAACCTCCTTGGCTCCCCTGACTGCCCGCGATGGGACCAGGAACCTGTCATGCTGCTGCCAGAACCTTAGCCAGAACGCCTTAGCTTCCCTGCCTGGCCATATGGACCGGGAACCTGTCCATGTGCGGCCAGAACCCCACATGCTTAGCTCCCCGGCTTGTCCCTGACTAGACAGGGAACTTGTATGTCTGTGGCAGGAACACCATCCTCTTACACTACCCTGCCTGCCCCTGACTGGAACCAGAGCCTGTCATTCTGCGGCCAGAACCCCACCTCCTTGGCTCCCCTGACTGCCTCTTTCTGGCCTGAGAACCGGACAGTCTCGGACTACAACCCCACCTCTTGGATCCCCTGCCGGCCCTTGATGGAACTGGGAACCTGTCATTCTGCGGCCAGAACCCCACCTCCTTGTCTCCCCTGCCTGCCGCTGATGGGACTGGTAGCTTGCCAGTCTAGGGCCAGAAACGCCGTCTTTGGCTCCCCTGCCTGCCCCTGACAGGACCGGGAACCTGTCAGTCTGCGGCAGGAACCCCAAGTCCTTAGCTCTCCTGCCTGCCCCTGACTGACCCAGAACCTGTCACTCTGCGACAGTTCCTGATCCAGTCAGGGGCACTCAGTGGATCCTAAGGGAGTGGTTTCTCCGCCATATCTGAATGTGAAAGTCCAGCTGGGTGCAGAAACTAGGGAAGAACAGACAGTGCACACATCTGGTCAGATGGCAAGTGTGTGACATTCAAGATGGTTTACAAAGTGGCCCACAACAGGTGATCTCTCCCTACCTCTTCATGTAGCGTGCCTTCAGACACTAACACCTGGCTCACAACTTGAAGTCTATAAAGGACGGAGACCCTCAGCTATCACTGAGTGGCTCAGAGGACACTGCATGGCTTGTGCTCAATCACTTGTGTCCCTGTTCAAAGCACAGTTTATGAAAATAATCATACAAGCCGGCGCCGCGGCTCACCAGGCTAATCCTCCACCTGCGACGCCAGCACACCGGGTTTTAGTCCCGGTCAGGGCACCGGATTCTGTCCCGGTTGCCCCTCTTCCAGGCCAGCTCTCTGCTGTGGCCTGGGAGTGCAGTGGAGGATGGCCCAAGTGCCTGGGCCCTGCACCCCATGGGAGACCAGGAGAAGTACCTGGCCCCTGCCATTGCATCAGCGCGGTGCGCCGGCCGCGGCGGCCATTGGAGGGTGAACCAACGGCAAAGGAAGACCTTTCTCTCTGTCTCTCTGTCTCTCACTGTCCACTCCTGCCTGTCAAAAAAAAAAAAAAAGAGGCTATCAGCAAAAACCAAGACTCGTTCAAGGTGGTGAAGACCGCGCGTACGTTTCGGGAGTCTTATTTCAAGTTTTAATTCTTCTGCCAACACACTCATGGTAATCCCAGGCTAGTTGCTCTCGTTTCTGAATCGACGTGTCACCCACTGCGCCTCCCTCGTCTGGGCACTTCATCACTCACTCACTGAAGTTGCTGTTCAGAGTGTCTGCTGTGTCCTGTTCTCTCCTGCTCTAAAGTCACTGAGGAGACAGTACTGACGACGAAGCTGCAAACCCTTTCAAGAAGCAAACCTGTCTATACACGACCATGTTTTCAAGGCATTTCCGATGGATCTGACTGCCTGTCAAAAAAAAAATAAAAAAAAAATAACTGAGATATTGGGGGTCTTGGTATTAGAAGATGAGCAAACTTCGTAGTTATGAATCTGCCTTGTCCAACGTGCTCTACACGCCACGTTGATGACCCTCCTCTCCCTGAGAGAAGAGCCAGCCTGAGCCATGGAGTGAGTGGAGCAGAAAACCAGGTTAAAGGATTACACAACGCAGAACCGGTCAAGTCGGTTTTTCCCATCGAGAGACAGAAACTAGAGTGACCTCCCTGGAGCTCTCAAGGTCACGTCTGGGTGCCTGGGCACGAAAAAAGCTAAAAAAATCCAGGTTCTGGAACATTCTAGGACATTCTAGAATGTTCCGGGATCCCTAGAATTTTTCCGAGGTGTTCTAGAATGTACCAGAACATCACCAAGTGAGTCTGGGGGGATTCTGGGATACGGGTCTGAGTAGAAGTTTCCCGGCTGGGTGTGACGGGTGTCCTGGTGCCGGCCTGGCCCTGCGGACATTGACGTGACATCCCGCGCCCACCGGGGCTGCGGAAACTTCCAGCACGTCGGCAGAGGGTCTCAGACCCCCCAGGACGCTCGCTGGGTTCTCTGGAACATACTGGAACATTCTACAACATTTCAAGACCCCAAAGACACTCACCAAGCGGTCCAGGGCATCCTACGAACATTCTAGAAAATTCTACGTCATCCGCCAGTATTCCGGAACACTCCAAGACCAGGCGCTCTAGAATACTCTAAGGCCCCGAGGACGTGCGCCGGGCTCTCTGGACGTGTTCTGGAACATTCTGGAACATTCCACAGAATTCCTCGCGATTCCAAGGACATTCCCTGGGCATTCTAGAACATTCTGGAATCCTGGAAACACCCACCAGGGGTTCTGGAAAATTCCAAGGCCCAAGAACGCACGACAGACTCTCCCAGAATTCCCTGGGAGCACTGACCGTTCCGGAACGTCCCTGGTGTCCACCAGGATGTTTGCACAACCTTCGGCCCCGCCAACTCCTCCCCCAGCCCTGGCAATAAATAGACGCCGGGTCCCCGCCGGCTCAGACGACAACGAAGACGATGGTGATGAAGATGACGGTGACGAAGGCTCTCCTCCTCGCCCTCACGGTGGGCGTGGCCTGTGCGGACATCGACCCTGCCCAGGTATCATAAATTTGCATCATTAGTTCCCAGTATTAATTCTCGTCATGAATTCATATCATTTCTTCACATCATTACTTCGCATCACTAATTCGCATCACTACTTTGCGTTGTTTCTTCAGCCGTATCATTAATGCGCGTCATTTCTTCACCTCCCTGAAAGGAGCGGCCGAGAGCCGCCATAAAATGGCCTTAATAAAACAGTCCTGGGAAATGGGGAGTAAACTAAGTTCACAGAGAAAGCAGATAGCTACTAGCCAGAGATAAGGGCTACTAGCCAGAGATAAGGGCGACAGAACATCCTGGTATGCACATAAGCCCCCTCCCCTGTGCTTGTTCAAGCTTAACAAAGAAACCGCGAGACACGTAGGGCACGTAGCCACCCCTTTCTGCTCTTCAAGGACCCCTCCCCTTGTCCAAGCTTAGACACGTAGGGCACGTAGCCCCGGTTTCTGTTCTCTCCTCCTCCTCGACGACCTCCTCCCCTTGTAGTTACCCAATAAACTTACGCCACCCTATGGTATGTTAATTTTGTGGTTTTGCCCCTTAAAAGCTGTGTGAGATAGCTGCTCGGGGCTCCTCTCGCTTGCTTGCTGCTTGCAGCAGTAGGGGGCCCATTTGCGCAAATGAAATAAAAATTACCTCCTGCTCTATTGCATCGTCTGGTCTGGAGTCTGTGTTTCTGGGGTCGTCACAAGAGGACACCGCTTTTGGGGTCCTACACTCCCCAGCTCTCCGGGCCCTGGCGCACCTCCGCCATGGCCTCCGACAACCTGGAAATGATCCTGGAGGGTGGGCCACTCCGGATGCTGTTCCGCGAGATGGAGTGCAACGAGGACTTCAACGCCCTGAACGTCTTCTTCTATGTCAAGTGAGGGGCGGGGCCAGGGGAGACAAGCCGAGGCCAGAGACAGAGAGCCAGGGGGGAGCAATCGAGCCCAGAGAGCGGGGAAGACAGGCGCCGCCAAGCCAAATCGATCCCAGAGAGAGACAGAGCAGGCCAGGGCGACCAGCCGAGCCCAGAGAGAGAGATAGCAGACAGGAGTAGTTGAGCCCAGAGTCAGAGAGCATGTGGGCTAGAGGGGAGTAATGGAGCTGAGAAAGAGCAGACAGGAGTAGTTGAGCCCAGAGTCAAAGAGCAAGCCAGGGGGGAGCAGCCGAGCCCAGGGAGAGTGAGCAGACAGGAGTAGTTGAGCCCAGAGTCAGAGAGCATGTGGGCTAGAGGGGAGTAATGGAGCTGTGAGCAGACAGGACCAGCCGATCCCAGAGTCAAAGAGCAGGCCATGGTGGACCAGCCGAGCCCAGAGAAAGAGTAGACAGGAGCAGTTGAGCCCAGAGTCAGAGAGCAGGTGGGCTAGAGGGGAGTAATGGAGCTAAGAGTGAGCAGACAGGACCAGCCGATCCCAGAGTCAAAGAGCAGGCCATGGTGGACCAGGCGAGCCCAGAGGGAGAGCAGACAGGAGCAGTTGAGCCCACAGCGAGCGGCCATGTTCCCGGTCTCTCCTTCAGGAAGAACGAGGTATGCACCCCGCACACGGTTGTGGCCCAGAAGAACGCAGACGGCATCTACACCACTGACTGTGAGTACAGAGCATTTCGGAAAGTTCCAGACAATTCCAGACGACCCCAGGGAATGTCCGGTGTGTTCCAGAATGTTCGAGAATGTTCCCAGAAATGTTCCAGGATGCTGCAAATGTCCCAGAATGCTCCAGTTCCTCAATGTTCTAGAATGTTCCAGAATGCGCTAGAATGTCCCAGCATGCCCCGGCACATCCAGAACACCCACCTCTCTCCCTACAGTCGAGGGCCAGACCTCCTTCCAGTTCCACGAATTGGATCCCGCTAGGCTCTTCGTCTTCATCAATAAAATGGGGTCCAGCGGCACCACCAGCCGCCTCAGCTTCCTCACTGGTGAGCCCCCCTCACACACACATGTACACTGCCGGTGCCCGCTAGGGATACGCACCACGACCCGAGAGTCTGAGCCCGACTGTATATAGGGAAAGGGGGGATACAGTCGGTGCCCACTGGATAAAGCGAGTGTATACAGTCAGTGCCCACTAGACATGGTGGGCATATACAGTCGGTGCCCACTAACGCTAGCATATACAGTTGGCGCTCGCTAGATGGGGTGAGCGTATACAGCCACTAAAGTGAGTGTATGCAGTAGGCTCACACTAAAGCAAGCGTACTCAGTCGGCACCCACTCTTGCCACAGTCAAATTGAGAGTCATAAATGACGACCGGCTGGAGGACTACGCGAGGCTCACGGAGCAGAATGGGATCCCGCGGAAGTACATCCGGCGTGTGGGCGACACAGGTGAGGCCTTGGCGGCTTCCGGGCTGACTCGGCGCTGACTCGGCGCTGACTCGGCTTTCCTCTCTCTCCAACAGACACCTGTCCACCCTGAGGACGCCTCCCTTGGAGAAGGTGCCAGAACGTTCTAGACCATTCCAGAACCGCCCCTCCTGCACAATGATTCCTCCCCTGATCGCCTCACCATCTCCTCCCACCTGCGAACGCGCTAGTATGCTCCGGAACATTCTAGAGCATTCTGGATTGATCCAAGATGGTCTGGATTGTTCCAGAATTTCTAGAAAGCTTCGGAACATTCTAGAATCGGCCGTCCCCAGCTTTCTCTGCTTCCTGTTCATGGAATAAACTCATCCCAGGCACAGTCCCAGTCGTTTATTTTAAACGATTTTTATTGTTCCGTCAAAAGACAGAGCGAGCTGGTGGAGGAACCCAGGGGCTACCTCCGGGTCTCCCTGCACTGTCAGTCACCGTTCACTGACAAGGGGGTGGGCTCTGTCATCTGGTGGCTGTCAATCAGCCATGAGTGACACTGGGGGGGTTCTCCCCGACTCCACTGGCAGCCAGTCACACTCCACCAGGATCCCAGGGCCACATCCGGGTTCCCATGGCCACATCCGGGTCTCCAGGGCAATATCCGGCTCCCCAGGGCTCCACTCATGTCCGCAGTGACACATCCAGGTCCCCAGGGGCACATCCTGGTCCCCAGGGCCACATCCGGGTCTAAGTGCTCCATCCGGGTCTCTGGGCTCCATCTGGGTCCCTAAGGGCTCCATCCGGGTCTCTGGGCTCCATCCGGGACTCCTGGCTCCATCCGAGTCTCTGGGCTCCATACAGGTCTCTGGGCTCCATCGGGGTCTCTGGTCTCCATCTCTATCTCTGGGCTCCATCTGGGTCCCTAAGGAAACATCCTGGTCCCTAAGGCTCCATCCGGGTCTCTGTGCTCCTTCAGGGTCACTAAGGCTACATCCGGGTCCTTAAGGTTTCTTCCGAGTCCTTAAGGCTCCATCCAGGTCTCTGGGCTCCATCCAGGTCTCTGGACCACATCCGGGTCTCTGGGCTCCATCCGGGTTTCGGGGCTCCAACCGTGTCCCTAAGGCTGCATCCAGTCTCTGGGCTCCATCCGAGTCTCTGGGCTCCACCCCGATCTCCAGGGCCACATCCAGGTCCCCAGGGCCACATCCGGGTCTCCAGGGCCACATCCGGTTCCCCAGGGCTCCATCCGGGTCTCCAGGGCCACACCAGGGTCTCCAGGGCCACACCAGGGTCTCCAGGGCCACATCCGGATCTCCAGGGCTCCCTCCAGGGCCATATCTGGGTCCCAGGGCTCCACCCAGGGTCTCTGGGCTCTCTCCAGGTCTCTGAGCTACATCCGGGTCCCTAAGGCTCCATCCTGGTCTCTGGGCTCCATCCTGGTCTCGGGGCTCTGCCCGAGTCTCTGGGCTCCATTCGGGTCCCTAAGGCTCCATCCGCATCCCTAAGGCTCCATGCGGGTCTTTGGGCTCCATCCAGGTCCCTAAGGATCCAACCGGGACTCCTGGCTCCATCTGAGTCTCTGGGCTCCATACGGGTCTCTGGGCTCCATCCTGGTCTCGGGGCTCTGCCCGAGTCTCTGGGCTCCATCTGGGTCCCTAAGGCTCCATCCGCATCCCTAAGGCTCCATGCGGGTCTCTGGGCTCCATCCAGGTCCTTAAGGCTCCATCTGAGTCTCTGGGCTCCATTAGAGTCTCTGGGCTCCATCCGGGTCTTTGGGCTCCATCCAGGTCCCTAAGGATCGATCCGGGACTCCTGGCTCCATCCAAGTCTCTGGGCTCTTACAGGTCTCTGGGCTCCATCCAGGTCTCTGGGCTCCATCCATATCTCTGGGCTCCATCTGGGTCCCTAAGGATCCATCCGGGACTCCTGGCTCCATCCGAGTCTCTGGGCTCCATCCAATTCCCTAAGACTCCATCCAAGTCCCTAAGGATCCATCCGGGTCTCTGGGCTCCATCCAGGTCTCTGGGCTCCATCCAAGTCTCTGGGCTCCATCCGGGTTCCTAAGGCTCCATCCGGGTCCCTAAGGCTCCATCCAGTTCCCTAAGGCTCTTCCGAGACTCTGGGCTCCATCTGGGTCCCTAAGGCTCCATCCGGGTCCATAAGGCTCCATCCGGGTCTTTGGGCTCAATGCGAGTCTCTGGGCTCCATCCGGGTCTCTGGGCTCCATCCATATCTCTGAGCTCCATCTGGGTCCCTAGGGCTCCATCCTGGTCTCTGGGCTCCATCCGGGTCTCTGGGCTCCATCCGGGTCCCTAAGGCTCCATCCGGATCTCTGGGCTCCATCTGGGTCTCTGGGCTCCACCTGGGTCTCTGGGCTCCATCCAGGTCCCTAAGACTCCATCGGGGTCCCTAAGGCTCCATCCGGGTCTCTGGGCTCCATCCGAGTCCTTAAGGCTCTATCCGGTCTCTTGGCTCAATCCGAGTCTCTGGGCTCCATCCGGGTCTCTGAGCTCCATCCGGGTCTCCAGGGCCACATCGGGTCTCCCAGGGCTCCACATACGGGACCCAGGGCCACATCCGGTTCCCCAAGGGACATATCGGGGTCCCCAGGGCCACATCCAGGTGTCTCGGGCCATTACCGGTTCTCCAGGGCCACATCCGGGTCTAGGGCCACATCCAGGTCTCCAGGGCTCCATCCAGGTCTCCAGGAACATCTGGGTCTCCAGGGCCACATCAGCATGATCAGGGCCACATCCGGGTCTCTAGGGCTCTCTCCAGGGCCACATCCAGGTCTCCATCACTACATCCGGCTCTCTATGGCGCCATCCAGGTCTCCGGGGTCACATCCGGATCTCCAGGGCCACATACGGGCTCCCAGGGCCACATCCGGGTCCTTAGAGTCACATGGGGGTCTCCAGGGCCACACCCGGGTCTCTAGGGCCACATCTGGGTCTCCCAGGGCTCCATCCGGGTCCCCCAGGTCCACATCCGGGTTTCCAAGGCCACATCGGGGTCTCCCAGGGCTCCATCCAGGTCCACATCAGGTCCCCAGGGCCACATCCAGTTCTCCCAGGGCCACATTCGGGTCCCCACGTCCACACCCGGGTCCCAGGGCCACATCCAGGTCCCTAGGGCCATATCCGGGTCTCCAGGGCTCCATCCAGGTCTCTAAGGCTTTATCCAAGTCTCTGGGTTCCATCAGAGTCTCTGGGCTCCATCCGTATCTCTGAGCTCCATCCAGGTTCCTAAGACTCCATCCGGGTCTCTGGGCTCCATCCGAGCCCCTAATGCTCTATCTCAATCTCTGGGCTCCATCCAAGTCTCTGGGCTCCATCCGGATTCCTAAGGCTCCATCAGGTCTCTGAGCTCCATCTGGGTCCCTAAGGCTCCATCCGGATATCTGGGCTCTATCAGGTCTCTGGGCTCCATCCGGGTTCCTAAGGCTCCATCCAAGTCTCTGGGCTCCATCCAGGTCCCTAAGACTCCATCAAGGTCCCTAAGGCTCCATCCGGGTCTCTGGGCTCCATCCGGGTCTCCGTGCTCCATCCGGGTCCCTAATGCTCCATCGGGGTCCCTAAGGCTCCATCCGGGTCTCTGGGTTCCATCCGAGTCCCTAAGATTCCATCCGGGTCCCTAAGGCTCCATCCAGTCCCTAAGCCTCCATCCGGGTCTCTGGGCTCCATCCGGTTCTCTGGGCTCCCTCCAAGTCTCTGGGCTCCATCTGAGCCATAAGGCTCTATCTCACTCTCTGGACACCATCCGAGTCTCTGGACTCCATAGATATCTCGGCTCCATCCGGGTCTCTGGGCTCCATCCAAGTCTCTGGGCTCCATCTGGACTCTGGGCTCCATCCAGGTTCCTAAGGCTCCATCCAGGTCTCTGGGCTCCATCCGGGTCTCTGGGCTCCATCCAGGTCTCTGGGCTCCATCCAGGTCTCTGGGCTCCATCTGGATCTCTGGGCTCCATCCAGGTTCCTAAGGCTCCATCCAGGTCTCTGGGCTCCATCCGAGTCTCTGGGCTCCATCCGGATCCCTAAGACTCCATCGGGGTCCCTAAGGCTCCATCCGGGTCTCTGGGCTCCATCCGGGTCTCTGGGCTCCATCCGGGTCTCTGGGCTCCATCCTGGTCTCTGGGCTCCATCCGGGTCCCTAAGGCTCCATCCGGGTCTCTGGGCTCCATCCTGGTCTCTGGGCTCCTTCTGGGTCCCTAATGCTCCATCGGGGTCCCTAAGGCTCCATCCGAGTCTCTAGGTTCCATCCGAGTCCCTAAGATTCCATCCGGGTCCCTAAGGCTCCATCCAGTCCCTAAGCCTCCATCCGGGTCTCTGGGCTCCATCCGGGTCTCTGGGCTCCATCCGAGCCATAAGGCTCTATCTCACTCTCTGGACACCATTCGAGTCTCTGGGCTCCATCCATATCTCTGGGCTCCATCCGGGTCTCTGGGCTCCATCCAAGCCCCTAAGGCTCTATCTCACTCTCTGGGCTCCATCCATGTCTCTAGGCACCATCCGGGTCTCTGGGCTCCATCCAAGTCTCTGGGCTCCATCTGGATCTCTGGGCTCCATCCAGGTTCCTAAGGCTCCATCCAGGTCTCTGGGCTCCATCCAAGTCTCTGGGTTCCATCCAGGTCTCTGGGCTCCATCCGGGTCTCTGGGCTCCATCCAGGTCTCTGGGCTCCATCCGGGTCCCTGGGCTCCATCCAGGTTCCTAAGGCTCCATCCAAGTCTCTGGGCTCCATCTGGATCTCTGGGCTCCATCCAGGTTCCTAAGGCTCCATCCAGGTCTCTGGGCTCCATCCGAGTCTCTGGGCTCCATCCGGATCCCTAGGACTCCATCGGGGTCCCTAAGGCTCCATCCGGGTCTCTGGGCTCCATCCGGGTCTCTGGGCTCCATCCGGGTCTCTGGGCTCCATCCGGGTCTCTGGGCTCCATCCAGGTCTCTGGGCTCCATCAGGGTCCCTAAGGCTCCATCCGGGTCTCTGGGCTCCATCCTGGTCTCTGGGCTCCTTCTGGGTCCCTAATGCTCCATCGGGGTCCCTAAGGCTCCATCCGAGTCTCTGGGTTCCATCCGAGTCCCTAAGATTCCATCCGGGTCCCTAAGGCTCCATCCAGTCCCTAAGCCTCCATCCGGGTCTCTGGGCTCCATCCGGGTTTCTGGGCTCCATCCGAGCCATAAGGCTCTATCTCACTCTCTGGACACCATTCGAGTCTCTGGGCTCCATCCATATCTCTGGGCTCCATCCGGGTCTCTGGGCTCCATCCGAGCCCCTAAGGCTCTATCTCACTCTCTGGGCTCCATCCATGTCTCTAGGCACCATCCGGATCTCTGGGCTCCATCCGAGTCTCTGGGCTCCATCCGAGTCTCTGGGCTCCATCCAGGTCTCTGGGCTCCATCCAAGTCTCTGGACTCCATCCGAGTCTGGGCTTCACCCAGGTTCCAGGGCCACATCCGGGTCTCCAGGGCCACATCCGGATGCTCAGGGCCACATCCAGGTCTCTAGGGTTCTCTCCATGGCCACATCCGGGTCTCCAGGGCACCATCCAGGTCTCCAGGGTCACTCTGGGTCTCCAGGGCCAAATACGGGATCCCAGGGCCACATCCGGGTCCCCAGAGTCACATGGGGCTCTCTAGGGCCACACCCGGGTCTCTAGGGCCACATCCGGGTCCCTAGGGCCACTTCCGTGCCTCCAGCTCCACATCCGGGTCTCCAGAGCCACATCCGGGTCTCCATTGCTACATCCGGGTCTCGCTGGGCTCCATCCGGGTCCCCCAGGTCCACATCCCAAGTCCACATCCGGGTCTCCCATCCAGGGCTCCATCCAGGTCCACATAAGGTCTCCAAGGCCACATCTGGTTCTCCCAGGGCCACATCCGGGTTCCCAGGTCGACACCCGGGTCCCAGGGCCACATCCAGGTCCCTAGGGCCACATCCGGGTCTTCAGGGCCGCAACCGGCTCTCCAGGGACACATCTCGATCCCCCAGGGCCACATCCAGGTCTCCAGGGCTCACTCAAGGGCCACATCTTGGTCCCAGGACTCCACCCAGGTCTCCAGGGCCACATCCGGGACTCCACGGCCACATCCGGGTCTCCAGGACCACATCCGGGTCTCCCAGGGCTTCACCGGGTCCCCAGGTCACATCTGGGTCCCCAGGGCTACATCGGGGTCCCCAGGGCTCCTTTAGTGTCTCCAGGGCCACATCCGGGTCTCCTGGGCCACATCCGGATCTCAAGGGCTACATCGGGGTCTCCAGGGCCACATCCGGGTCTCCAGGGCCACATCCAGGTCTTCAGGGCTCCCTCCAGGGCCACTTCTTTGTCCCAAGGCTCCACCTGGTTCTCCAGGGGCACATCCGGGTCCCCAGGGCCACATCCAGGTCTCCCAGGGCTCCACTCGGTTCCCCAGGTCCACACCTGGGTCTCCAGTGCCCCATTGGGTCTTCAGGGCCACATCCAGGTCTCGAGGGCCACATCCGGGTCTCCAGGGCCACATCTGGGTCCCAAGGGCCACATCCGGGTCTCCAGGGACACATCCAGGTCCCCAGGGCCACATCTGGGTCTCCCAGGGCTCCACCTGGGTCCCCCAGGGCCACATCCAGTTCTCCCAGGACTCCACCTGGGTCCCCAGGGCCACATCCGCGTACCCAGGGCCCCACCCAGGTTTCCAGGGCCACACCCAGGTCTCCAGGTCCACACCCTGGTCTCCAGTGCCCCATTGGGTCCTCAGGGTCACATCCAGGTCTCCAGGGCCATATCCGGGTACCCAGGGCCACATCCCAGTGTCCAGAGCCACATCCAGGTCTCCCAGGGTCACATCAGGGTGTCTAGCGCCACATCCAGATCTCCAGGGCTACATCCAGGTCTCCAGGGCCACATCCGGATCTCCAGGGCCACATCCAGGTCTCCAGGGCGACATCTGGGTCTCATGGGCCACATCCGGGTCTGCAGAGCCACTTCCGGGTCTCCAGGGCCAATTCTGGGTCTCTAGGTCCACATCCGGGTTTCTAGGGACACATCTGGGTCTCCAGGGCTCCATTCGGGTCTTCAGGGCACATCCGGGTCTCTAGGGCCACATCCAGTTTCCAGGCACATCCAGGTCTCCAAGGCTCCCTCCAGGGCCACATCTGTTTCTCAGGGCTCCACCTGGGTCTCCAGGGCCACATTCGGGTCTACAGGGCCACATCCGGGTCCCCAGGGCCACATCTGTTTCCCCTGGACCACATCCGGGTTTCCAAGACCACATCTGGGACCCAGGGCTCCGTCAGGGTCTCCAGGGCCACATACGGGTCTCTAGGTCCACCTCCGGGTCTCCAGGACTCCTTCCAGGGCCCCAACCTTGCCTCCAGGGCCACACCCGGGTCTCCAGGGCCATACCTAGATCCCCAAGGCCACATCCGTATCCCCAGGGCCACATCCGGGTATCCAGGGCGACATGCAGGTCTCCCAGGTTCATATCCAGGTGTCTAGGGCCACATCCAGGACTCCAGGGCCACATCCAGGTCCCCAGGGCCACATCTGGGTCTCCCAGGGACACATCCAGGTCCCCCAGGGCCACATCCAGGACTCCAGAGCCACATCCAGGTCCCCAGGGCCACATCTGGGTCTCCCAGGGACACATCCAGGTCCCCAGGGCCACATCCAGGTCTCCAAGGCTCCCTCCAGGGCCACATCTGTTTCTCAGGGCTCCACCTGGGTCTCCAGGGCCACATTCGGGTCTACAGGGCCACATCCGGGTCCCCAGGGCCACATCCAGGTCTCCAGGGCCACATCCAGGTCTCCAGGGCCACATCCAGGTCTCCAAGGGGCACATCCAGGTCTCCAGGGCCACATCCAGGTCTCCAGGGCGACATCTGGGTCTCATGGGCCACATCCGGGTCTGCAGAGCCACTTCCGGGTCTCCAGGGCCAATTCTGGGTCTCTAGGTCCACATCTGGGTTTCTAGGGACACATCTGGGTCTCCAGAGCTCCATGCAGGGCCCCACCCCGGTCTCCAGGGCCACATTGGGGTCTCCAGGGCCACATTGTGGTATCCCAGGGCCACATCCAGGTCTCCAGGGCCACAACCGGATTTCAAGGGCCACACCCAGGTCTTCAGGGCCACATGCGGGTCCGCAGGACCACATCCGTGTGCCCAGGGCCACATCCGTGTGCCCAGGGCCACATCCAAGTCTCCAGGGCCACATCCAGGTCCACAAGGCCAATTCCGGGTCCCCAGGGCCAATTCCGGGTCTCCAGGGCCACTTCTGGGTCTCTAGGGCCACATCTGGGTCTTTAGGGCCAAATCCTATTCTTTAGGGCTACATCCTGGTCTCCAGGCCTCATCTGAGCCTCCAGGGCTCCCTCCAGGGCCACATCTGTGTCCCAGGGCTCCACCCGAGTCTCCAGGGCCACATCCGGGTCTCTAGGGCCACATCTGTGTCTCCAGGGCTCCATTCGGGTCTTCAGGGCACATCCGGGTCTCTAGGGCCACATCCAGTTTCCAGGCACATCCAGGTCTCCAAGGCTCCCTCCAGGGCCACATCTGTTTCTCAGGGCTCCACCTGGGTCTCCAGGGCCACATTCGGGTCTACAGGGCCACATCCGGGTCCCCAGGGCCACATCTGTTTCCCCTGGACCACATCCGGGTTTCCAAGACCACATCTGGGACCCAGGGCTCCGTCAGGGTCTCCAGGGCCACATACGGGTCTCTAGGTCCACCTCCGGGTCTCCAGGACTCCTTCCAGGGCCCCAACCTTGCCTCCAGGGCCACACCCGGGTCTCCAGGGCCATACCTAGATCCCCAAGGCCACATCCGTATCCCCAGGGCCACATCTGGGTATCCAGGGCGACATGAAGGTCTCCCAGGTTCATATCCAGGTGTCTAAGGCCACATCCAGGACTCCAGGGCCACATCCAGGTCCCCAGGGCCACATCTGGGTCTCCCAGGGACACATCCAGGTCTCCAGGGCCACATCCAGGACTCCAGAGCCACATCCAGGTCCCCAGGGCCACATCTGGGTCTCCCAGGGACACATCCAGGTCCCCAGGGCCACATCCAGGTCTCCAAGGCTCCCTCCAGGGCCACATCTGTTTCTCAGGGCTCCACCTGGGTCTCCAGGGCCACATTCGGGTCTACAGGGCCACATCCGGGTCCCCAGGGCCACATCCAGGTCTCCAGGGCCACATCCAGGTCTCCAGGGCCACATCCAGGTCTCCAAGGGGCACATCCAGGTCTCCAGGGCCACATCCAGGTCTCCAAGGGCCACATTCGGTCCCCAGAGTCACATCCATGTCCCTAGGGTACCATCTGGGTCTCCAGGGCCACACCCGGGTCTCCAGGGCCACTTCCGGCCCCAGGGCAATATCTGATTGTCTGGAGCCACATCAGGGATCCCAGGGTCACATCTGGGTGACTAGGGCCACATCCGGATCTCCAGGGCCGCATCCGGGTCTCTAGGGCACCATCCGGGTCTCCAGGACCACAGCCGGTTCTCTAGGGCTCCCTCCAGGTCCCCACCCATGTAACCAGGGCCACATCGGGGTCTCCAGGGCCACATCGGGGTCTCCAGGGCCCCACCCATGTCTCCAGGGCCACACCCGGATCTCCAGGGCCACATCCGGGTCTCTAGGGCTCCATCCGGTTCTCCAGGAACACATCTGGGTCTCTAGGGCCACATCCGAGTCACCAAGGCTCCCTCCAGGGCCCCACCCGGGTCTCCAGGGCCACATCCGGGTCCCCAGGGCCACATCCGGGTCTTTAGGGAACGCTACAGGGCCACATCCGGGACCCCAGGGCCACATCCGGATGTCTAGTGTCACATGCGGATCCCCAGGGCTCCATGCAGGTTTCCAGGGCCACATCTCAATCCCAGGGCTCCACCCAGGTCTCCAGGGCCACATCCGGGTCTCCAGGGCCACATCCGGGTCTTTAGGGATCCCTACAGGGCCACATCCGGGTCCCCAGGGCCACATCCGGGTCTCTAGGGCCACATCCGGGTCTCCTAGGGCTCCACCCGTGTTTCTAGGGACACATCCGGATCCCCAGGTCCACATCTGCGTCCCCAGGGCCACACCTGAGTCTCCAGGGCCACACCCGGGTCTCCAGGGCCACATCCAGGTCCCCAGGGCTCCTTCCGGGTCTCCAGGGCCACATCCCCATCTCTAGGGCCACATCCGGGTCCCCAAGGCTGCATCCGGGTCCCCAGGGCTCCATCTGGGTGTCCAGGGCCACATCCAGGTCTCCATGGCAATATCCGAGTCTCCAGGGACACATCAATGTCTTAGGGCCATATCTGGTGCTTCAGGGCCACGTCCTGGTCTCCAGGGCCACATCCGGGTCTTCAGGGCGCCATCCAGGGCCACTTCTGTGTCCCAGGGCTCCAACCGGGTCCCCAGGGCCACATCCGCATCCCCAGGGCCCCACCTGGGTCTCCAGGGCTACATCGGGGTCTCCAGTGCCCCATCGGGTCCCCAGGGCCACATCCGGTCCCCTGGCCACACCCGAGTCCCCAGGGCTCCACCCGGGTCTCTAGGGACACATCCGGGTACCCAGGGCTCCTTCTGGGTCTCCAGGGCCACATCCCCATCTCTAGGGCCACATCCGTGTCTCCAGGGCCACATCCAGGTCCCCCAGGGCCACATCCGGGTCCCCCAGGGCCACATCCATATCTCTAGGGCCACATCCGGGTCCCCAGGGCAGCATCCGAGTCCCCAGGGCTCCATCTGGGTGTCCAGGGCCACATCCAGGTCTCCATGGCCAGATCTGAGTCTCCAGGGACACATCGGGGTCTTAGGGCCATATCGGGTTCCTCAGGGCCACATCTGGGTCTCTGGGCTCCATCCGGGTTTCTGGGCTCCATCTGAGTCTCTGGGCTCCATCCGGGTCTTTGGGCTCCATCCGGGTCTGGGCTCCATTTAGGTCTCTGGGCTCCATCCAGGTCTCTGGGCCACATCCGGGTCTCTGGGCTCAACCCGGGTCTCCGGGCCACATCCAGATCTCCAGGGGCACATCCGGGTCTCCAGGGCCACATCCAGGTCTCCAAGGGCCACATTCGGTCCCCAGAGTCACATCCATGTCCCTAGGGCACCATCCGGATCTCCAGGACCACATCCGGGTCTCCAGTGCCACATCCGGGTCTCTAGGGCCACAACTGGGTCTCCAGGGCTCCCTCCAGGGCCCCACCCGTGTCTCCAGGGCCACATCGGGGTCTCCAGGGCCACACCCGGATCTCCAGGGCCACATCCAAGTCTCCAGGGCCACATCCGGGTCTCAGGGCCACATCCGGGTCTCTAGGGCTCCATCCAGGTCTCCAGGGACACATCCGGGTCTCTAGGGCTTCATCCGGGTTACCAGGGCCACATAGGGGTCTCAGGGGCACACCCAGGTCTCTAGGGCCACATAGGGGTCTCAGGGGCAAGCCCGGGCCTCTAGGGCTACATCAGGGTCTCCAGGGCCACATCCGGATCTCCAGGGCCACATCCGGGTCTCCACGGTCATATCAGGTCCCCAGGGCTCCATCCAGGTTTCCAGGGCCACATCCTGGTCCCCATGTAAAAATCCGGGTCTCCAGGGCCACATCTGAATCCCAGGGCTACACCTGGGTCTCCAGGGCCACATTTGGGTCTCCAGGACCGCATCTGGGTTTCCCAGGGCCACATCCGAGTCTCCAGGGCCACATCTGGCTCCCCAGGGCTCCACCCGGCTCTCCACAGCCACATCCAGGTCTCCAGGGCTCCCTCCAGCGCTAAAACTGGGTCCCAGAGCTCCATCCAAATCTCTGGTCTCCATCCAGGTCTCTGGGCTCCATCCGGGTCTCTGGGCTCCATCAGGGTCCCTAAGGCTCCATTCGGGTCTCTGGGCTCCATCCGGGTCTCTGGGCTCCATCCGGGTCACTGGACTCTATCTGTGTCTCTGGGCTCCATTCGAGTCTCTGGGTTCCATCCGGGTCCCTAAGGTTCCATCTGGGTCCCTAAGGTTCCACCCGGGTCTCTGGGCTCCATCTGGGTTCCTGATGCTCCATCCGAGTCTCTGGGCTCCATCCGGGTCCCTAAGGCTACATCCGGGTCTCTAGGGCCATATCCGAGTCTCCAGGGCCACATCCATTATCTCCAGGCTCCCTCCAGGGCCACATCTGGGTTCCAGGGCTCCACCCGGGTCTCCAGGGCCACATTCGGTTCCTCAGGGCCGCATAGGGGTCTCCAGGGCCACATCCGGGTCTCCAGGGCTCCCTCCAGGGCCACATTCGGGTTTCAAGGGCTCTATCCGGGTCTCTAGGGCTCCACCCCTGTCTCCAGGGCAACATTCGTGTCTCCACACCATATCCGGATCCTCAGGGCCACATTCAGGTGTCCAGGGCTACATTCAGGTCTCTAGGGCTACATCAGGATCTCTAGGGTCACATCTGGGTCTCCAGGCCCACATTGGGGTCTCCAGGGCTCCATCCGGGTCCAGGGCCACATCCAGGTCTCCAGGGCCACATCCGGGTCTCCAGGGCTCCCTCCAAGGCTACATCTGGGTCCCAGGGCTCCACCCGGGTCCCAAGGGCCACATCTGGGTCCCCAGGGCCACCAAGAGGTCTCCGGGCTACATCGGGTTCTCTGGGCTCCATCCGGGTCACTGGGCTCCATCCGGGTCTCTGGGCAACATCTGGGTGTCTGGGCTCTCTCCGAGTCTCTGGGCTCTCTCCAGGTCTCTGAGCTACATCCGTGTCCATAAGGCTCCATCCGAGTCTGGGCTCCAACCGAGTCTCTGGGCACCAGCAAGGTCCCTAGGATCCATCCGGGTTCCTAAGGCTCCATCCGGGTCCCTAAGGTTCCATTCGGGTCCCTAAGGCTCCATCCGAGTCTCTGGGCTCCATTAGGGTCTGTGGGATCCATCCGGGACCCTAAGACTCCATCCGGGTTTCTGGGCTCCATCCAGGTCCCTAAGGCTCCATCCAGGTCCCTAAGGCTCCATACGCGTCCCTAAGGCTCCATCCGGGTCTCTGGACTCAATCCGGGTCGCTAAGGATCCATTCCGGTCTCTGTGCTCCACCCGGGTCTCCAGGGCCACATCCGGGTCACTGCGCTCCATCTGGGTCTCTGGGCTCCATTAGAGTCTCTGGGCTCCATCCAGGTCTCTGGGCCCCATCCGAGTCTCTGGGCTCTATCCGGGTCTCTGGGCCACATCAGGCTCTCTGAGCTCCATCCGGGTCACTGGGCTCCATCCGGGTCTCTGGGCCACATCGTGGTCATTGGCTCCATCCGGGTCTCTGGGCTCTATCCGGGTCTCTGGGCCACATCGGGCTCTCTGAGCTCCATTCGAGTCTCTGGGCTCTCTCCAGGTCTCTGAGCTACATCCGGGTCCCTAAGGCTCCATCCTCTTCTCTGGGCTCCATCCTAGTCTCAGGGCTCCATCCGAGTCTCTGGGCTCCATCCGAGTCTCTGGGCTCCATCCGGGTCCCTAAGGCTCCATTCCGGTCTCTGGGCTCCATCCGGGTCTCTGGTCTCCATTCGAATCTATGGACTCCATCCGACTCTCTGTGCTCCATCCGGGTTCTTAAGGCTCCATCTTGTGTATAAGGCTCCCTCCGAGTCTCTAGGATCAATCCAGGTCCCTAAGGCTCCATCGAGGTCTCTGGGCTCCACCAGGGTCTCCGGGCCACATCCGAGTCCCCATTGCCACATCCGGGTCCCCAGGGCCACCTCCAGGTCTCTGGATTCCATCGGGTTCTCTGGGCTCCATCCGAGTCTCTGTGCTGCATCCGGGCCTCTTGGCTCCTTCCGGGTACCTAAAGCTCCATCCGAGTCTCTGAACTCCATCCGGGTCCCTAAGACTCCATCCGAGTTCCTAAGGCTCTATCTGGGTTCCTAAGGCTCCATCCGAGTCTATGGATTCCCTCCGGCTTACACAGAGCCGGGCGGGGATACTACACCTCCCCGAAGCCTCAGCGGCGGCGGCGACGCTCTACGTGTGGGCTGTACTGGCCTGAGTGACAGGTAGCCGACCCAATGGCTTCCCCGGTCTCAGACTCCGGACCGCTCAGACGCGGGGTGGGTGTGTGATTCCTGTTTCGGAGGCGTCTGCTCGGGGCGGAAATGGTGTGGAAAGGAACCGTGTTTCAACCCAGCTGTCTTCTTTCTCTTCTTTGAAAAAAAGCTGTGAGGCCTAATTTTCCTGACCTGAGCTATCATTTTCCTTTTACCATCTGTGGGCCATATTTCCTGGTTTCACATTGCCCAGCCACCCTCTGCTTGGACAGGGTGGACCGGGGAGACTACAACTCCCCAAAGCCTCAGCGGCAGGGCGCTCTGCGGCTGGGCTCGTCTGAGTGACAGGTCGGGCAGCCATTGGCTTCACGCGGTCTCAGACTCCGTTGCCAATCAGATGCTGAGTGGTTATGTCGCCCTGTTTCTGCGGCTCGGGGCGGAAATGGTGTGGAAAGGAACCGCCTCGAGCCACGCCCCTCGCGGCTCCTGACTGGACGCGGGAAGTGACGTCTGCGCGCACCACGCGGCAGTCGTCCCGCCCATGTCCAGCTCGGACCGGACGGGCAGCTTCGGGTCTGGGTCCCGCACGTCCCTGGCAGCCCCTGAGCGGGCGCGTACCCGCCTGTCCGTCCGCCAGAACCTCGCCCTGTAGCTTGGCCCTGCCTGCCCTTGTCTGGGAGGAGGAACGCGCAGTAGGAGCCCAGAACCTGTCTTCTGCCACGCTGCCTGCCCGCGCCCAGCACGGGCGGGACAGGCCGGACTGTTCCTCCTCATCCAGCAGAGCCACTCAGGGCCGGGCAGAGGGCGAGGATCTGAACCTAGACCTGCGCCTCACTCGTCCAGGGAGGCCAGGCAGCCACCGGCGAGGAAGGAGGTGGCGTTCTGAGCGCGCACTGGAAAAAGTCATTAGCGGCAGTGCAGAGGGCGGGATGAGGCGCCCTCCGGCAGCTTCCGGGTCGCGTTAGGGGCAGCAGGAGCGCTAAGGGGGTGGGGTGCTGGCAGGAGACTGACAGATTCCCGGTCCAGTCAGGGGCAGAAGGAGCGCCAAGGGGGTGGGGTGCTGGCGGGAGACTGACAGATTCCCGGTCCAGTCAGGGGCAGAAGGAGCGCCAAGGGGCTGGGGTGCTGGCGGGAGACTGACAGGTACCCCGTCCAATCAGGGGCAGCAGGAGCGCTAAGGGGGTGGGGTTTAGGCGGGAGACTGACAGATTCCCGGTCCAGTCAGGGGCAGCAGGAGCGCTAAGGGGGTGGGGTGCTGGCGGGAGACTGACAGGATCCCGGTCCAGTCAGGGGCAGGCAGCACCGCCAAGGGGGTGGGGTTTAGGCGGGAGACTGACAAGTTCCCCGTCCAGTCAGGGGCAGAAGGAGCGCCAAGGTGGTGGGGTTTAGGCGGGGGACTGACAGGTTCCCCGTCCAGTCAGGGGAAGGCAGCACCGCCAAGGGGGTGGGGTTTAGGCGGGTGACTGACATGTTCCCCGTCCAGTCAGGGGCAGAAGGAGCGCCAAGGCGGTGGGGTTTATGCGGGAAACTGACAGGATCACGGTCCAGTCAGGGACAGGCAGTAGCGCTAAAGGGGAGGGGTTTAGGCGGGATACTGACAGGTTCCTCGTCCAGTCAGGGCCAGAAATAGCGCCAAGAGGGTGCGGTGCTGGCGGGAGACTGACAGGTTCCCCGTCCAGTCAGGGGCAGGCAGGGGAACGCTAAAGGGGTAGGGTGCTGGCGGGAGACTGACAGGATCCCGGTCCAGTAAGGGGCAGGCAGCACCGTGAAGTGGGTGGGGTTAGTCGGGAGACTGAGAAGTTCCCCGTCCAGTCAAGGGCAGGCAGGGGAACGCTAAAGGGGTGGGGTGCTGGCGGGAGACTGACAGGTTCCCCGTCCAGTCAGGGGCAGGAGCGCCGAGGTGGTGGGGTTTAGGCGGGAGACTGACAGGATCCCGGTCCAATTTGTGGCAGGCAGTGGAGCCTAAAGGGTGGGTTTCTGGCGGGAGACTGACAGGTTCGCGGTCCAGGCAGGGGCAGGCAGGGGAGCTAAGGGGGTGGGTTTCTGGCGGGAGACTGACAGGTTCCCGGTCCAGGCAGGGGCAGGCAGGGGAGCTAGGGATGCGGGGTTCTGTTTGACGACGGGCAGCTTTTGGTCCGAGTCAGGAGCTGGCAGGGGAGCCAAGGAGGTGGGGTTCTGGCGGGAGACTGACAGGGTCCCGTCCAGTCTGGGGCAGGCAGGACCGCCAAGGGGGTGGGGTGCTGGCGGCAGAGTGACAGTTTCCCGGTGCAGTTGTGGGCCGGCAGGGGAGCTAAGGCCTTGGGGTTTGGGCGCAAACTGACAGGTTCCTGGTCCAGTCAGGGGCAGGAAGGGGACCCAAGGAGGTGGGGTTCTGGCGGGAGACTGACAGGTTGCGGGTCCATCAGGGGCAGGCAGAGGAGCTGAGGTGGTGGGTTTCTGGTCGTCCACTGAGAGCTTCCCGGTCCCGTCAGTGGCAGTCAGGGGAGCCAGTGAGCTGTGGTTTGAGTGGCAGACTGACAGGTTCCAGGTCCACTGGGGTAGGGAGGGGAGCTGAGGAGGTGGGGTTCTGGCTGCAGACTTGGAGGTTCCGGGTCCCATCGGGGCAGGCAGAGGAGACGAGGTGGGGTCCAGGCTGCAGAAAGAAAGATTCCTCGTCCAGCAGGGGCAGGCAGAGCAGATAAGGAGGTGGGGTTCTGGCCACAGACTGACAGGTTCCCGTTCGTCGAGTCAGGGGCACTCGGGTGAGCCAAGAAACTGTGGACGTTTACTTCTTCCTGAGAGGATGCGGTCTGAGAGGAGGAGCGTGGTGGGGGCAAGAGGTGCGGAGTCACCGCACGGACGCCGGGAGGCGGGTGAGAGCAGTCCTGAGGCGGGCAGCCAGCAGACTGACTCGTTTATTTCAGTTGCTACAGCTGCTTCTATGGCCAAGACAGCCCATCCAGTCAAGGGGCGGTCTAGGCCCTGACCAATCACAGCCTGTGGCCAGGCGGTTTCCAAAGCCATCCAATCACAGCCTGTGGCCAGGCAGGCTCTTGGTGCCAGGCAGGTTCTGAAACCATCCAGTCACGGCCCGCCATCAGTCAGGCTCTGTTGTCATGTGGTTTCTGAAAGCATCCAATCACGGCCGGCCGGCTGTCAGTCAGGCTCTGTTGTCGTGTGGTTTCCTCTGTTGCCATGTGGTTTCAGAAGCCATCCAATCACGGCCTGGTGCCAGGCAATTTCTGTGGTCAGCGGCCATCTTGGCATGACCTTTTCTCCTCGGCGGCCATCTTGGCATGACCTTTTCCCTCAGTGGCTATCTTGACATGACCTCTTCACCTTAATGACCTTTTCACCTTACCCCTTGCCATAGTGCACAGGGAACCTGTCAGCCTGCGACCAGACACTCCCCCTTAGCTCTCATGCCTGGACATTTTGGTCCAGGATCCTTTCCGTCTGTGGCCAAACCTGGGAACCTTTCCATCTGCGGCAGGAATCTCACGTCCTTGGCTCACCTGCCTGCCCCTGAGGGGACCAGGAACCTGTCGGTCAGCAGCCAGAGCCCACCCCCTTAGTCTCCACTGAGTGGCCCTGACGGGACCGGGAACCTGTCGGCCTGCTGACAGAACCCCATGTCATTGGCTCCGCTGACTGCCCCTGACAGCATGGGAACCTGTCAGTGTGTGACCGGAAACCAACCGCTTTAGCTCCTCTGCCTGCCCCTGATGGAGGTGGAATCCGTCACTCTGCGGCCAGAACCCCACATCCTTGGTTCCACTGACTTCCCCCTAATGGACCCAGAACCTCTCAGCCTCTGGCCAGACCCCACCTCCTTGGCTCCTCTGACTGTCCCTGACTGGACCGGGAACCTGTCAGTCTGTGGCCAGAACTCCACCCCTTAGCTCCCCTGCCTGCCTCTGACTGGACCTGGAATCTGTCAGTCAGTCTGCGAAAGGAACCCCATGTCCTTAGCTCCCTGCCTACTCCTGATGGGACCAGAGACCTGTTGTCATTCTGTGGCCAGAACCCCACCTCCGTAGGCTACGCTGCCCGCCCCTGACTGGACCAGGAACTGGTGAGTCTGCAGCCAGAACCCCACCCCATCAGCACCCCTACCTACCCTTGATGGACCCGCAACTGTCACCTGTGGCCAGAACCCCACCTCCTTAGGCTCCCCTGCCTACCTGTGACGGGACTCGGAACCTGTCAGTCTCGACCAGAGCCTAACCTGCGTGGCTCCCCTGACTTTCCCTGAGGGGGCCAGGAACCTGTCACTCTGTAGCCAGAACCCCACCTCATTGGGCTCCCCTGACAGCAACGGGAACCTGTCAGCCTGTGGCCAGATCCCCATGTCCTCAGCTCCCCTGCCTGCCCCTGATAGACCTGAACCTGTCCTCCTGTGGCCAGAACCAACCTCCTTGGCTCCCCTGACTGCCCACGATGGGACCAGGAACCTGTCATGCTGCTGCCAGAACCTTAGCCAGAACGCCTGTCCATGTGTGGCCAGAACCCCACATGCTTAGCTCCCCGGCTTGTCCCTGACTAGACAGGGAACTTGTATGTCTGTGGCAGGAACACCATCCTCTTACACTACTCTGCCTGCCCCTGACTGGAACCAGAGCCTGTCATTCTGCGGCCAGAACCCCACCTCCTTGGCTCCCCTGACTGCCTCTTTCTGGCCTGAGAACCGGACAGTCTCGGACTACAACCCCACCTCTTGGATCCCCTGCAGGCCCTTGATGGAACTGGGAACCTGTCAGCCTGGGGCCAGAACCCCACCTCCTTGTCTCCCCTGCCTGCCGCTGATGGGACTGGTAGCTTGCCAGTCTAGGGCCAGAAACGCCGTCTTTGGCTCCCCTGCCTGCCCCTGACAGGACCGGGAACCTGTCAGTCTGCGGCAGGAACCCCAAGTCCTTAGCTCTCCTGCCTGCCCCTGACTGACCCAGAACCTGTCACTCTGCGACAGTTCCTGATCCAGTCAGGGGCACTCAGTGGATCCTAAGGGAGTGGTTTCTCCGCCATATCTGAATGTGAAAGTCCAGCTGGGTGCAGAAACTAGGGAAGAACAAACAGTGCACACATCTGGTCTAATGGCAAGTGTGTGACATTCAAGATGGTTTACAAAGTGGCCCACAACAGGTGATCTCTCCCTACCTCTTCATGTAGTGTGCCTTCAGACACTAACACCTGGCTCACAACTTGAAGTCTATAAAGGACGGAGACCCTCAGCTATCACTGAGTGGCTCAGAGGACACTGCATGGCTTGTGCTCAATCACTTGTGTCCCTGTTCAAAGCATAGTTTATGAAAATAATCATACAAGCCGGCGCCGCGGCTCACCAGGCTAATCCTCCACCTGCGGCGCCGGCACACCGGGTTTTAGTCCCGGTCAGGGCACCGGATTCTGTCCCGGTTGCCCCTCTTCCAGGCCAGCTCTCTGCTGTGACCAGGGAGTGCAGTGGAGGATGGCCCAAGTGCTTGGGCCCTGCACCCCATGGGAGACCAGGAGAGGCACCTGGCTCCTGCCATCGGATCAGCGCGGTGCGCCGGCCGCGGCAGCCATTGGAGGGTGAACCAACGGCAAAGGAAGACCTTTCTCTCTGTCTCTCTGTCTCTCACTGTCCACTCCTGCCTGTCAAAAAAAAAAAAAAGAGGCTATCAGCAAAAACCAAGACTCGTTCAAGGTGGTGAAGACCGTGCGTACGTTTCGGGAGTCTTATTTCAAGTTTTAATTCTTCTGCCAACACACTCATGGTAATCCCAGGCTAGTTGCTCTCGTTTCTGAATCGACGTGTCACCCACTGCGCCTCCCTCGTCTGGGCACTTCATCACTCACTCACTGAAGTTGCTGTTCAGAGTGTCCGCTGTGTCCTGTTCTCTCCTGCTCTAAAGTCACTGAGGAGACAGTACTGACGACGAAGCTGCAAACCCTTTCAAGAAGCAAACGTGTCTATACACGACCATGTTTTCAAGGCATTTCCGATGGATCTGACTGCCTGTCAAAAAAAAAATTAAAAAATAACTGAGATATTGGGGGTCTTGGTATTAGAAGATGAGCAAACTTCGTAGTTATGAATCTGCCTTGTCCAGCGTGCTCTACACGCCACGTTGATGACCCTCCTCTCCCTGAGAGAAGAGCAAGCCTGAGCCGTGGAGTGGAGCAGAAAACCAGATTAGAGGATTACACAACGCAGAACCGGTCAAGTCGGTTTTTCCCATCGAGAGACAGAAGCTACAGTGACCTCCCTGGAGCTCTCAAGGTCATGTCTGGGTGCCTGGGCACGAAAAAAGCTAAAAAAAAAATAAAATAAAATAAAAAAATCCAGGTTCTGGAACATTCTAGGACGTTCTAGAATGTTCCGGGATCCCTAGAATTTTTCCGAGGTGTTCTAGAATGTACCAGAACATCACCAAGTGAGTCTGGGGGGATTCTGGGATACGGGTCTGAGTAGAAGTTTCCCGGCTGGGTGTGACGGGCGTCCTGGTGCCGGCCTGTCCCTGCGGACATTGACGTGACATCCCGTGCCCACCGGGGCTGCGGAAACTTCCAGCACATCGGCAGAGGGTCTCAGACCCCCCAGGACGCTCGCTGGGTTCTCTGGAACATACTGGAACATTCTACAACATTCCAAGACCCCAAAGACACTCTCCAAGCGGTCCAGGGCATCCTACGAACATTCTACAAAATTCTACGTCATCCACCAGTATTCCGGAACACTCCAAGACCAGGTGCTCTAGAATACTCTAAGGCCCCGAGGACGTGCACCGGGCTCTCTGGACGTGTTCTAGAACGTTCCGGAACATTCCACAGAATTCCTCGCGATTCCAAGGACATTCCCTGGGCATTCTAGAACATTCTGGAATCCTGGAAACACGCACCAGGGGTTCTGGAAAATTCCAAGGCCCAAGAACGCACGACAGACTCTCCCAGAATTCCCTGGGAGCACTGACCGTTCCGGAACGTCCCTGGTATCCACCAGGATGTTTGCACAACCTTCGGCCCCGCCAACTCCTCCCCCAGCCCTGGCAATAAATAGACGCCGGGTCCCCGCCGGCTCAGACGACGACGAAGACGATGGTGATGAAGATGACGGTGACGAAGGCTCTCCTCCTCGCCCTCACGGTGGGCGTGGCCTGTGCGGACGTCGACCCCGCCCAGGTATCATTAATTTGCATCATTAGTTCCCAGTATTAATTCTCGTCATGAATTCATATCATTTCTTCACATCATTACTTCGCATCACTAATTCGCATCACTACTTCGTGTTGTTTCTTCAGCCGTATCATTAATGCGCGTCATTTCTTCACCTCCCCAGCTCTCCGGGCCCTGGCGCACCTCCGCCATGGCCTCCAACAACCTGGAAATGATCCTGAAGGATGGGCCACTCCGGATGCTGTTCCGCGAGATGGAGTGCAACGAGGACTGCAATGCCCTGAACGTCTTCTTCTACGTCAAGTGAGGGGCGGGGCCAGGGGAGACAAGCCGAGGCCAAAGACAGCCAGGGGGGAGCAATCGAGCCCAGAGAGCGGGGAAGACAGGCGCCACCAAGTACAATCGATCCCAGAGAGAGAGAGAGAGAGCAGGCCAGGGCGACCAGCCGAGCCCAGAGAGAGAGATAGCAGACAGGAGTAGTTGAGCCCAGAGTCAGAGAGCATGTGGGCTAGAGGGAAGTAATGGAGCTGAGAAAGAGCAGACAGGAGTACTTGAGCCCAGAGTCAAAGAGCAAGCCAGGGGGCACCAGCCGAGCCCAGAGAGAGTGAGCAGACAGGAGTAGTTAAGCCCAGAGTCAGAGAGCATGTGGGCTAGAGGGGAGTAATGGAGCTGAGAGTGAGCAGACAGGACCAGCCGATCCCAGAGTCAAAGAGCAGGCCATGGTGGACCAGCCGAGCCCAGAGAGAGAAAGAGTAGACAGGAGCAGTTGAGCCCAGAGTCAGAGAGCAGGTGGGCTAGAGGGGAGTAATGGAGCTGAGAGAGAGCAGACAGGACCAGCCGATCCCAGAGTCAAAGAGCAGGCCATGGTGGACCAGGCGAGCCCAGAGGGAGAGCAGACAGGAGCAGTTGAGCCCACAGCGAGCGGCCATGTTCCCGGTCTCTCCTTCAGGAAGAACGAGGTATGCACCCCGCACACGGTTGTGGCCCAGAAGAACGCAGACGGCATCTACACCACTGACTGTGAGTACAGAGCATTTCGGAAAGTTCCAGACAATTCCAGATGACCCCAGGGAATGTCCGGTGTGTTCCAGAATGTTCGAGAATGTTCCCAGAAATGTTCCAGGATGTTGCAAATGTCCCAGAATGCTCCAGTTCCTCAATGTTCTAGAATGTTCCAGAATGCGCTAGAATGTCCCAGCATGCCCCGGCACATCCAGAACACCCACCTCTCTCCCTACAGTCGAGGGCCAGACCTCCTTCCAGTTCCACGAATTGGATCCCGCTAGGCTCTTCGTCTTCATCAATAAAATGGGGTCCAGCGGCACCACCAGCCGCCTCAGCTTCCTCACTGGTGAGCCCCCCTCACACACACATGTACACTGCCGGTGCCCGCTAGGGATACGCACCACGACCCGAGAGTCTGAGCCCGACTGTATACGGGGAAAGGGGGGCTGCATGGCCAGGCATATACAGTCGGTGCCCACTGGATAAAGCGGTGTATACAGTCAGTGCCCACTAGACATGGTGGGCATATACAGTCGGTGCCCACTAACGCTAGCATATACAGTTGGTGCTCGCTAGATGGGGTGAGCGTATACAGTCACTAAAGCGAGTGTATGCAGTAGGCGCACACTAAAGCGAGCGTACTCAGTCGGCGCCCACTCTTGCCACAGCCAAATTGAATTTCATAAACGATGACGCGCTGGACGACTACGCGAGGCTCACGGAGCAGAATGGGATCCCGCGGAAGTACATCCGGCGTGTGGCCGACACAGGTGAGGCCTTGGCGGCTTCCGGGCTGACTCGGCGCTGACTCGGCGCTGACTCAGCGCTGACTCGGCTTTCCTCTCTCTCCAACAGACACCTGTCCACCCTGAGGACGCCTCCCTTGGAGAAGGTGCCAGAACGTTCTAGACCATTCCAGAACCGCCCCTGATCGCCTCACCATCTCCTCCCACCTGCGAATGCGCTAGCATGCTCCGGACATTCTAGAACGTTCTGGATTGATCCAAGATGGTCTGGATCGTCCCAGAATTTCTAGAAAGCTCCGGAACATTCTAGAATCGGCCGTCCCCGGCTTTCTCTGCTTCCTGTTCATGGAATAAACTCATCCTAGGCACAGTCCCAGTCATTTATTTTAAACGATTTTTATTGTTCCGTCAAAAGACAGAGCGAGCTGGTGGAGGAACCCAGGGGCTACCTCCGGGTCTCCCTGCACTGTCAGTCACCGTTCACTGACAAGGGGGTGGGCTCTGTCATCTGGTGGCTGTCAATCAGCCCTGAGTGACACTGGGGGGGTTCTCCCCGACTCCACTGGCAGCCAGTCACACTCCACCAGGATCCCAGGGCCACACCCGAGTCCCCATGGCCACATCCGGGTCTCCAGGGCAATATCCGGCTCCCCAGGGCTCCACTCATGTCCGCAGTGACACATCCAGGTCCCCAGGGGCACATCCTGGTCCCCAGGGCCACATCCGGGTCTAAGTGCTCCATCCAGGTCTCTGGGCTCCATCTGGGTCCCTAGGGCTCCATCCGGGTCTCTGGGCTCCATCCGGGACTCCTGGCTCCATCCGAGTCTCTGGGCTCCACACAGGTCTCTGGGCTCCATCGGGGTCTCTGGTCTCCATCTGTATCTCTGGGCTCCATCCGGGTCCCTAAGGAAACATCCGGGTCCCTAAGGCTCCATCCGGGTCTCTGTGCTCCTTCAGGGTCACTAAGGCTACATCCGGGTCCTTAAGGTTCCTTCCAAGTCCTTAAGGCTCCATCCGAGTCTCTGGGCTCCATCCAGGTCTCTGGACCACATCCGGGTCTCTGGGCTCCATCCGGGTTTCGGGGCTCCAACCATGTCCCTAAGGCTGCATCCAGTCTCTGGGCTCCATCCGAGTCTCTGGGCTCCATCCCAGTCTCTGGGCTCCACCCCGATCTCCAGGGCCACATCCAGGTCCCCAGGGTCACATCCGGGTCTCCAGGGCCACATCCGGTTCCCCAGGGCTCTATCCGGGTCTCCAGGGCCACATCCGGGTCCCCCAGGGCCACATCGTGGTGTCTAGGGCCACATCCGGGTCTCATGGCCACATCCAGGTCTCCAGGGCTCCCTCCAGGGCCACATCTGCGTCCCAGGGCTCCACCCACGTCCAGAGCTACATCCGGGTCCCCAGAGCCACATCCAGGTCTCCATGGCCACATTCAGGTCCCCAGGGCCACATTCGGTCTCCCAGGGCTCTACCCGGGTTTCCCAGGGCTACATACGGGTCCCCAGGGCCACATCTGGGTCCCCAGGGCCACACCCGGGTCTCCAGGGCCACACCAGGGTCCAGGGCCACATCCGGATTTCCAGGACTCCCTCCAGGGCCATATCTGGGTCCCAGGGCGCCACCCGGGTCTCTGGGCTCTCTCCAGGTCTCTGAGCTACATCTGGGTCCCTAAGGCTCCATCCTGGTCTCTGGGCTCCATCCTGGTCTCTGGGCTCCGTCCGAGTCTCTGGGCTCCATCTGGGTCACTAAGGCTCTATCCGCATCCCTAAGGCTCCATGCGGGTCTCTGGGCTCCATCCAGGTCCTTAAGGCTCCATCTGAGTCTATGGGCTCCATTCGAGTCTCTGGGCTCCATCCGGGTCTTTGGGCTCCATCCAGGTCCCTAAGGATCCATCCGGGACTCCTGGCTCCATCCGAGTCCCTGGGCTCCATACGGGTCTCTGGGCTCCATCCAGGTCTCTGGGCTCCATCCGTATCTCTGGGCTCCATCTGGGTCCCTAAGGCTCCATCCACATCTCTGGGCTCTATGCGAGTCTCTGGGCTCCATCCGATTCCCTAAGACTCCATCCAAGTCCTAAGGCTCCATCCGGGTCTCTGGGCTCCATCCAGGTCTCTGGGCTCCATCCAAGTCTCTGGGCTCCATCTGGGTTCCTAAGGCTCCATCCGGGTCCCTAAGGCTCCATCCAGTTCCCTAAGGCTCTTCCGAGTCTCTGGGCTCCATCTGGGTCCCTAAGGCTCCATCCGGGTCCATAAGGCTCGATCCGGGTCTCTGGGCTCCATCCGGGTCTCTGGGCTCCATCCGGGTCCCTAATGCTCCATCGGGGTCCCTAAGGCTCCATCCGGGTCTCTGGGTTCCATCCGAGTCCCTAAGATTCCATCTGGGTCCCTAAGGCTCCATCCAGTCCCTAAGCCTCCATCCGGGTCTCTGGGCTCCATCCGGGTCTCTGGGCTCCCTCCAAGTCTCTGGGCTCCATCCGAGCCATAAGGCTCTATCTCACTCTCTGGACACCATCCGAGTCTCTGGACTCCATACATATCTCGGCTCCATCTGGGTCTCTGGGCTCCATCCAAGTCTCTGGGCTCCATCTGGATCTCTGGGCTCCATCCAGGTTCCTAAGGCTCCATCCAGGTCTCTGGGCTCCATCCGGATCCCTAAGACTCCATCGGGGTCCCTAAGGCTCCATCTGGGTCTCTGGGCTCCATCCGGGTCTCTGGGCTCCATCCGGGTCTCTGGGCTCCATCAGGGTCCCTAAGGCTCCATCCGGGTCTCTGGGCTCCATCCTGGTCTCTGGGTTCCATCTGAGTCCCTAAGATTCCATCCGGGTCCCTAAGGCTCCATCCAGTCCCTAAGCCTCCATCCGGGTCTCTGGGCTCCATCCGGGTCTCTGGGCTCCATCCGAGCCATAAGGCTCTATCTCACTCTCTGGACACCATCCAAGTCTCTAGGCTCCATCCGGATCTCTGGGCTCCATCCGAGTCTCTGGGCTCCATCCGAGACTCTGGGCTCTATCCGGGTCTCTGGGCTCCATCCAAGTCTCTGGACTCCATCCGAGTCTCTGGGCTTCACCCAGGTTCCAGGGCCACATCTGGGTCTCCAGGGCCACATCCGGATGCTCAGGGCCACATCCAGGTCTCTAGGGTTCTCTCCATGGCCACATCCGGGTCTCCAGGGCACCATCCAGGTCTCCAGGGTCACTCTGGGTCTCCAGGGCCAAATACGGGATCCCAGGGCCACATCCGGGTCCCCAGAGTCACATGGGGCTCTCTAGGGCCACACCCGGGTCTCTAGGGCCACATCCGGGTCCCTAGGGCCACTTCCGTGCCTCCAGCTCCACGTCCGGGTCTCCAGAGCCACATCCGGGTCTCCATCGCTACATCCGGGTCTCCCAGGGCTCCATCCGGGTCCCCCAGGTCCACATCCCAAGTCCACATCCAGGTCTCCCAGGGCTCCATCCAGGTCCACATAAGGTCTCCAGGGCCACATCTGGTTCTCCCAGGGCCACATCCGGTTCCCAGGTCGACACCCGGGTCCCAGGGCCACATCCAGGTCCCTAGGGCCACATCCGGGTCTTCAGGGCTGCAACCGGCTCTCCAGGGACACATCTCGATCCCCCAGGGCCACATCCAGGTCTCCAGGGCTCACTCAAGGGCCACATCTTGGTCCCAGGGCTCCACCCAGGTCTCCAGGGCCACATCCGGGACTCCACGGCCACATCCGGGTCTCCAGGGCCACATCCTTGTCTCCAGGGCCACATCCAGGTCTCCCAGGGCTTCACCGGGTCCCCAGGTCAAATCTGGGTCCCGAGGGCTACATTGGGGTCCCCAGGGCTCCTTTAGTGTCTCCAGGGCCACATCCGGGTCTCCTGGGCCACATCTGGATCTCAAGGGCTACATCGGGGTCTCCAGGGCCACATCCGGGTCTCCAGGGCCACATCCAGGTCTTCAGGGCTCCCTCCAGGGCCACTTCTGTGTCCCAAGGCTCCACCCGGTTCTCCAGGGGCACATCCGGGTCCCCAGGGCCACATCCAGGTCTCCCAGGGCTCCACTCGGTTCCCCAGGTCCACACCTGGGTCTCCAGTGCCCCATTGGGTCTTCAGGGCCACATCCAGGTCTCCAGGACCACATCCGGGTCCCCAGGGCCACATCCGGGTCTCCAGGGACACATCCGGGTCCCCAGGGCCACATCTGGGTCTCCCAGGGCTCCACCTGGGTCCCCCAGGGCCACATCCAGGTCTCCCAGGGCTCCACCTGGGTCCCCAGGGCCACATCCGCGTCCCCAGGGCCCCACCCAGGTTTCCAGGGCCACACCCGGGTCTCCAGGTCCACACCCTGGTCTCCAGTGCCCCATTGGGTCCTCAGGGTCACATCCAGGTCTCCAGGGCCATATCCGGGTACCCAGGGCCACATCCCAGTGTCCAGAGCCACATCCAGGTCTCCCAGGGTCACATCAGGGTGTCTAGCGCCACATCCAGATCTCCAGGGCTACATCCAGGTCTCCAGGGCCACATCCGGATCTCCAGGGCCACATCCAGGTCTCCAGGGCGACATCTGGGTCTCATGGGCCACATCCGGGTCTGCAGAGCCACTTCCGGGTCTCCAGGGCCAATTCTGGGTCTCTAGGTCCACATCCGGGTTTCTAGGGACACATCTGGGTCTCCAGAGCTCCATGCAGGTGCCCACCCCGGTCTCCAGGGCCACATTGTGGTATCCCAGGGCCACATCCGGGTCTCCAGGGCCACAACTGGATTTCAAGGGCCACACCCAGGTCTTCAAGGCCACATCCAGGTCCGCAGGACCACATCCGTGTGCCCAGGGCCACATCCTGGTGTCTAGGGCCACATCCGAGTCTCTAGGACCACATCCAGGTCCACAAGGCCAATTCCGGGTCTCCAGGGCCAATTCCGGGTCTCCAGGGCCACTTCTGGGTCTCTAGGGCCACATCTGGGTCTTTAGGGCCAAATCCGATTCTTTAGGGCTACATCCTGGTCTCCAGGCCTCATCCGAGCCTCCAGGGCTCCCTCCAGGGCCACATCTGTGTCCCAGGGCTCCACCCGAGTCTCCAGGGCCACATCCGGGTCTCTAGGGCCACATCTGTGTCTCCAGGGCTCCATTCGGGTCTTCAGGGCACATCCGGGTCTCTAGGGCCACATCCAGTTTCCAGGCGCATCCAGGTCTCCAAGGCTCCCTCCAGGGCCACATCTGTTTCTCAGGGCTCCACCTGGGTCTCCAGGGCCACATTCGGGTCTACAGGGCCACATCTGGGTCCCCAGGGCCACATCTGTTTCCCCTGGACCACATCCGGGTTTCCAAGACCACATCTGGGACCCAGGGCTCCGTCAGGGTCTCCAGGGCCACATACGGGTCTCTAGGTCCACCTCCGGGTCTCCAGGACTCCTTCCAGGGCCCCAACCTTGCCTCCAGGGCCACACCCGGGTCTCCAGGGCCATACCTAGATCCCCAAGGCCACATCCGTATCCCCAGGGCCACATCCGGGTATCCAGGGCGACATGCAGGTCTCCCAGGTTCATATCCAGGTGTCTAGGGCCACATCCAGGACTCCAGGGCCACATCCAGGTCCCCAGGGCCACATCTGGGTCTCCCAGGGACACATCCAGGTCTCCAGGGCCACATCCAGGTCTCCAAGGCTCCCTCCAGGGCCACATCTGTTTCTCAGGGCTCCACCTGGGTCTCCAGGGCCACATTCGGGTCCCCAGGGCCACATCTGGGTCCCCAGGGCCACATCCAGTCTCCCAGGGCTCCACCTGGGTTTCCCAGGGCCACATCTGGGTCCGCAGGGCCACACCCAGGTCTCCAGGGCCACACCCGGGTCTCCAGGACCACACCAGCGTCCAGGGCCACATCCGGATCTCCAGGGCTCCCTCCAGGGCCATATCTGGGTCCCAGAGCTCCACCCGGGGCCCAAGGGCCACATCCGAGTCCCCATAGCCACTTTCCGGTTCTCCAGGGCCACTTCCGGGTCCCCAGAGCCACATCTGGGTCTTCAGGACCACATCCAGTTCTCTGGGATACATCTGGGTCTCTGGGCTCCATCCGAGTCTCTGGGCTCCATCCGGGTCTCTGGGCCACATCCGGGTCCCTAAGGTTCCATCCAGTCCCTAAGGCTCCATTCGGGTCTCTGGGCTCCATCCGGGTCCCTAAGGCTCGATCTGAGTCTATGGGCTCCATTTGAGTCTCTGGGCTCCATCCGGGTCTCTGGGCTCCATCCGGGACCCTAAGGCTCCAACCAGGTCCGTAAGGCTCTATCCGGGTCCCTAAGGCACCATCTGGGTATCTGGGCTCCATCCCGATCCCTAAGGCTCCATCCGGGTCCCTCAGGCTCCAAACGGGTCCCTAAGGCACCATCCGGTTCTCTGGGCTCCATCCAAGTCTCTGGGCTCCATCCGGGTCCCTAAGGCTCCATCTGAGTCTATGGGCTCCATTCGAGTCTCTGGGCTCCATCCGGGTCTCTGGGCTTCATCCGGGTCTCTGGGCTCCATCCTGATCCCTAAGGCTCCATCCGGGTCCCTAAGGCTCCAACCGGGTCCGTAAGGCTCTATCCGGGTCCCTAAGGCACCATCTGGGTCTCTGGGCTCCATCCCGATCCCTAAGGCTCCATCCGGGTCCCTAAGGCTCCAACCGGGTCCGTAAGGCTCTATCCAGGTCCGTAAGGCACCATCCGGGTCTCTGGGCTCCATCCAAGTCTCTGGGCTCCATCCAGGTCCCTAAGGCTCCATCCTGTCCCTAAGGCTCCATTCGGGTCTCTGGGCTCCATCCTGGTCCCTGGGCTCCATCCGGGTCTCTGGGCTCCATCCGGGTCACTGGACTCTATCTGTGTCTCTGGGTTCCATTCGAGTCTCTGGGCTCCATCCGGGTCCCTAAGGTTCCATCTGGGTCCCTAAGATTCCATCCGGGTCTCTGGGCTCCATCCGTGTCTCTGGGCTCCATCCGGGTCCCTAAGGCTATATCCGGGTCTCTAGGGCCATATCCGAGTCTCCAGGGCCACATCCATTATCTCCAGGGCTCCCTCCAGGGCCACATCTGGGTTCCAGGGCTCCACCCGGGTCTCCAGGGCCACATAGGGGTCTCCAGTGCCCAATCCGGGTCTCCAGAACCACATCCGGGTCTCCAGGGCTCCCTCCAGGGCCACATTCGGGTTTCAAGGGCTCTATCCGGGTCTCTAGGGCTCCACCCCTGTCTCCAGGGCAACATTCGTATCTCCACACCATATCCGGATCCTCAGGGCCACATTCAGGTGTCCAGGGCTACATTCGGGTCTCTAGGGCTACATCAGAATCTCTAGGGTCACATCTGGGTCTCCAGGCCCACATTGGGATCTCCAGGGCTCCATCCAGGTCCAGGGCCACATCCAAGTCTCCAGGGCCACATCCGGGTCTCCAGGGCTCCCTCCAAGGCTACATCTGGGTCCCAGGGCTCCACCCGGGTCCCAAGGGCCACATCTGGGTCCCCAGGGCCACCAAGAGGTCTCTGGGCTACATCGGGCTCTCTGGGCTCCATCCGGGTCACTGGGCTCCATCCGGGTCTCTGGGCAACATCTGGGTGTCTGGGCTCTCTCCGAGTCTCTGGGCTCCCTCCAGGTCTCTGAGCTACATCCGTGTCCATAAGGCTCCATCCGAGTCTGGGCTCCAACCGAGTCTCTGGGCACCAGCAAGGTCCCTAGGATCCATCCGGGTTCCTAAGGCTCCATCCGGGTCCCTAAGGCTCCATCCGAGTCTCTAGGCTCCATCCGGGTCTCTGGGCTCCATTAGGGTCTGTGGGATCCATCCGGGACCCTAAGACTCCATCCGGGTTTCTGGGCTCCATCCAGGTCCCTAAGGCTCCATCCAGGTCCCTAAGGCTCCATACGCGTCCCTAAGGCTCCATCCGGGTCTCTGGGCTCAATCCGGGTCGCTAAGGATCCATTCCGGTCTCTGTGCTCCACCCGGGTCTCCAGGGCCACATCCGGGTCACTGCGCTCCATCTGGGTCTCTGGGCTCCATTAGAGTCTCTGGGCTCCATCCAGGTCTCTGGGCCCCATCCGAGTCTCTGGGCTCTATCCGGGTCTCTGGGCCACATCAGGCTCTCTGAGCTCCATCCGGGTCACTGGGCTCCATCCGGGTCTCTGGGCCACATCGGGGTCACTGGGCTCCATCCGGATCTCTGGGCTCCATCCGGGTCTCTGGGCCACATCGGGCTCTCTGAGCTCCATTCGAGTCTCTGGGCTCTCTCCAGGTCTCTGAGCTACATCCGGGTCCCTAAGGCTCCATCCTCTTCTCTGGGCTCCATCCTAGTCTCAGGGCTCCATACGAGTCTCTGGGCTCCATCCGGGTCTCTGGTGTCCATCTGGGTCTCTGGGCTCCATTCGAATCTCTGGACTCCATCCGACTCTCTGCGCTCCATCCGGGTTCTTAAGGCTCCATCTTGTGTATAAGGCTCCCTCCGAGTCTCTAGGATCACTCCAGGTCCCTAAGGCTCCATCGAGGTCTCTGGGCTCCACCAGGGTCTCCGGGCCACATCCAAGTCCCCATTGCCACATCCGGGTCCCCAGGGCCACCTCCAGGTCTCTGGATTCCATCGGGTTCTCTGGGCTCCATGCGAGTCTCTGGCTGCATCCGGGTCTCAAGGCTCCTTCCGGGTACCTAAGGCTCCATCCGAGTCTCTGAACTCCATCCGGGTCCCTAAGACTCCATCCGAGTTCCTAAGGCTCTATCTGGGTTCCTAAGGCTCCATCCGAGTCTATGGATTCCCTCCGGCTTACACAGAGCCGGGCGGGGATACTACACCTCCCCGAAGCCTCAGCGGCGGCGGCGACGCTCTACGTGTGGGCTGTACTGGCCTGAGTGACAGGTAGCCGACCCAATGGCTTCCCCGGTCTCAGACTCCGAACGGCTCAGACGTGGGGTGGGTGTGTGCTTCCTGTTTCGGAGGCGTCTGCTCGGGGCGGAAATGGTGTGGAAAGGAACCGTGTTTCAACCCAGCTGTCTTCTTTCTCTTCTTTGAAAAAAAGCTGTGAGGCCTAATTTTCCTGACCTGAGCTATCATTTTCCTTTTATCATCTGTGGGCCATATTTCCTGGTTTCACATTGCCCAGCCACCCTCTGCTTGGACAGGGTGGACCGGGGAGACTACAACTCCCCAAAGCCTCAGCGGCAGGGCGCTCTGCGGCTGGGCTCGTCTGAGTGACAGGTCGGGCAGCCATTGGCTTCACGCGGTCTCAGACTCCGTTGCCAATCAGATGCTGAGTGGTTGTGTCGCCCTGTTTCTGCGGCTCGGGGCGGAAATGGTGTGGAAAGGAACCGCCTCGAGCCACGCCCCTCGCGGCTCCTGACTGGACGCGGGAAGTGACGTCTGCGCGCACCACGCGGCAGTCGTCCCGCCCATGTCCAGCTCGGACCGGACGGGGCAGCTTCGGGTCTGTGTCCCGCACGTCCCTGGCAGCCCCTGAGCGGGCGCGTACCCGCCTGTCCGTCCACCAGAACCTCGCCCTGTAGCTTGGCCCTGCCTGCCCTTGTCTGGGAGGAGGAACGCGCAGGAGGAGCCCAGAACCTGTCTTCTGCCACGCTGCCTGCCCGCGCCCAGCACGGGCGGGACAGGCCTGACTGTTGCTCCTCATCCAGCAGAGCCAGTCAGGGCCGGGCAGAGGGCGAGGTTCTGAACCTAGACCTGCGCCTCACTCGTCCAGGGAGGCCAGGCAGCCACCGGCGAGGAAGGAGGTGGCGTTCTGAGCGCGCACTGGAAAAAGTCATTAGCGGCAGTGCAGAGGGCGGGAGGAGGCGCCCTCCGGCAGATTCCGGGTCGCGTTAGGGGCAGCAGGAGCGCTAAGGGGGTGGGGTGCTGGCAGGAGACTGACAGCTTCCCGGTCCAGTCAGGGGCAGAAGGAGCGCCAAGGGGTGGGGTGCTGGCGGGAGACTGACAGGATCCCGGTCCAATCAGGGGCAGGCAGGGGAGCTAAGGGGGTGGGTTTCTGGCGGGAGACTGACAGGTTCCCGGTCCAGGCAGGGGCAGGCAGGGGAGCTAAGGGGGTGGGTTTCTGGCGGGAGACTGACAGGTTCCCCGTCCACTCAGGGGCAGAAGGAGCGCCGAGGGGCTGGGGTTTAGGCGGGAGACTGACAGGATCCCAGTCCAATCAGGGGCAGGCAGGGGAACTAAGGGGGTGGGGTTCTAGCGGGAGACTGACAGGTTCCTGGTCCAGGCAGGGGCAGGCAGGGGAGCTAGGGATGCGGGGTTCTGGTTGACGACGGGCAGCTTTTGGTCCGAGTCAGGAGCTGGCAGGGGAGCCAAGGAGGTGGGGTTCTGGCGGGAGACTGACAGGGTCCCGTCCAGTCAGGGGCAGAAGGAGCGCCAAGGGGGTGGGGTGCTGGCGGGAGACTGACAGGATCCCGGTCCAGTCAGGGGCAGGCAGCAGCGCCAAGGGGGTGGGGTTTAGGCGGGAGACTGACAGGTTCCCCGTCCAGTCAGGGGCAGAAGGAGCGCCGAGGGGCTGGGGTTTAGGCGGGAGACTAACAGGATCCCGGTCCAATCAGCGCAGGCAGTGGAGCCTAAAGGGGTGGGTTTCTGGCGGGAGACTGACAGGTTCCCGGTCCAGGCAGGGGCAGGCAGGGGAGCTAAGGGGGTGGGTTTCTGGCGGGAGACTGACAGGTTCCCCGTCCAGTCAGGGGCAGAAGGAGCGCCGAGGGGCTGGGGTTTAGGCGGGAGACTGACAGGATCCCGGTCCAATCAGGGGCAGGCAGGGGAGCTAAGGGGGTGGGGTTCTGGCGGGAGACTGACAGGTTCCCGGTCCAGGCAGGGGCAGGCAGGGGAGCTAGGGATGCGGGGTTCTGGTTGACGACGGGCAGCTTTTGCTCCGAGTCAGGAGCTGGCAGGGGAGCCAAGGAGGTGGGGTTCTGGCGGGAGACTGACAGGGTCCCGTCCAGTCTGGGGCAGGCAGGACCGCCAAGGGGGTGGGGTGCTGGCGGCAGAGTGACAGTTTCCCGGTCCAGTTGTGGGCCGGCAGGGGAGCTAAGGCCTTGGGGTTTGGGCGCAGACTGA